>NW_012155985.1:115929-120548 GCF_000956105.1 Propithecus coquereli | reverse complement strand
TGGACGGGGTGCAGCAGAGATAGTCACACATTGCTGTGGGAACACAAAATAATGGAACCACTTCAGAGCAAGATTTGGCAGCTTCAGATAAAGGTATTGTACCTGCACATTATCACCATGTGAATTTACTTGTAGTTATTTACCAAGAGAAATGGAAAACGTATGTCCATGCAAAGACTCATATACAAATGTTCAGAATGTAACAACTCAAATGTCCTCAGATGACAAAGGCGAGTTGTGATGTATCTGCACGATGAACTATTAGTCAGTAATAAGTTACTGATACAACATGGATGAATCTCAAAATCATTATGGTGAGTGAAAGAAGTTTGGAAGAAAAGGGAATATACTGTATGGTTCAATTTGTAGAAAATTCTAGAGCAGGCATATACGAAACAAAACCTGTCAGTAGTTAGGACTGTTGTCAGGGAAGTGGGAGTTTATGGCAAAAGGCATGAGGGAAATTTTCGGGGTGATGGACATCTTTATTTGTAGTGGTGGCGACATTTTCGTTTACATTTGTCAAAATCTGGTGAACTATATAATCAAAATATGTGACTCGATAAATCTGGTTAGATGTGTCTCAGGAGTTTTTATCGAGGGTTGCAAGTTAAGTGTTCAGTGACCACAGTGACTGAAGCTGGACCAGGTGGGAGGCGTCTGCCACCCCCTCCTTATTGTGGCTGTGCAGAGCATTCCTTTGGAATATGGACGATATCATCTCTGATGATAAAGATCAGGTTTTGCGTGTCCATTTTGAAAAGGGAATTTTTCTCTGTGTCAGCCACAAGATGGCAGGGCAGCCTGCTCTACCACACTTTAAACGCTCCTCCCCGGACTCAGGGATGCTCAGAATACTGTCGTCCTAACAGTGCTCATTTGACACCGTGCGTAGCTCCGTGCTGCCTCGGAGCAGAGGCCGGCCACCCACCCAGGGCTCCGCCACGCCTCGTTCATTTCCAGATCTGTGCACAGAGAGCTTCTGTGGGACCTGCATTTTTATTCACCCCAAATGCCAAGCGAATTCCTCAGGAAGCACCCCAGTAGGGACAGGCAGACATTGGCCTCGCCGGGCAGCGCTTAGCAGACACTCGGGCTTGTTTCTGAGAGGAGAATTTCTGAGATGCTCACAGTCCTAACTGCATTCGCTGCACACTGGGCGTCTGTTGTTCCTGGGCCTTCGGCAGCTGGGGCGGGGCTGCGTCCTGATTCAAACGCGTCTTGGAACGCGGCAATCGCTGGCCTGCTGTTCCCGAAGTTCTTTCCTTCGCACCTGCTGCCACCCCCGAGGAGAGGGGAGGGCAGCGGAAGGGACCAGGGCATGACAGTGGGGCCTTCTTCCTCCTGCTGGCTCCAGGACAGGGAGCGGCAGTGCCACCTGCCCCCGCACCAGCAATTACTGCCTGGGAGGAGGTTATTCAATTCCAGCCGTACGCAAGGGGGAGGAAAGGTTCAAAGAGAAACAAGAACACCACACAGCAGAGAACGAGCAAAAAGTACGGTAATGAGCGGCAGTTTCGACCCCGGCTGCTGCAGCTGAGCGTGGCGTCTGAGCGTGCGGGGCTCCAGGAAATACCTCGTAAGAAAGATTGTAATTCAAGTAAGAAGGTATTTTCCGTGTCACCGTTAAGTCAGAGCGGTTAAAAACAAAAACAAAAACAACGCCAGACTGCTCAGGACAGCAGGACGGGGAATTGTAGAAGGAATTCTTCCGTGTGTTTTCCCTGGGGGAGGTTTTTACGGACTTTCCAGCAATGCCACGTCTTACAAAGTTTTGAGCAACAAATAGGAAGTGAATTATCTAAAACAGTAGATGACAAAAATAATGTTTGTATCTGAAAGACTAAGTTTTAATGATGCTAATATGGTGAGATGCCCTCCCAAAGCTCGAATTTATATTTTTCCTATTTTAGTGGGAGAACGCTGCATCCTTGATGTGCGGCTGGGAATGAAATCACCTGTTAATCGTGGGGATAGACTTTTCCTGGGAGGGAAGGGTAATGCAACTGGTTTCAGTTGCCTGCGGACAGGTGTGCAGCCAAACGCTTTGGTTTTTGAGGGTTTGAAGGAAACGATGTTCTCCCTTTGGAGGACGGCTGCCGGAGGGAAAAGGGAAACAGGCTTTGGCTGTGCGAGGTGGTGTTGCTGCATCTGCTTCTGCCCCATCCTTGCCGGGCGAGCTTCCACCCCAAGAAATGCTCTGCCTGTGACCAAAGGAGGCCTACCAGCCCGGAGAAACTGGACTCAGCTGGTGAGAACTTAGAATAAGGGTTTCGAGGGGTGGGGCTCTCATCCCCAGCGTCCAGCTGGCCGAGTGGGATCACCCCAGGCTGACAAGTGTGTGGCTTATGCCAGACCCAACTCCAACAGCTGGAAGCAACGTCAGCAACACGACCAAGCTCCAGTTTTGTTCGAGCCTCGTGTAGAACAAGCACTAGCCTCCCCTCGCCGCCCTCCCTACTGACAGCCCCTTTGGACCTGGACCGAATCGGCTCCTGGGGCTCTGGGGCAATGCGGGGACGTGGGGCTGAAGTTGGTGTTCCAAACTTTCTGCAATTAAGAAAGATGGAGTCCGGGGAAATTGTGCAAAAAAGTTAAGAGCAATGTTGTCGTGTAGATACTCCAAGGTCTCATGCAGAGCAGCTCAAGCGAATGACACAAGGATCAAATGCTTTCTAGAGTTGTGTTCCCACTGACGTAAGAAAGTGACCTGCTGTGGACTGGTGTGAATCACCAAGGGGCGTTGCTTGGCATGAGAAGCCTAAACGCTCTCACAGCTGATGGAAAACCAGATGGTTGTGCAGAACCAGGGGCGTCAGCTGGAAAGGGGACCTGCACCGTGACCCTTAAGCCCTCTCAGTTGTAGTTTTTCCTTTTTATTCCTGCAGGAAACAACTGGTAGCTAATGCCGGAATTTCGGTCATGGATGTGTCACAATGGAGTAATTATCTGCGCATGGGTATGAGCATTTATAAATGTGTATTAGATACATTCAGTTAGTATAATCCACATAGTACAGTGATCTATGCGTTCATGTTTTTATGTCTGTCTATCTCAAATAGGAAGACACAAACAGAACCATTAGCCAGAATTAGATACAAATTTGATCTGTAGCTTACAAGGTCAAGAAATCAAGACTTAAGTGGTATTTCTGGACAGAATCCAAATGACAAAATTCAATCAAATTAAAGATGTTAAAGAAAATTGGTTCAACTATTAAAATTAAGTGCTTACAGACAATAAGAGATTTATGTTCTTGATGGTCTTCATAGAATATTAGTGTTTTAAAGGAATTTTGAATTTATTCTACCAAAACGTTAATTATATCTTTAAATTATTTAACCCGATGGCAAAAAAGTATTTTATTTCCTCGACTAGACCAGGCATGATTGTCTACAAAGCAATTTAGTATGTATAATAATGCATACTGACATTACCCGAAGCATTTACACTAATATTTCCACATTTCATTTCCATCTAGTTAATGTTTACTTGTGGTGTATTCTTTGTGCATTTTATTTCATTTGGGGAACTGTCTTGCTATCACGTGCCTTTGGTGATTTCTAGAGTAGGACTGGTTCAGGGCATGCCCCGGAAGTATCTAGCTCTGTGAAGACAAATCCCGCACCGGGAACTGGCTCTTAGCAGACCTGCGGGAAAGGGGAGGCTGTCGGGGCTGCGGCCGGGAGGAGCCCAACCGAGGAGTGGGGGGATGGAGGTTCTCCTTAACATTCAGTGTGCCTGATTTTCAAAATATACTTCGACACTTTTATTCTTCTGTCTCCCCTCCCACAGATGCGTTTCCACCTAATTAACCTCATTCCCATTCCTGCACCTCTTTGCTTTTCATCGTGTTCTGTGACTCCTTTCACTCACCCGCCCGCTTTCACAGCCTCCAGGGGTTGCTGTAAAAACTTCTGTGATTTTTTTTCATTTCTGAACAATTCATTTCTCTAGTTTGCCAGAAAATCTTGCATTGCTGTAATGCGAGTATTCAGCCACGGTAAATGAGCATCGTGAGCAGTTCTCAATACACACTTGCTTACCTTTTAGTGTGTAGCATGTTTAGATGAGAGAAATGACAGCTGACTGATGGATGAATAGTCAAAAGGAACATTGCGGAAGGGTGAATACGTGTTGCCTGTTGGATTCCTGGTGTAACCGGGATGTTTTACACTTAGGGATGTTTATTTGATCTTATATATGGCTGGGAAAATGTATTTATGTTTATGGCATAATCATCTAGCAGGAAATTCCAAATGCATAAAGTCTGATCTGCTGGACTTACATACCCATAATGATAGTTTAAAAAGAAAACATTTCCTTCTCTTCCTTCCACATGCCCACACACAAATGTACATGAGATATGTATATTCAAATGTTTACCCAGTAGTATTTGCTTATTTATTCTTTGTACATTCTGATAAAATTAGCCTAGAAGACACCGACATTAACAAGAATAGTAAAAATGCATCATTTAAATGTTGTAAAGATGGCAACTGTGGTGAGATAAAGCATAAATATTGACAGAAACCTATTTTTAAATAGGTATTAAACACTTTCAAACTTCTTAGAGACTATACTTAAGAAAATAAGTTTTATTTACTTTTTTTTAATTT
>NW_012155985.1:108893-112648 GCF_000956105.1 Propithecus coquereli | reverse complement strand
GCCAGTGGGGCCTGTGTCTGGGTAACTGCACTTGTTACTTTGTTCCCAGAACCAAGTCAGGAATTCTGAATTCTTTGCTCTGTTTGTATGTGTGATTCTCATGGTTCTTTTGTAAAGGCCACTAGCACTACTGATTTTGTTTACACCTAATTTCAGAGTTTGTGTTCTCAAGGCTTTGAGCAATGCTGGTCACGCAGTGTGAAGCCCTTTCTCTGCCGTGCTTGGGTCCAGTGACACCCCCTAGGGCAGGCTGAGCGGGATGGATGCTGGCCTTCTTCTTGCTGTGGTTCAGCACAGGCCCTAAATAGACCTCTTAGGTTTTTGTCTCCCAGGGCCACACCCTGCCAAACCCTAGAAGCAGCGTTTGCTATGTGAACGGCAACACTGGCCTAAAGCGTGATAGCACAGCGCTCCGTCCCCGCCGGGAGGGAGGCAGAGGCAGGGAGAAGCGTCCCCTCTGGGGCGTCAATCCCCTGTAGCGCATCTGAGGGTGATGGGCCATCCAGACTCCTGGCTCTGGGCATCCAGATGTCCTTTGGAGCCTTGGGGTGGGCCTGTGGGTGGCACCTCTCTGTCCCTCTCAGGCTGGTGCTGCCTGCTGGGCTCTGCATCCTTGTGGCCTTGAGTCACCTGCCGTGTTTCCCCTGCAGGGGCTGCTGCCAGCGCTGGGGCAGGTGACACAAGCTGCCGTGGGGTCAGGTTGAAATCTCGGGTGGGGGTTGGGGGAGTGTGCTGTCCCTGCGGCAGGGCAGGCCAGCGGCAGGGCAGGCCAGCGGGAGGGCAGGCCAGCGGCAGGGCAGGCCAGCGGGAGGGCAGGCCAGCGGGAGGCCCCCAACCAGGCTCTCTGCCCTCGAGCTGCCACTAAGCAAGAGAAACCTAAGGGGGTCCTCTTAATGCTGGGTAAGAGAAATTTGGAGGAAGTGGACAAATTTATTTATTTTTTCTCCCGCAAATTAAAAAAAAAATAACCAAGCAGATTAGGTTATACTTGCTGATCTTTATTCAAATCCTATATTTGGAATGTAGGGTTTCTCCACCTTCCACAGCCTGTGCTCACCCAGAGCTTCTCCTGGGCCAGGGCCCGTCCGAGAGTGTCGGGGTTTGGCGTGGGATTTCGAGGCTCCCTGGAGCCACGGACCCACAGGGGAAGGACAGGCACGTGTGGGGAGGCCCGAGAGCCCACCCTGCTCTCTGCGTCTCAGCCCCTGCAGCTCCCGCCCCACGCATGCGCTCTGCCGTTCCCAGCACGTGCGTCTTCAGTGCGCCTTCCTGTCATGCGGGAAGAGCTTTCATCACCTCCTGGGGACTGGAATCGGAGACAGTCCAGGCGGGGGTGTGCATTTCTTTCGCAAAACAGCCCCATCGCTGCTGGGTTAGCTGTGTTGCAGGAGTTCGTTTGGGAGGAGTGTGTGTTTAAGCTGCTCTCTAAAGGATCAGGTATCGTACTGACTTTGGCTGGGGGCAGGACTCGGCCACAAAGGGACCCTTGTTCTGACTCAGCGTTAAATGCAAACACATTTCCATTTTCCTGCCATCTGAGAAGAACTTGTTCTTGGTAGTCCCGAAGCCTTCAGATTTGGTGGGTATTTAGTCCTGCTGGGTCAGTAGTACTAAAGCTTTGAACTTCCCAGTTTCAACATGAATTTTACATTTTTTTTCCAGCATACTTTGTTTTTCTCACAAAGGAGTAGGACTCAGCCTTTGATAAGTTCTCATTTGCAGAAGGGAAGTAAAAGAAAGAAAAGCATTTGGGGCCTCATCAAAAATGTACCAATTTTACCCTGACCTTCCCTGTGTGATCGTTTTGAAGTTTTAAAAGTAAAACACACTCACTCACACGCACACACACACACACACGCACGCACACGCACTCACACTCGCACTCACACACACGCACTCACACTCACACGCACTCACACACGCACTCACACACATGCACACACACACACACACACACGGTCACGCACACACACACGCACGCACTCACACTCACACGCACTCACACACACACACTCAAGCACACACACTCACGCACGCACTCACACTCACACACGCACTCACACACACGCACTCACACACACACACGCTGTCTCTCACACAGGCTCGCACTCACACACACCTTAACGCATGAAAAGAATTTGAATTAAATCAGGCACCGTGCAAGGGGTGGAACTCAGAAGAGAGATGCTCTGAGGGCTGTGACAAGCCTTTTCTTTATTCTCTTGAGCTAATTGTGTCACTTGACATGCTGGCATCAGGAATAGTGAAATTCTGACAGGCTAATTTGAGCTTGCGGTTCCAATGAAATGTACATAAGGCACTTGTTATATTTAGTGACAATCAGTGTCATTTTCTGTTTAAAAGCAATCCATTTATTTGGTTGCCTGGGAGCACGGTGGCCCTCTGAGGTGAGTGGAAAGGCTTCGCTCGGGTCTGGTGATGGTTAGGACAATCTGGAGGCCAAGACCAGAGACGGAGGCCCCGGCTACCAGGGCGCGTGGGCGGCCGTGCAGGGCAGGCCCTGAGGACACTGTGAATAATTGTCACAGTCTCGCATTTGACAGCAAGGACAACACTGGTGCCTGGCCTTAGCGATTTCACCCCTCGGGGTAAGGTCTTACAGATTTGACTCGCAGAGATTCAAACGGTGATTTAATTTGATTCTAATTCCAGCTTGTTGTAGTTTTAAAATAGAAAGAGAAAACCTAACTCTTCATGGACTCAGAGGAAATGCTGCTAGCACAGAAAAAATAAATAAATAACAGGAGCAGGGGGAACGGGACCCATCCTGCCGGTAGGTGGCAGCATCCAACCATGCCAGAACACGGCTTCCTGGCACGGCTCTAATCGGGGAGATTAGAGCTGTATAAAATTTCCTGTTGGCATGGAAGGTGAAGTCAAGGGTTGTAATAAAGACCACTTTGCGTCTTTGAAAATGCCGCATGTCAGCAGCAACGAAGACTGACCCTTTAAAAAAGAACCCTCAGGCGGGAGGACGCCAGAGAGGGTATGAATCAGTGCCCTCGTTGAAATAGCCTCTGATGTCACGGGTGGCAATGGCACGCGGAGCTCATCTGTTTATCCCGGCCGTAAAGTGCTCACATCCATCAGGCGACTGGAAGTTTCATTTAATTATAAAAGAGAGGGCCATATTAGGAAAAAAATGATACAACTAATTTCTCAAAAAGATATAGAAGATATTCTAGATCATGTATTTCCTAAACCTTGATCTATTTTTTTTTTTCTCCCCTGCTCCAAAGGAATCTTAGTGCTTGCAACAGCAAGGACTGCTCAGGTCAAGGTAGTACGTAATTACACTGCCAGATGGGAGACTATTTCTGCCAACCACGGTTCTAATTTAGTCTTTCCCTTTATCCAGTACTAAATTGACTCTACTTAATAGAGCCACATACCGCCAAAACCACCACACTGCCTGTGTAGCATTCTGATTTGTACCTATCTTGTAACAGTTCAGAACAGCCACAGTTTTAGATTGAATGAAGACGGAATAGCAATATTATGAGAATGACTAAGCTCTAAGGAGACCGCAAAAGATTCAAAGTATAAACTAGGCTGAGGTGGAATTCTGACCCCGAGGAACCTACCTGGAGGATATGAGCAAATGTCCCAACTGGCACGTTGCAGACCTAAGCTGATGTTTCCTTAACTTCAAGCCGGAACGATCCCAAAAGATTTTTTGCTCGAAAATCTCTACGGAGCCAATTTATTTCCCCCTTACTGAGAGTGGTTACCAG
>NW_012155985.1:108031-108843 GCF_000956105.1 Propithecus coquereli | reverse complement strand
TGGGTATATAAGCGAATAAATGACAAATTGTTATGGCAAAGCCAGAGATGTTATTAATGGGTGATTATGACATTGGTCAATAAGAAAAATCAATGAAGCCATAGCAAATGAGCACGTGAAAAGATGTTCAACACTGCTAGACTTTAGGGAAATGCAAATTACAACCACAATAAGACACACTATTAGAAAGTCTAACATTAAAGAGAATGGCCACGCTAGCCGCTGGTGAGGAGGCGGAGAGCTGGAAGATGCACGCAGCGCTGGGGTGGCCGTAGGTGGAGGGGAGTTTGGCAGTTCCTCAGAAACGTTAAGGTGCACCTTCCATATGACTCAGTAATCTTTTCCTAAGCATTTACTCAGGAGAAGTGGGAGCACATGTCTACCCAAAGACTTACATGTAAATGTTCATAGCAGCTTCATTTGCAATAGTCTCAATCTGGGAAAACAATCCCCATGCCCATCGGTAGATGAGTGGATGGGTAAACAAAATGCGATATGCCCGTATGCTGTAATACTGCTCAACTATAAAAAGGAATGCATGTTACAAAATGGAGGCATCTCAAAACAATTGTGCTGAACTAAAGAAGCTGAACAAAAAAGGGTATATACGCTGCATTGTTTCATTTATATAAATTCTAGAAAATGCAAACTGATCTGTAATGACTGAAGGCAGATTAGCCCTTTGCTGGGGATGGGGGTGTAGTGGAAAGATTTCAAAGGGACAGAAAGAAGCTTTGTGCATGGCGCATATATCCACGATCTCGACTGTGGGATATAAACTTGTCAAATTATCAGAGTGCACACTTTCAACA
>NW_012155985.1:88538-104961 GCF_000956105.1 Propithecus coquereli | reverse complement strand
TTGAAATAGCCTCTGATGTCACGGGTGGCAATGGCACGCGGAGCTCATCTGTTTATCCCGGCCGTAAAGTGCTCACATCCATCAGGCGACTGGAAGTTTCATTTAATTATAAAAGAGAGGGCCATATTAGGAAAAAAATGATACAACTAATTTCTCAAAAAGATACAGAAGATATTCTAGATCATGTATTTCCTAAACCTTGATCTATTTTTTTTTTTCTCCCCTGCTCCAAAGGAATCTTAGTGCTTGCAACAGCAAGGACTACTCAGGTCAAGGTAGTACGTAATTACACTGCCAGATGGGAGACTATTTCTGCCAACCACGGTTCTAATTTAGTCTTTCCCTTTATCCAGTACTAAATTGACTCTACTTAATAGAGCCACATACCGCCAAAACCACCACACTGCCTGTGTAGCATTCTGATTTGTACCTATCTTGTAACAGTTCAGAACAGCCACAGTTTTAGATTGAATGAAGACGGAATAGCAATATTATGAGAATGACTAAGCTCTAAGGAGACCGCAAAAGATTCAAAGTATAAACTAGGCTGAGGTGGAATTCTGACCCCGAGGAACCTACCTGGAGGATATGAGCAAATGTCCCAACTGGCACATTGCAGACCTAAGCTGATGTTTCCTTAACTTCAAGCCGGAACGATCCCAAAAGATTTTTTGCTCGAAAATCTCTACGGAGCCAATTTATTTCCCCCTTACTGAGAGTGGTTACCAGCTAAAGCTTTAGTAAAAGCCCTCTCCCCCAAATCACTGTAGTTTCAGGGCGATGAAGTGCAATCGAGTCACAGATGTGCCATTTTCCTCCAGCAGAGCCCAGCAGTGAGGACTGAGATCTGGCTTCTCTCCAGAGAGGGGCGCTGGTTCCGGTTAGGGAATGGTAAAGTTGGGGACAGAAATGTAAAAATGTAGGACTTGAAGAACCGATGAGACAGAGAACTTAGAAGGTTACAAGTGTTGGAAAAGGTGGACAGCTCAGCCTTGGGAGCTCGATTTCGGAAGCGCCTATTTTGTTTGCCTTATTTTCTATCTTGCCAGAGCGACCAACTACAACCTGCGTCAGACTCCTATTTAGGCAATTATGGCCATTTTCCAGAGGGGATTTAGGATTGGTCAATGTCATAAGCTCCGGTAGCTAAATTCTCTGTTACACACGTGGGCCCTCAAATTAACCCCATTTCATTTCCCAATCTCTGAATTCACTCACCCGCACTGTCCACAATTCCCGCCCAAGGCAAAGCTCTTCTCACTTTCTCCTTGTGGGAAGAGTCTGGACTTGGAACCTCTGACTGGGATCTCAGTCCTGTCGTTTGCTGGTTCTAGCTTCTCTCGCAGTCTGCTCATGGCCAGGCCACGCTGACGTCACCATGTGGCGCGTCCTTTCTCGGGAGTGTCTCCTTTCCACGTTTTTTTGCCTCCTGGGGAAGGGGAGGGGCCCTCAGGCTCTGGTTTGCCTTGGTATCCCAGCACGATTCCTAAACTATCCTCTCACTGCAATCCTGGGCATCTGATTACATCACTCTTTTCAAATGATCGGAGGCCCTGGTGTGTTGACGTTCAGCGAGTTCTGACCACACGGGAGCCGCGCCCTCCACATGGGCCAGCGAGTGCTGGGTGAGAAATGGGTAGAAGTCTCGACACAGGAAGGCATGCGACTTTGTTCCTTGGTCTCCCACAGACTCACGCTTTCTTTCCTCAGCCAGATGTCTGTCTTCCTTAACCCTTCCCAGGTACAAAGCATCCTCCTTTGAAAGGCCAAGTACCCTTCCTACCGGCATCTGTCTCCTTCAAGAGCTTATTCTTTCAATTTTTCCTTTTGTCTCTTTTATCTTAGACTCCTCTCCCACCATTTGTTCTTTCTCTGTGCCTGCAAATATAATCAGAGATTTCATTTAAGAAAAAAAAAAAAAAGAAAGGAAAGAAAAGGACTTGTCTTACCCTGGTACATTTTTGAGCATCACCAAAATGATGGCCTTCTGTCTGGAAACCAGCTCAGAAAGCCGCATCTCTGCTCTGAATTTTGGCCATAGTCACATAATTTGTGCACCTCCATCCTACTCCTCACATACCAACATGAGTGATCTCTTTCAAACATAAATTTAAGACATCACTTTCTGGCCTAAAATACTCCAATGTGTTCCTATTACTCTTAGAATAAAACTGAGCTCCTTCCCATGTTGTGTCGTGCAGGTCCCGTTCCGCGGAAGGCGGGGCTGTGCCTGCTGCTGCCCTCTCTGTGCTGCTTAAGTCCCCGCGTCCTCATCCACGTGCAGCCGCCCCAGCCTGCAGTAGCGAGCACACACGGTGAGTTCGCTGTTCCCCAGAGACTTTGCAGTGGCTGTTCCCTCTCTGGGAGTGCCGTCCCCCAGGCCTCTGTGGGTGCCCCTCCTACCCCCCAATCTTACAGAACTGCTGCTTCCCCTTCTAGCACTTACTTTACATGATATAAAATTTATTAATTAGCAAACTTGTCTAGCTTCTGTCTCCTCCACTCAAACGCAAGCTCCTTGAGGGCAGGAATTATTTCCGTGTGGTTCACACTTGGATTTCTTGTACACACTCGACATGGTGTCTACTAGATTGAACACACTCACTAGAAAGTTTATTGAACTAATGGATTAATGAATGAATGGGTGAATTGATTAACTCTCTGACCTCGGCCTGCCACGCGTGCTGCGTTTCGAATGCCTGCTGAGCCCTGCGAACTCAGCTGTTGTGCTCTGAATGTCTGCCCACCTCCATTCCATCAGTCGACCCAGAGCTAAACTTCAAGGCCCCAGAAACCCTGTACTCTATCCTGTTTACCCTGGCCTCAATCATTTTAGACTAAGATCATCTTTTGCTCTTCTCTGAGTCTCAGTGTATTACCTCATACTATTTATGAGAAGGTAAGTTTTCATGAAAACGTGCTTTATTCTCTTAACTGGATTATGAGCCTTGAGGACAGAAACCACGTGTAATATCTTCTCAGGTTCCTAGAGCTCTTTAGCACCATGACGATGACTGATAGTTTTGGAAGACTCTGAAAGAGACTACCACAATGCACAACTTTCATCAAGATGAAGTAAGTCGCGTGAGACGGAGCAAGTGACTTTCCTAATCTGTACATATTTCGCTCTGAGATTTCCTTGTGCTGTGATGGAAAAGAAGTAGGATATTTGAGACTAGCAGATGATATGCAATGTACTTCGGCAGGTGCGAGAAACGTGGGATAGCATGGCAGATGAGAATGCCGTGTCGTCGATCCCAAGCGCTCCATCTTTCGAGGAGAAATTCTCTCCCTTTTCTCTTTAACCTCACAAGTAGAGCCGGAAGCTTCTTACCCAAGAAAATCAGGGCAGGGAAGTCGGGGAGCCAGACTGTTGCCAGGTGTGGATCAGAAGAGGCTCTCGCATGGGCGTTCAAGACACCGAGTGCAGCGCCGTCTCTCACGGTGGCTGCAGCGCTTGCGTGTGTGGCTGCGGTGAGGGGCCGCGAAGTGGGTCTGTTCAGGTGTTGCGATCACGCGATGGTGTGGGCGCGGTGAGGGCGCGCTTGTGATCAGTTCAGTGCCACTCACTGGTGCAGAAAAGAATTCCGAGATGGATCCAGACAGCTTTGTGGTTCGGCTCTGATTCAGCTAGGGAGAGTGGCGTAAACCACGCTCGTGCTCAGGAGGCGGTGAGCTCTTCCAATCAAGACGCACTCGAACAAGTTATCAGAGGCTGGCACCATGAATGGAGGATTAAAATGTAGCATAAAATGGAGACGTTTGGGACGAGTTAGAAATTGAGGTATTGGTTAGAAACCATCGTTTAGAAAATGTAACATGATTGGTTGTCACTCTGGTATGAACAAGTAGCAAACAGACTCTCCACTGCGCTTCTGTTTATCGCTGTACCCATCTGTGCACGATCTCCCGGATTCCCGCGTTCTTCCTCTCAGCGCAATCACTCCCATCAGAACACAGACGTGCTCTCGCGTCTGCCGGGATGCTGCCCTCTCTGTATCTCAAGTGCCCTTCCAGCTAAAACTCTCACTGTCTGTCCTTAGTCGCAGCGAGACGTTTGTGAAGGGTTGCCCGTGTTTTCCACCTGCAGGTCTTTGCCTGCTGTTCGCCCTGCAGCCCAGTCTGACGCAGCCCCACTCCTCAACTCTCCACTGCCACAGCTGTGTCAGGTCACCAGGGACGCCATCTCACCAAACCTGTGGTCACTCCTGTGACCACAGCGCATGTGACTGTTCAGGAGTGTCTGTTGCCCGCCGCTTTTATCTAGAGCCGTGGTTGTCAAGTGGGAGCAGTTTGGCCCCTCAGGGATTACTTTGCAACGTCTAAAGACATTTCGTTGTCACGAATGCAGAAGGCAGTGCCACTGGCATCTCGGGGGCAGAGGCCAGGCAGCCCCCAACAACAACATGTTATCTGGCGACCTGTTCTCTGTGACTGTCCGAGATTCCAGCGGATCCTCTTCAGTCACGTTTCTCGCTTGTCTTCTAGGGAACCTCTAAATATTTGGTCTCAACGGGGTTTGATTCTGGATGTTATTCCCTCCACATTCTCTCCATGGGTGATCAAATATGTTTTCGTGTTTTGAATACCACTAGCATGCTGATCACTCTAGTTCAAAAGCCTGATGACCTCTAGACTAATTGCTTACTTGGTATTGCTATTTGAATGAGTAATAGACATCGCAAACTTAAAATGTACAAAATGGAAGTGGGATTTAATACACCTGCTCCTTCTCCACTTTGCCACTATCTCAGTAAATAGCACCGCCCCTCCCGCAACCCATACAGCTCTAGGTATCCTACTGGATTCTTCTATTTCCAGCCTCCTACGATGACTTTGTCAGCATGTCCTATGAGCTCTATTTGTAAAATATTTCTTGAGCTCTATGGATAAAATATTTCCTTTAATTGAATTTTCTCCAGCCAGTGGCTGCCCATCCAAGACGCCATCAAATATTGCCTGTCTGACTGCAGTGGCTTCCGCCTGACCCCTCCGCTTCTGCTCCTGCCCTCTGCAACCTGCTCCTCATGGTGCGTCATCCCTAAGTGATGTCTCAAAAACCTGAATCATTCTGACTCACATGACTTCTACTGCTCTTAGGAACAGATTTCCTCTCCTCATCAGGCCTGCACACTTGGAATCTACACTGCCCAGCTCTCTCTCTGCACTCGCCCTGTGTCAGCAGCTGTGGGGTGATGTCAAGCATGACCTCGGATGTGGCCCTTTCTGGAGCCGTGACTCTGCAGTGTGACTTTGGAGCTGCTCCCACGGAGAGATGACGTCTCTTTCTCTACCCCATGCATCTGGGTGGCCTTGTCGCTGCCTCCGACTGAAGGGATGCAGCAGGGTGATGTTGTGTCAGCTCTGAGGCCAGGAAGCAGGAGACCTGGAGTCCTTTTGCTGGTGCTCCGGGGCCACTGCGCGGCCGACCGCTGGCTGCCTGCTGGGGGAGGGGAGACCACGTGGAGCAGAGACGAGCTGTCGCAGTTGAGGCTGTCCGGGATCGGGAAGCCTCTGGCAGACCCGGCAGCTGACCACCGATGCATGAGCGGGCCTGGAGGCTGCGGGAAGTACAGCCCCTCTGAACCTGACTTACAGAATGGTGAGCCGAGTCAATAGCTTCCGATTTAAGATATTTAAATGGAATGGTTTGATATAGAGCAACACCAGACTTCTTTGTGCTCCTCTAACAGACAAAACCCTCTCACGCCTGGGTCTTAGTACTCACCGGTCCTTCCTCTGCCAAGGTACTCTTCTCTGAACCTTTCGTAGTCTTAGCAGCTTCTGACACTTTATAATCACAAAGAAACTATTTTAAAATGTTTGCATGGATTACCATTTAATTCTGAGAACATTATTATTTATATTTTACCAATGAGAAAATTGGGGTACCCAAAAGTTGAGCATCCTGCTGAATTTTCACAGGTAGCGAGTGGGGGAGGCAGGACTGAAACCAGGACATTCACGATGAGGGGCGCCCAGGCTTTGAACACCTGTGCTGTTCCCCTCTTATCCTCACATAGTGCGTATTAACCGATACTTGTTAAATGGACAAAGGAGCAAATGAGTGCGTCAGGCCCACATGTGGCAGAAATACAAGAGTAGCAGCCTTTCGGGAATGTTGTGCTTGGGAATAAAACATTTCTTCAGAGCCCTTCCAAGCATCTCTTTTAACATCTAAACATATGGGGAGGATAATATATTAAGGGAACGTTAAACATTAATGATCACCCTTACAGGGATCTCAGGGTCTTGCTCACTGGGACCGTTGCAATCTGGTGTCCAAGCTCCAGCATTCCAGTTTCTCAGGGTGCACTTGTGGTGCTGTCACCACACCCATCCCTGTGCTGGGAGCCCGGGCTATGCCTCTTCTCACCGTCTGCATATTGGGGTACACCTCACACACACTCCTGGTGCAGATGTCACCTCTCCCTGGGAAGTTGTGGCTTGGGAGGGCTCTTTCCTGACAGGTCATGGGCTGCTTTCCATGGCGACCACGCTGGCCCACGGGGGCACTGGGCTGGCCACTCTCCACGTAGCTCTCTCTTCTCACCCACCCATCAAACACAGCTCCATCCACCTCTTGCTTTTGGACTTTGTCTCAGTAAGGGCCAGGTACTCAGTCTTTATGTCTTTTAAACCGGGGAAAATGTTATGCTCCCTTTACCTGGCTTGAATTAGGGGAAATACACGTTTTGCCTGGGTGGGGTTGGGGGACACATTGTACTCTTAAAAACAATCTCCAAGAAAACACTAGTTTTTTTTTTTTTTTTTTTTTATCTCTTCCTGATCAGTCTCCTGAACACAGGCTGGGGGTTTATCATCTTGGTTTATCGTCTTGTCCCTGACCTGTTTGTCATGGCTCAAGCATCTCTTTAGAACACAGGGATGCTCCACATCCATTGTCTGCAGCGGGAATTTTCACTGGGAAAGCCTAATTTAACATGTTTAATATCTTAGTTCCTTAAAAGGTGGCTTAGACCTGACCAGCAAGCAAACCAGTGTCCAGCGAGGTTGAGAAAAAGGCCCCAGCATGTCCGGGTTGGCCAGGGGGCAGCGCCACGAGGTTCTCAGGACGTGGGAGGGAGCCTGCATCTGCCGGGGCGGGGGGGGGGTGAGGAATGGGTGCACCCGGCATGAAGATAATTAGTCTCTAATTAGCCTCCTGTTTACGACAATGACCTGTGATACTGTTATTCTTATTTTACAGATGAGGAAACAGAGGCTTGCACTAGTTACATTATTTTTACTGTTTTCTAGGCAAAACAGAAGACAATATTTTGATTGGTAACATTGACAAAAATATTACCCAGGCGCGGTGGCTCACGCCTGTAATCCCAGCACTCTGGGAGGCTGAGGCGGGTGGATCGTTTGAGCTCAGGAGTTAGAGACCAACCTGAGCAAGAGCGAGACCCTGTCTCTACTAAAAAAATAGAGAGAAATTAGCGGACAACTAAAAATATATACGTAAAATTAACCGGGCATGGTGGCGCATGCCTGTAGTCCCAGCTACTTGGGAGGCTGAGGCAGGAGGATCGCTTGAGCCCAGGAGTTTGAGGTTGCTGTGAGCTAGGCTGACGCCATGACACTCTATCCTGGGCAAGAGAGTGAGACTCTGTCTCAAAAAAAAAAAAATGTTGTCACTCAGTAAATATGTATTTTATTTTCTGCTTTCATTTGATAAATAATTTTAATTACACTGTTTTGTTAATCATCCACACGCTGAAGAGTAGAATGATGATTAGTTCTAACATCCCACATGTTACTTACTTTGACGTCCGTGTCTCATTTCACACTGAATCCCCGTCTACCAGGTGATGGATAAATTGCTTCAGTGTTGAAGGGAATTCACTGTGCTATTTAATTCCCACCCTAACATTAATGTATTTCAATGTTTCACCAGGCTGGACCGTTAAAAAAAAAATTCATGAGAACATTCAAATGCACTCCTCGTTTCTTCCAATCCTTTCCCTAAATCCTTCTAAACTGACCTCACTCCTGTCAACTCTATGATCTCTCACTTACATCTATTTCTATGTGTTTCTCTGTGGCAGTTTGGCTATCTGAGCAAATATTCATTCAGAATGAGGCAAAAACACTCAGTGCAAGATTCCAAAGGAAACTCATCATGCACTCTTTATCTGAATGCACACAGAGAATGTAGGAACAGTTGTCAAGTGCTTTTTAGTGTATGTAGAGATAAGAGACTTTTTCTCCCATTCCAATTTATCATCGCCCATTGCAGTGTTTACCCAGTGTCAGGAAAACAACCCCGGGCATTCATTTCCTACATTAATAGCCTGACAGTTACAGGTGCCAAATGGCTTTTATTTTTTGAGATAGCCCCATTGTCATTATTTTTACTGTCTGTTGATTAGATATTACTTGACATAACAAATTTGACTGGGTTCTTAAAATGTAAGACGTGACATCATCGGGGTTTTAGATAGTTTGGACTGAATGGTGTTGGATTCTACCTTGCTCAATCAGATTGTGCCTTTCACTGGAGGCAGAAACGTGAATACATTAGAGTCACAAGATCAGCCATTCATATCAGAGCTAATGGGATGCAGAGTTTAGACAAAAAATAATCCTAGCAATGCTGCCAGCGTTCGTTCGTATCAGAGAAGCAGCTGGGCTAACATGCTGCCTTTCCTCTCTCCCCAAACCTGTCTACATGTAAGATGTCAAAAGGTCACAGTTGCTTACAGCTGCGACTCCCTGAGATCTTTCATCGGGATAACCAGCTTCGAGGTGATGCCATCTGTCTTCATTTATCTCTGCAGAATGTCCAGTTTAGAAAAATGAAATGTCTGTCTGAGTTAAGATTTTAGGGTAGTTGAAGCCATGCTGAAATCTCTAGCAATTAATTTTCCCCATGCTGTGGTCTAATCTACTTCATATCATAGTAAGCATTAAATGTACACAAACACAGGAAAGACACAAAAATGCTTTGCTTTAGAAAATAAAACAGAAACAAATTTTTATGGCAGAAATTATTCACATTTCCTATGTGTATCTCTTGCAAAACAAACAAATAACAAACCAGAAAAACCAAAAAAGCACTGCTATGTCCCCGTGGACTGCTCATTGTATGTTTGCTGCAGCCCTGCAGGTCAGGCGGTGGCGTCCACAGACCAGCACAGCCGTCTGTGAGGAATTCTCCTCGAGGTGAAGATGCCAAGAGTAAATTCTAAAATTGAAATTGCATGAACAATATTAGTTCACAAAATATAATTACTTGAACTGAAAACTGACCTGGTCAGAAGAACAGTGCAGCATATTTTACAAAAGCATTTTAGGAGGTCTCTAAAAGAATTTGCTGTCTTCTGTGCTTACTCAGGCAGCTATGATATTCGCCAGCAACAGAGCCCTCCTTACGTGGAGCTGTTTTTATTACAGATAATAATTCTGACTCAATTCCTTTACATCTACTGTTCAAGACACATATTAAAAAGTTTCTTATAGCCACCACCAATATGAAGCAAATGCAAAACCTTAGAAAAGAATTCGACCATTGCATAGGTCAAAGAATGTTTAAAGAAGAATATATCAGGCAATTTCTTTCTTTCTTTCTTTCTTTTTCTTTCTTTCTTTCTTTCTTTCTTTCTTTCTTTCTTTCTTTCTTTCTCTCTTTCTTTCTTTCTTTCTCTCTCTCTTTCTTTTCTTTCTTATTTGAAAATATTATGGGGGTACAAATGTTTTTGGTTACATGTACTGATTTTGTTATGCTTGAGTCAGGGTCATCAGTGTGTCCGTCACCCAGATAGTGTCATTGTACCTGTTAGGTAGGTTTTTCACCCATCCCTTCTCTCACCTCCCCCCTGCTTGATTTCCACTGAGTTTTACTTCCCTCTGTGCACGTGTGCTCAATGGTTAGTGCCAATTTAATAGTGAGCACATGTGGTGCTTGTTTTACTATTCTTGAGATACTTCACTCAGGATGATGGTCTCCAGTTCCATCCAAATTGTTGCAAAAGGCTGAGATTTTGATTTTGATTATATTTAATCTATAGATCAGTTTGGGGAGAATTGTCTTCTTAATAATCTTGAGGCTTCCAATTCATTAATATAGAATACATCTTCTTTAGTTCTTCTTTAATTACTCTCAGCATTATTATGCAGATTTTAGAATACAGGTATTAAAATATTTTCATAAGTTTATCTCTAAGTATTTCATGTTTGGGAATTGATCGTATCATTTTTTCAAACTTTAATTTCTCATTCATTGTTAATATACAGAAATAGAATAGATTTCTGTATATTGACTTTCTATCTTGATATCTTGCTAAACTCAATAAGGCAAGAGAAAGAAATAAAATCTTACAGATTGCAAAGAAAATGCAAAAATCCCTTTATTGGCAGATAATATGTATGTACATGAAAAATCCTAAGAAATCTGTATTCATTTTTAAATTAAAAAATCTCAGCTCAGATACCTACAGCGGTGGTCTCCAAACATGGTCTGACCAGTGGACCAATTGCGTCCGAAACTTCAGGAGAGCCTCAAAAAATACTCTCTTCTGTACTCTACCTCAGGAGAGTCTTATTTTAAAAACTGAGGGGGAGAACTTGTCCTTTTATGTTTCAAAAGTTTCCTGGCTATGTTGACATATAACCACGTTTACTTGTGCTTGTTTACGGCATTTAGGGCTGGGGGACCATAGAGATTCTGAGACAGTCGCCCAAATTCCCTGTGGGATGCATGGCAGGGGCATCTTCACGATCACTGAAAATGGGGTTTGCTGGGGAGAGGTGTGGAAGGGAGGCAGCCAGTTCAGTGGAGGTCGTGCCGTCCTTGGGATGCCTCTTAACACCCAGGTGCAAATGCCTAGTGGGAGTACGGCATCCCAAACGCTCTCCGAGCTGGGGAAACGTACTTGAGCCTCCTGCACGTTGGAAGTGGAGAGAGAAGAGCTCTTACTTTTGTGCAATGATGAGTCTAATCCAGAAAGAAAAGTTCAGTGTTTTGCTTTGATTTTGATAGAAAATTAGAGCTCTTCAGATGAAATGCATGTGTAGTGTGCCGGCGCACTTAGAAAATGACTCGTTGATGGACCATCGGTCAGGGTAGAGCTGCTTCACGAGGTCAATCCAGTGTGTATTCCTTTTATATCTCATCTTGTTACTAAAAGCCTTTCTAGTGGCTTCCGAGGGTAGATAATTTGTGAGAATATTAAGTGATTTGATGACAACAAAGAAGAACAGGAGGAGGAAGAAAATGGAAGAGGAGGAACATGGGGGCTGGGCCTAGAAGAAAGGATGGATGGATGGAAAGAACGTGAGCAGGTGAATGAAGGGTCAGGTCAAAACACCTGCCCGAAGCTGTCTGTTTGCTGAGTGCGAAGGTCAGCTGAAAACAGGTGACTTGTATGGAAGCTGTTAAAGAAATTAGCAAACGCCCCTGACCCTTTGCACGACCCTTTGTCCTTGGAAATAAATGCGGGGAGGAGCTCAGTTGAGGAGGCTATTTTCTCCTTCAGACTTTGGCCTCTCTACTTCTCTCGAAACACGTGGTGTAATTATTCATTCCTTCGCTATCGAGCTGAGGAGCGAAAAGCGGCTGCTACAGAGGAAGATGGGAATAAATTGCAGACAAGAAAAAGGCAAAACTGTGTTTATTAAGGTCTGCACATATGACGTATTTTATAAGTGAGTCTGAAGACATTCTGGCAGCTCGTATGACAAATTCTCCCTTTGTGTATATGTATATTCTATGTTCCAGTAATTCCGTATGTTTATGTTTATATATTCCCATTGAAATCCAATTAATCATGGTAACTGATCAACTATTTAGAATTGAAACTGAACTGAGGCCAATATCAGGTAAGAATTTACTCCAGACATCCTCAAAGAAATATAGTCTATGAAATACAATGAACAAAATTCTCAACAATGTCTTTACCATCGTAACTGAGCCTTGTTGCACGGAGCTTATTTCCCCCAATCCTGAAGTTTCCCTCTCTGCAGAGGATGATTTTTCCCAGAAACACTAGTGGTTTCTCCCTGCCCTCGTTTCCTTTGTGATTTGGTGGAAGGCAGAACTTGGCAGGAAAGGCACAGCTGCTCTTCTCCCTCTCCCTGGGCGTGAGCCGCCCGCGGGACCCAGGCTTTCCTGCACTCCTCTAAGTTGTCCACACTTACACGGGAAGCTCCATGGCAACCAGAAATAATGGGAAGACTTCCAGGGCATTATTCCTGTAACTGGGTGGGCTCACATCCTGATTCTCTGGATCAGTCCTAGTAATCCTATTGCCTGAAAATTAACATTATTAAAATAGTTTGAGTCAAAAGATAATATGTTGAATTTCCATCTATTGGCTTATTTGTTTTCTCAGTTGGCTCAGATCTTGCATTGGGAAGAGGTGTCTGCTTACTAGGACCCCTAGAATTGCAATAATTTCCAACAAGTTGTTTATGTTTAATTTTTCTAGAGATGGGGTCTCACTCTGTTACCCTGGCTGGAGTGCAGTGGTGCAGTCGTAGCTCACTGTAACCTTGAACTCCTGGACTCAAGTGATCCTCCCACCTCAGCCTCCTGAATAGATGGGACTTCAGGCACCTGCTGCCACACCTGGCTAACTTTTTAAAATTCTTATAGAGATGGGATCTCACTATGTTGCCCAGGCTAATCTCAAACACTTGGCTTCAAATGATTCTCCTGCCTCAGCCTCCCAAAGTGCTGGGATTACAGATGTGAGCGACCACACATGGCCAAGTTGTATTCAAAAATAATGTAAGCTAGTATCATAAAAAGAACATGCAATTCAGTATAAGTAATTCTACAGTGAAAGCATTTGATATTGGTACCCAGCATATTTCTGGATTTTCTGGATCTGAGAATATATTTTAGAATATTTAGTAGAAAATAGTTGCTTCCCATGGCCTTCAGTTCATTCTGTTTGCCTGAAACAGCCACTGTCGGGGAATCAGGTACAATCAGCCACCTTCATCGTAGATTTACCTCTGCTACGTCATTAACAATCAACAAGTCTTGGGGACTCAGACTTCCTCTTCCCTGAGGCTCTGCTTCCCAAACCTGCAGATCAGAGCCCCAGGGAGCTTGTCCTGTGCTGCACCCTAACGATTTGGGGCCGTACGGTCTTCTGCGCGACCACTGTGTTTTCCACTCAATCCATCGTTTGTTCAACTTTCCAACTGGAGGAAACACCTTCCGTCTCCTCCTTGGTTTGTTAGCCGCCACAACACTCCCGAGATCGTCTTCCCGTGCGTGCCTCCATGCAAAACACCTTCTACGCCGCGCGGCGATGCTGCGCCTGTGTAGTCTGGACGCCGTGGAGCGTGACATATTGTTCTTATGCCACCCTTGACTTGAAGACCCCAGAGGAAGCCGGGCCAAGAGACCCCCTCGCTCGGCTTGGTGCTGGGCGTGACGCGCAAGCCATGGTTTTAGCGGCTGGTTGACAGATCTGCGTTGCTGCCAACTGGTCCGGTGTGGTTCGGCTTGGATCATTCACTGCTCATCTGTGTGTGGGGCCCCTCAGAGGAGCCCAGGCTGCCCACGCCCAGGAGCCAGCAGCCTCACAGGGGGCTCTGACTCTGTATCTGTCAGCGGCTGCTCCTGGACAGGACAAAGGAATCCCTCAGCCGAAGGGTCTTGTCAGACGGCAGTTTGCTGGTTTGCATAAAGAGCATTTTCAGTGTGATGTCTTGGGGCTTTGTCCCCGTGCTGTGCTGCTGGGGACGGAGCCTGTTAGAGCAGCAGTGATGCCGCAGCCGGCGACTCACTTCTGAGCAGTGAGGCTGAGCCCGCGCATGTGGCAGGCTGTGGGTGGGAAGAAGAGGACCAGGGACAGATTATCAACCCGTCTGTCTGCTGCCAGGTGTCCATCCCATCCGCAAGACACTGTTAGAACCACACCTGTTTTAAAAGGAAATGGACCAGGCAGCACGGCAAAAACGAGAGAAATCTGAAGTGAGCTTTCTAAGGTAGCGAAGCTAGTGTATAATAGGTCTAAAAATACGGGGTCATTCACATTGTGAAAATAGTAACTAGGTGCTTGAGTCCTCACTTACGGTCACCACGGGTTCTTGGAAACTGTGACTTTAAGCAAAAGGATGCATAATGAAACCGATTTTACCACAGGCTAATTGATATAAATAAGAATTGAGTTCTATGGCATATTTCTGGACACAGAAATGTCACTAAACTTCTATATAAAGACTCCAAGCGCTTCTAATATTAAACATTGAAATACCTGTGAGCATACATACATTTAAGAAAGATTAATAACAACAGATATTAATAATCATTTACTCAAACTTGGTGAATCAGTGAGTGATGGGAGGACAGAATGGCGGTAGTTAAATCAAGGAATAAATGTTTGCAAAGCGAACATTGTAAGATGCACCTCCAGCTGCCACGCAGCTCAAAGCTGACAGTCACAAAGCTGGCCGGGCGCTTTAGTCCAGTGTTGTTTACTGTTGCGCATTTGTATGATTATCACGGACTTTACCACTTTTCATTTGACAATAATTTGTCTTCATTCATTCGCTCGTTCATTCATTTTCCAAACCAGATTCCAGTTCAGGGTCGAGGGTGGCCAGAGCTTACCCTGGATTCTGGAGAGGACGCCCTTCCCTGGCTGGGCAAACTCACGCATCCCACACCCAGTGCAACTCAGGACACCTAGAAAAGCCACATCACCGAATGGGCACATCTCTAGGCTGTGGGAGGAAACTGAGTACCCACAGGAACCCACACAGACTTGGGGAGAACGGCACACTCGACACAGTTAGCGGCCCCAGCCAGAAACTGATTTTTTTATCAACGTTATAACAAAATGACATTGAATGAAATGACATTAATCGAGGACCTGCTATATATTTTTTCCTGTCAATTTCCAACTTTCTCTGTGAAAGTATAATTTTTTCATTGCTTAGCTGTCATACTGTAAGTATATAACACCTGATGGTTTTCTAATTTACGTATTACATGCTTTCTTTCTTGCAAATTATTTCCCCACCAGCGTATCAGAAGTGAGACTCAGGCCACTGACTCAGCTGGTTTCTGACATGGAGCAAGGATTGGTGACAGGAGCTTGGCAAAATTTGGTTGACGTGAAACCACAGAAATTTGGAGACAAGGAGAGCCCTAAAATATGAAGAAGCAGTCCTCAGTTCACTCACATCTGCATTTCTGGGGGGATTCTGGGAGTATCCAATTTTAAATACAGAGCGTTAGGGCGAACCCCCGGTGTGAGATGCAGACTGGAAGCTGGAACGCTTGCTTTGTACGGCAAATGGCACAACGGCCCGGAGCCAGCATCTCGTAGGTTTATCTTAGTTGCTTTAGAATATAGTTGACCCTTGAACAACACCAGTTTAAACTGCATGGGTCCACTTACACACAGATTTTCCTCCACCTCGGCCGCCCCTGAGACAGCAAGATCAGCCCCTTTTCTCCTTCTCCTCCTTGGCCTGCTCAACATGGAGACAGCAAGGATGGACACTTTTATGATGACCCACTTCCAGTTAATGAATAGTGAATATAGTTTCTCCTCCTTATGATTTTAATAACGTTTTATTTTTTCTAGCTTACTTGTTAGAGTACAGCATATAATACATATAATATACAAAATGTGTGTTCACCAATTGTTGTATTATTGGTAAGACTTCAGTCAACAGTAGGCTATTAGTAGTTAAATTTTGGAGGAGTCAAAAGCTATACTTGGATTTTTGAGTGTGTGTGTGTGTGTGTGTGTGGAGGGGTGGGTGATTCCCCTAACTCCTGTCTTGTTCAAGGGTCAGCTGAGTTAGTATGTGCTGAGGTTCTAACATATTACAAACCCTGCAAATTAAAGGCAAAGTTTCTGGAGACCAAATTAGTAGTCAATATAGAAAACAAAAGGGCCCAGAAATACATGTTCTTGCTGTTCTTATATTTATTTTTTCTCTTAAGAAGGTTAAATGAGTTAAAACTGTCCATATTGGAACAGGTCATGTTACTATCTTCCATTTCACATTTTATCTGTTTTTCATCTCTGGAAGGAGAAATGGAACAGCGAGTTTGGGATGGAATTTGAATGAAGCTTGTGATCATCAAACACCCAATGTTAGCTTTTGAGAACAAATTGGTGGGAAGGGAACCTTGTTATCTGACAGAATCAGAGCGGGGTAACTGTTGATGTGAGATCAGAGGTGAGATGGGGTGTAGGGCAGCCCCCTCTCCAGGGGCAGGTGGGATGACAGCCTCTGTAACATTTCTGAGGGAAGGTATTCCTTCATTCATAGACTCCTGCACTGACCTGCCTAATCATGCAATCAGACCATCAGTATTACATTCTTTTTTTGTTGTTTTATTTTTGATTGACATAATAATTGTACACATTTATGGGGTACATAGTGATGTTTTGATACACGCAATGGATAGTGATCAAATCAGGGTAATTAGCATATCCAT
>NW_012155985.1:82729-86393 GCF_000956105.1 Propithecus coquereli | reverse complement strand
GGGGCAAAGCAAACTGGGCGGGTGCCCCGTGGCGCGGGATGTGATGCTGGCTTCGTTATACCCCCCGGAAGCTAGTGCATGAGGTCCTGTTGCTACGTAGCAAATGACTCCAAAGTGTAGCAGCTGAAGGCAATAAACATTTATTATCTCCCACAGTTTCCGAGGGCCAGGGTTCTGGGGTTGGCATAGCTGGGCGCTCTGGCTCCGTTTCTTGTGCGCAAACTATTGACCAGGGCTTCAGGCACCCGAAGGCCTGATGGGGCTGGGAGATCTGTTGCCCAGCTCGCTCCCAGGCCCCCAGGGCTGCTGGCACGAGGCCTGGGTTCCCGGCCGCGGGGGCCTCTCTGTGGGGCTGCTCGGAACAAGGCCATGGGGGCCCCCAGAATGAGCAATGTGAGAAAAAGTGTATGTGTGTGTGTGTGTGTGTGTGTGAGAGAGAGAGAGAGAGAGAGAGAGAGGAAGATGAAAGCGCAGTGTCTTTCATAACCTAATTTCAGAAGGCACACTCATTGCTTTGCCATGTTCTATCGGTCACACCAAGCTGTCCTAGTGGGGCGGTGCCGGGGTCATTGGGCCGGACCTACAGCTGCGGGGACTGGAAGGGCGGATAGTCCTCTATTTGACATATTTATGTGGAAAATGAGACCCGTTCTTCTGTCTTTTTTTTGGCCTCATTAAATGCAAGTAAGCAAGGTTCTAATGAGCTTCTCTTTTGGAATAAACAGTGAATGCCAGAAACACCTTGTAACACTCGGCCAGGGCCTGCCTGGGCCCGGCCCTCGCAGCCGCAGGCGGGCGGTGCTGGGCTGTTCCCGCAGAGCGAGTGCGGGAGCCCGTCACGCCCAGGCCCACCCTCCGCTGCAGCCCGATGCACAGACGGCGGAGCGACGCGAGCGGCGGGGCCGGGGAGGTGCGCGCAGAAAGAACCTTCGAGGAGTCGAGCGTATTTGCAGGTAACTCAGGGGAAAATGGGGCCAAATCTTGCTCCTCAGCGAGTGAACCTCGACGGAGCGAGTGAGTCCGGGTGGAGACCGTGGGGGTGGTTCCGTCTGCTGTTCCCCAGAGCCCCGTCCCCAGTCCAGGTAACGGGCCCTGGCTGGGGTCCTCGCCCAGCGGCTTCCGCGCCCACCTTCCACCTGGCGAGCGGGAGGCCCGTTGCGGGGCGGGCTTAGCGATCGCTAAGATTAGGCTCCGTCTTCGGGCTGTAAGAGGCTTACGCAGCAGTGGAGATTTGTGTAAATGTTATTACCTTCGGCTAATTAGGACTCCTCTAAACCCGAGAAATCTGGATCCAGAAGCACTTGGATCAGTTGACTGAATTGCAAAGCAGCTTACATCTGCCTGTGGCTGGTGCTCGTTTAAATCCTCAAGTAGCAAAGGTTTTAGCTGAGGATGTTCAACCTCGCCCGGGTAGAGCAACTGTCTGCAGAAAACGTGGATTTATCGGCCAGAGACAGGAAGATTTTGACCGTTTGCCTGCGATGGTGCAGACGGTCCGCCCGGTCCAGGCCATGGCAGCAGTGCGAGGAGCCCGTGGCCCAGCCCGTGTTGTCAGGCAAGCTCGGCGCACCTGCTCCTGGTAACGGTGCATGCAGGTGTTGCTTTTCCCCGGCTTCTGCCTGACGGGCTCTGGGGAAATCACCCCTTCTGGTCCAGTTCCGTTTCTTGCACGATCTACTGTTCTTTGCTCTGCCGCCCGCTGCTCTCGCCCAACGCGCTGACGCTTCAGACACCTACAGATCTACGGACCTCCTTGGCCTTTGCGCAGGTGCCTATTTAAAGTTGCTTTAATATGCAGTTTTATCGACCGGATTCTGTCGTGCGTGCGTGCTCTCGTGTGTGCGGAAAGGGCCGGCTGCCTGTGAACAGCTTCTCAGGTTGCGGTGCCTTCGGTCCCCTCTCCCGCCGAGTCCCCGAACCGTGCCGATCTGCTCTCCGTATTTTCCACCACGAGGGACGCAGGAGCGTGGAGAAGGGAACAGAGACTGAAAACTGGGCCTTCGCTTTGAAGCACTAGGGTACTGTCTACGTAACAGCGTTAAACTCTGTCCTCCAGAAATCTTGCTCCTCCCACGACTAGTGCAGGCAGGTGGGGGTGTGACAGATAGATGCATTCCCCCAGAGAAGTGGGGTCCCTGTTGTTGGTGACTTTATGCTAGCTTGCCATGCCCTAGACTACTATTTGCTGGAAAGTCTGGAGTCGTGGTTAAGAACTGTAGACCTGGGTACGTGCTCCCTGAGTTGGAATCCTGCCTTCCTTGCTGTTTGATCACGAGCAAGTTACTTAGCTTCTCTGTACGTCAGTTTTCTTGTCTGAAAAATGGGTATCTCTCTATCTATCATCTATCTATGCCCCGTATGTTGTAAGCATTAAAGGAGCAATGTATGCAAAGTGCTCAGAACAGTGCCTGGCACGCAGTAGCATTCGATAAATGCTAGCGTTTAAAACAGTCTAGTGGTGCCTTTGAAACTGCCCATCTTTATAACCGCCAGTATTTTCTCTCCGTTTTCTCACTTGCGCACGTGCCCTATTGCACTGCGTTTATCTTTCACTCTCGGGTGCGTGTTCATCCCCCTTTGAACTGAAGGGCATGAAAGGAAGGCGGAAATGTGGCAAAGCTGCTGATTCTGAATCAATAATTATATCTATACCTTTAGCAAAATTCCAACCAAAACTTTAATGCTTTTTCTTTCAGAACTTGACAAGTCTTTTTTTGAGGTCCATAACGTGGAAGTGCATGAGAATAAAGTTATTTGTTGTAAATTAATAGTGGGGTACCTGTTATATAAGACAGTGTGATGAGAAACCAGAGTGGGATGAGAGAAAGGGTTCGCAGACCCCAGAGGGTACCCACGCGCATAACAGTAAAGGGTGCAGCGGGCAGGGGATCGTGCAGGTAATGGCTGCCACAGGGTGGTGGTCCTTTCCCACTGTCACAGCACCTGCTTCCTGAACCACTGAGCAGCAGAGCTCGATGCAATACCAGGGAGCCAGTGTCAGGGAGACCAGGTGGATGTAGACTGGGGCATCTTTTGTAGCCTGCTGGCCACGTAGCTAATGCTAGAGATGTGACCAGTTAAAGCAGTTGCAAATCATTTACCTATTTATCCCAAACCAAGGCAAATGAGCCAATACTGAGCATCTTCGTCGAAATTTCAAACTTTAAAAAGCACATTGTGAATCATTAGCCATCCCATCGCACCCTTATTTTAGCCGGGGTTCAGGAGCGGACGTCCAGGCACCCGGGTGCAGCTAGCTGTAAGATGGCCCTGTTCTCGCACAGCTCCGAATGCACACTGTAAAGCTCCATGTGTAAGACCATATGGGCTGGTGAGGATCCAGACAGATACGAGAGGGAAATATTTATTAAATTGGTGCTGCGCATCGGTGAGGGAAGGATAAATTACTCAGTAAATTACATTGCAGTATGTTCCAGGCATTTGTTGTTTTTCCAGAGTAATCACTTCTATTTAATTATATAAATGGCTTTTGATTTTACTTTATGGCTGCTTAGAGACTTTTCTGATGGTAATATTTTAGAAATATACCCAAAATACTCAAATTTAAGGGAAAACTTATCATTGCACTTCTGTGTCAAATTTTTGAAGCTGTAATATCTGGCATGGCTTTGGTGGCATAGATGTTGGAGAAATTGAAAAATAT
>NW_012155985.1:70805-71879 GCF_000956105.1 Propithecus coquereli | reverse complement strand
AATAAAACAAAATAAAGAAAAAGAACCAACATTTAAAACAGAAACCTGAGGAAAAGTTTTGGAAAAAACTAAGGAAAAAAACTCTCTTAAATCTACAGATTGAAAGAGGCTATTGTTTTCCCGAGGACATTGAACTGAAATTATTAAATCTGAGACATGGTCTTAAAATTATTCATTGGAACCTTCAGAAAAAAATAATAAATGACTTGTATGGTTAAATGAATTAGACAAGCTTAGAACCCAGCTGTCCTCTGGGTACCAGGCTCTATGGAAAGTACTGAAAGTGTGGAGAGCTCGGGCAGAGCCTTCCGCAGACAGCTCCGGGGAGAGCCAGTGCCCAGCTGGGGAAGAGGGACCTGGGGAACTTTAGCATGGGGCCAACGGTGATAATTTAATGCTTTTAATTGTTGAGCTACATTAAAACAATGTTACATGTTCACACAAAGACAGAAACAAACAATGGCAAGGAAAGGAAGAGATAAAGAGGAGAGCAGAATAAAATCACCAACTGGTATGTAGAAAATAGGTGCAAGTCGAAGGATATTTAAACTCCACAGACCAGATAGTGAAAGATTAGGTGAGAAAAAATAGAGGACTGCAGCATTATAAAAGAGATAAATATACATTGACAATTAGAAAAAATGTATAAGCATTCCAAAAATACCTACTTAAAGAACTTAAAAAGTAATAACAGAGAAGAGTCATCATATAAAGAATGAAACAGTAAATATGACATAATGCAACCAGTTATTATAATATAAAATTATACGACAGTTTTGAGACTAATATACCAGTCATATCAAACAAGGTGACTGGGGTTAACTCTCCTATTAAAAGAAGATTATTTTCACATTGGCACACAAAACACCCCAAATTCATGCTTTAAACAAAGACATACCTAAAACATACTGGTTCAAAAAGGCTAAAAATAAAGGGATTAGCAAAGCATACCAGGCAAATGGAGACGAGGAGAAAATTGGTGTTGCAATCCTGATTTCAGGCAAACTAGATTTGGGCAACAAAAGCATTAAATGAAAAAACTTTATAATACTAAAACTCACAATGAAATATAAC
>NW_012155985.1:68423-70755 GCF_000956105.1 Propithecus coquereli | reverse complement strand
GATCGTATATATTTATAATGTTAAAAATTGATAAGATTGTGTCTGTAAATATCGGTATTGAATTTGCAAGGCTCTGAAAAATCTTATAGTTTTGTGAAAAATTTAGCTGTATCAAATTAATCTGATCTCTTTTCTGTGGCAGGATGAAAATTCTGGTTAGCCAGAAAGGCAAGGGTTTTAACGTGTACTCACCTAGACAGATTTGGTAATTAGACTTTTCACAGAACACAGTCTAGCAATGACAGTGACAGGAAAGCAGACACGTGACAGTGTTCGGGACAAGTGGCCTCATGTTGGTCACATCAGACCCTTCTTGCTCTTCTGCTCCACCACGTCTATGGCATGAGTATTTTGGCTAGATTTTATTCTGTTTTATATTTTTAAGAAGGGAAGGGAGAGTTATTTCTTGGCTGAAGACTTAATTCTGATTTTAGGGCATACTCAATCCTCAGACCTTGGCTCATCAGTGTAGTTTCTGAGGAGAGGAGGATATCAAAGGGAGGAATGAGTTAACAGCGGTAACTTGGGTGAGATACAACGCCTGGGGGCATCCCCTCAGCTGGTACTGTCTACATACGGGGAACAGCCTGGGATTAAGTCCAGCCATTCTCAGTAAGTCCTAAGCCTAGTTCCATATCATGGCCAATCTAAGAATTAATATCATCTGGAATTTTATTTAGGTGGCAAAATTTCATATTGATTTTGTTCTGATGTGCTGTCCAAGTGCTGGGCTGTTTTGAACAAGAAGGTGTCCTATTCATAGAAGCCTATCAATTATGAAGATAATTAATACGGCAACTCAATACATTTTGTGAGATAATCACAGGTATCTGGAGAATACCAACTTTTAATATCTCTTAATGCTTCAGCCCCCAGGACCCTTGGATCTGGGCAGGGAAGGATGCGTGAAGGAGCTCGAGGGGGCAAAGCAAACTGGGCGGGTGCCCCGTGGCGCGGGATGTGATGCTGGCTTCGTTATACACCCCGGAAGCTAGTGCATGAGGTCCTGTTGCTACGTAGCAAATGACTCCAAAGTGTAGCAGCTGAAGGCAATAAACATTTATTATCTCCCACAGTTTCCGAGGGCCAGGGTTCTGGGGTTGGCATAGCTGGGCGCTCTGGCTCCATTTCTTGTGCGCAAACTATTGACCAGGGCTTCAGGCATCCGAAGGCCTGATGGGGCTGGGAGATCTGCTGCCCAGCTCGCTCCCAGGCCCCCAGGGCTGCTGGCACGAGGCCTGGGTTCCCGGCCGCGGGGGCCTCTCTGTGGGGCTGCTAGGGACAAGGCCATGGGGGCCCCCAGAATGAGCGATGTGAGAAAAAGTGTGTGTGTGTGTGTGTGTGTGTGTGTGTGTGTGTGTGAGAGAGAGAGAGAGAGAGAGAGAGAGAGAGAGAGAGAGAGAGGAAGATGAAAGCACAGTGTCTTTCATAACCTAATTTCAGAAGGCACACTCATTGCTTTGCCATGTTCTATTGGTCACACCGAGCTGTCCTAGTGGGGCGGTGCCGGGGTCGTTGGGCCGGACCTACAGCTGCGGGAACTGGAAGGGCGGATAGTCCTCTATTTGACATATTTATCTGGAAAATGAGACCCGTTCTTCTGTCTTTTTTTGGCCTCATTAAATGCAAGTAAGCAAGGTTCTAATGAGCTTCTCTTTTGGAATAAACAGTGAATGCCAGAAATACCTTGTAACACTCGGCCAGGGCCTGCCTGGGCCCGGCCCTCGCAGCCGCAGGCGGGCGGTGCTGGGCTGTTCCCGCAGAGCGAGTGCGGGAGCCCGTCACGCGCAGGCCCACCCTCCGCGGCGTCAAAGCCGCTGCAGCCCGATGCACAGACGGCGGAGCGACGCGAGCGGCGGGGCCGGGGAGGTGCGCGCAGAAAGAACCTTCGAGGAGTCGAGCGTATTTGCAGGTAACTCAGGGGAAAATGGGGCCAAATCTTGCTCCTCAGCGAGTGAACCTCGACGGAGCGAGTGAGTCCGGGTGGAGACCGTGGGGGTGGTTCCGTCTGCTGTTCCCCAGAGCCCCGTCCCCAGTCCAGGTAACGGGCCCTGGCTGGGGTCCTCGCCCAGCGGCTTCCGCGCCCACCTTCCACCTGGCGAGCGGGAGGCCCGTTGCGGGGCGGGCTTAGCGATCGCTAAGATTAGGCTCCGTCTTCGGGCTGTAAGAGGCTTACGCAGCAGTGGAGATTTGTGTAAATGTTATTACCTTCGGCTAATTAGGACTCCTCTAAACCCGAGAAATCTGGATCCAGAAGCACTTGGATCAGTTGACTGAATTGCAAAGCAGCTTACATCTGCCTGTGGCTGGTGCTCGTTTAAATCCTCAAGTA
>NW_012155985.1:61325-63698 GCF_000956105.1 Propithecus coquereli | reverse complement strand
GCATGTATTTATTTGGAAACCAACTGAGCATTTATAGGTGTTTCCTACATGAATTTCATAAAGCAAATCAGAATAACTGAAGAATTAAATCCCTTTGATACTTAAAATATAAAAACGCATGGAAAAGCCACTTTGAAATGCCAGGTTTTTAAGGTGAGTACGTGTTCCAAGTGAGCTTGATTGGAGCAGGTGGGGTGAGGGACACACAGTGGGAAGAATCAGGACAATGGGCTCGTTATAGTTTTCTCCTGTCACTAACTTTGTCTCATTTTCCTCATTGACGAAGTAAGCGTATTGCAGTAAATGGCATCAAACTCTCAGAGTTCTAACGTGACCTTACATTTGCATGTCCTAATGTCGTCACTACAGCACAGGAATTTTAGACCTTGATGAACTAAATGGGGAAGAGAATCACACAGGGCCATTATTTAATTTTTCCAGATGCAGCACTTGAGATCCAAAAACATTTTGTTTCAGGCACTGTGCCAGGCACTTTTATCATTTCCTCTATTGAAATAACTCTTCCCATTTAATAACTGCAGAAACCAAGGAAAAGAATGAACTGAATTTGTTAAGACCACATAAGCAGGGCGTGGCAGAGCTGAGAGAGCCCATGTCTCCTGACTTCTCTTCGTGTGTGTCCCTCACCCCACCTGCTCCAAGCAAGAACATGTACTCACCTTAAAACCTGGCATTTATTTCAAAGTGGCGTTTCCATGTGTCTTTATATTTTGAATACCAAATGGGTTTAATTCTTCAGTTATTCTCATTTGCTTTATGAAATCCACATAGGAAAGATCTATAAATGCTTAGTTGGTTCCCAAATAAATACATGCCCAATTAAGGAGTGTTCATCTTCATTAGCATGAGATCTGCAGTCTCCAAATATAAAACTGTTTCCCTCCTTCTCTGACTTTGCATGATAGTGTCATCTGGAGTATGGCCAGTATTAATTAACGTTTTCCCAATGAGTCGTTTTGCAGATAGTCATGGGAGGTAATATGCGGTATGATTTGAAGAAATGCTGATGGAATGTCTGCCACTGATAATTAAAATTACCTTCATGGAATGATTATTTTGGAAATAAGTGACTCTTTAATCCTCCCACATTATTAACTTCTCTTAATAAATCTCTGTAACTGGTAACAGAAATGTAACTGTTTTCCAAGTTCCTGGCCACATTATTGACAAGGTCATAATCCCAATTGTCCAAAAATAAAACTTAAAAATTTGTTACTAGCAAGAAACAAACATGGACATTTGGGATAGAGATTGAAGTTCCAACATGTATCAAATGAGAGTCACAGAAAGAGGTAATAAAGTAATGGGGAAGAAGTAATTGGAAACACGATGACTGAAATTTTTCTAGAATTGAAAAAAGACATGAATTTTCAGTACAAAAAGGCACAGCAAGTCTCAATCATTATAAACAAAAAGACATTTACTCATAGGCACATTATCAGAAAACTTTGCAGCTACCAAAGAGAAAAGACAGAATGTTTACAAAGGAAGGACAATGAGAATGTCTGCTCTCCAGGAGAAACGAATGTCGTGCAATGACGGGCAGGTGAGCTGGGGTGTCAGGTGGACGATGGCAACTCCCTGCATCAGAACGTCCTGGATGGCATTTCTTCCCCGAGAACCGCATCGTCACAACAGAGCCCAGGTGAAGTCACACAGAAGTCCATCATCCCAATTTGTGGGAGGTAGAGAAAAGCAAACATTGCAATGATCTAAAAGGAAAGCAGTAAGTACCCAAAGAACTTCCATCACCATTGCAAGCCGTTACGTTTGGAGAACGAGGCAGACGAGGCCCCAGAGACCATGAAGAATGGAAGAGGAGAGTAGGAAACTAAAATGAAACGTAGACCCAGTCACTCTCAGGAAAAGCCCAGCACTGAGTCTAAACCGCCAGACGTAGGCTGAGAGTGGCCACAGGGCAGGGATTTAGGAGTGAACAGCAATAAATCTTGTAGCTTCCAGGAAACAGGGCTTCTTGGGGAGATTCAGGTCTACAAGGAGGGTGCCTGTCAGAGATGCATCAGTGTGGAGAGAGAGGGAACAGGAGCAAGTGAAGAATTTGCAGACACAAACACCACACCAACCTTTCCCTTTACCAATATCACCGCTTAACAAGCTGTGCTTTGCTATAAACTGATGGAGAGAGGTTTGGAACTAGGAATCCTATCCACAGATGCCTAGAAATGGAAAAAAAAAAAAAAATCAAAAAAACTTCATATAAAGCGTCTCTAAGAAAAAAAAAAAGGAAAATGCAAATCATAACATATCCACTGATGAAAAATTTCCCCCTCCAAAACCATGAAATAGAAGAAAACTACTAGACCATTCTAAACAGAATTAAATATATATATT
>NW_012155985.1:48583-59095 GCF_000956105.1 Propithecus coquereli | reverse complement strand
CCCCCCAAAAAAAATCCACTGGCCAATAAATGAGAGAAAACATAAGCATACAAACTATCTATAGATACAGAATATATGACATTATACACCTCTATGCAAATAAATTTTTAGGGAAATAAAATTTATCTAAGTTGATCCCAATAGAAATAAAAAAGTTATACCAATTTCCATAGAAGAAATGGAAAAGTTATCCAGGCATTATCCCACAGAAACGTATAAGGCCCAGATGCCATCACAGGGGAATTCTACCATAGCATTAAAAGACCAGATAATTTCAAAGTCGGACAGTAATTGTTTCAGAGAACAGAAAATGAGCAAAAACTTCTAAATTCATTTTATTAATCCAGGTTAACATTGATACCAATGAATATAACAAAAAATATAGAGATCAATGTTGCTTGTGAATATTCATACAGAAATCTCAATTGTAGTATTAGTGAACAGGTTGGGAAACCACATTAAGAAAAATGTACACCATAATTTATAGCATGAACACAAATCTAGTTCAGTATTAGAAAAATCAGTTAATGTAATTCCCCATATTAATGGGTCTAAAAAGAAAAATCATATAATTATCTCCAAATGTGTTTTAAAGGCTTTGGCAAAACTCAAAACCCATCCTATAAAATCTTTCAAGAAAATAGGTATGGATGGATATTTTCTTAACTTCCATAATATACAAATACTTCATTTTTAAAGCCAGACTCACTTAACGGGGAGAGGAAAGGCATCCCCATCATGATCCGAACAAGGCAAGCATGGCCATAGTCTCTGTTACTATTAAGCATGTTATGGGAAGTGAATGCAATTAAGCAAAAGGGAATAATCAGAGGCATAAGAGTTGGAATAGGAGTAAAACCATGATTAAGAGCCCATGTGACAGTGTATCTGGAAAGCCCTAGAGAAGCAATAATAACACTAACTGAAACAATGAAAGAATTCATCAGGGTAGTAGGATATAAACTTTACACACAAAAATCGATAGTCTTCACATGCAGAAAAAATAACCAATTAGAATATAATGGAAGAGAAAACTTCATCGATAACAGTAACAAAAAAGATATACTTAAGAATAGACTTAATAATTTAAATTATCAATTAAGTTCATCTATTAAAAGACAAATATTTTCAGAATGAATAAAAGAAAATCCAGCTATTTGCTGTTTACGAGAGATATGTACGTAAACCAGAAGGACACAGAATGTCAAAAACATAGATGGGGGAGAAACATGAACCACAACGACGTTATCTTAAAGAAAGGTAGATTAGCTATATCAGAAAAAAGTTATGGTGAAAAGCACTAAGAAAGACAAAGAAGGGCCTTTCCCAGGGATAACAGCAACAATTCATCACTGAGATATCAAAATCATCACCTTTTTTTCACTGAACCCAGTAGCCTCAAGATATTTAAAGCAACAACAAAAAAAGGATGGATTATAAAAATCATTAACAAATCTACTCTCACAGCGGAGATTTTAATGAACTGAGAGAAGCAATTGATAGATCATTGCCCACTGCAGGCATTGCCTCATTTAGTTCTCACTGTAATCCTATGAGATAGATGTGATTATCTCCAATTGAGGAAACTGGGAGCACAGAGTGGTTAAGTAATTTTTCCAAGGGCACAGAGCCAGTAAGTGGTACACTCAGGAATCAAAACTTGGTGATTTGGCCCAGAGCCTGTATGCTCAGCCTCTGAAGACAGAGGGAAAGAAAGACCTAGGATTAGGATTAGTTGTGACTCTAAGTTACCTTAATTTATGTTACTTGGTTCTCAGTTTACCACTGTAAAACAAATAAAATGATACATGGAGTGCACTCAGCACGTGCCTCCTACAGCTTCTGCCCTCAGTAAACGGAAACTCTAGGCCCACTCAGCCCGTCATTCTTCTCTCCTGAACCCAGCCCGGTTCTCAGAATCTGGACACCTGGATTCACCCTCCTCACCCTCTCCATTAGGAGCAGGCTTGAAAATGGAGGGGGAGGGGAAGGGGAACAGGAGAGTAGTCGAGGGGGAGGGGAGGAGGAGGCAGGTAGGGATGAATCCCGCATCTCTGGCCAGCAGGCACGCTGAAATCCCAGAGCCCGGTTAGCTTGTTCCCGGAGGATCTACTCCAGCAATGGCTGGCCCTGGCTGGAGCAGGTATTCTTCCACTGGCTGAGAGGTTGGATTAGACTTATTTATTTATTTTAAAAATAAAGCAGATATTTTAGAAAATCATCTACTTAATTTATAACCCAGTAGCTTAGGTTTCAAATTTCCAGATGAACTCCAAATCTCTACATAAATGCAATTAAACAAAGCATTAAAGTAAGCCCGCAGCTGTCGTGGGGACGGGAGGCGGCTGTGATGGGCGTGGGTTGCGTCCTGGAGGGACTCGCGGCCAGGCGATTCCTGGGAAAACGCACCGCGCCGCTGGTTTGCACGCCAGTGTGTCTCAAGGGGAGAAGCCACACAGCTCTTCGGAAAGGCCGATTCCCGTGCATACTAAATACATTTATGGCTGGGCTTAGCCAGCACATACAGATTTTTGGGGGGTGATCTTCAATAAATATTTTTTGGAAGTGCTGAGAAATTCATTGACTTCTTAAGATCTTTGCCCTCCTGGTGCTCGTCATAGTTTGAATTCTAAGTTTTCAGGGCCGGGACTCAGGGCGTCTCGCTGCGCTGTTCCTCACCAGTGCCCGCGCTCCTGCCTCGGGGGCTTCCCAGTGTGGTGTTTCCACCTGGTACGTGTTCGTTTAACCGTAGTAGTTACTCTGATGCTGATTTAATGCTGCTAAATGTACTTTACTAAGTACCTTTTCACAGCATTTGTGCTCTATCATGTGCTCTATGTTGTATTTTATTATTATTTTTTATGCTACTGTTTTCTGTGTTTTTTTTTTTTAAGGAGAAAAATATTCTCCACATTTTTTTTTAAGAGAAAGAAAGGAAATCTCCCAGAGCAAAGACAGCCGTCTCTTGAAATGTTTGGGGCAGGGAGATAGTGTTTTCTTTAATTGATGGTCCACTCTCTGCTCAGCGCAGGAAATGTCACCCTCGCAGGGTCATGTTTATTAGCAGAAGAGGAAATGCCACACCTTTGCAGATTCCACTATACTTTTATTCATTTATGGTGAATCTTTTGGATTTATTGGTAAAAAAAAGCCGTCCTGCCCTTACAGAATGCCCGCACAGTTTTAATACAGAATAGGATCATTCATCCTTAGTATTTCAGAAAAGCCCATAGTTAAAGGATTCTTATATTTTCCTCGACGCCTCCTACAGACTGCAAAGGCTGCCGGCAGCCAGGAGGCCATGCAGCAGGCGTGGACTGATGTGGTGTCTGTCCCTGCCCCTGCCTGTGCTACCAACTCTAGCACCTGCAGAAACCGGTTGGGCCCAGGAGGGTGCGTGGCTGGGGCCACCTTGCCTGACATGGCTGCTGCCTCTCGCTGTTGCAGGAGGCCAGGGCCACGAAGGAACCTCTTCTGCTCAGTGTGTGTCCCACCCCGATGTTGAGGGTTCCTGATGTGTCATTCGTTCAGGCAGAAGGGACGCACCTGTTATGGCATCTTCCAGGGCTTGGGGTACAAGTGAAGAAATGGACCCAGGACCCCACCGCGTGGAGCCCATTACGTGAGTGGGACCGAAGCAACCAGTGTGTGGAGCAGCCGGGACAGACAGGCCTGGGGGGGGACTCACAGAGGGTCCCAGATGTCCCGGGTTGGGGGGAAGGCCGCAGTCGCCTCGCCTGCAGGTTGGCTGCTGTGCCAGGTCCTCTAGTCGGGGCCGGGAGCAGAGCCCTGCAGGGAAGGGTGGCCACAAACAAGCGCAGGTGAGGTGGCCCCCAACGTGAATGGCACCATGGGCCGCTCATTCTCTGAGGACAGTACTTCACATTCCTGGAGGCTTTGTTTGTAATTGCTCCTCAGAGTGGGGTTTTACCTTATGATTTCTGTCCTAAAAAGACGGTGAGTGGATGAGTTGATGATGTTTCCCACGGCTTCAGCAGATGCAGGGTTGCGTGCCAACACCGCAGAGCCTGAGGCATGTATGTGGATTACAAATGCGAGCTTCTCTAAGCCATAGTCCAAATGTTGTCCTGTGGTTTCTGGCTCTGAGGAAAATAGATTCTTTTTGTGGAAAAGTGTAGCAGGGAAGATGAATAAGGCATCTCTGACCCTGCTCTGGGCACGCTGTTGATACACATCTGGGCTGCGTTGTCCGAGATGCCCTCCTTGGGTGAGAGAGACACCCTGACTCTGCCAGATAAAGGGAGCTCCCGTGAGCAGCCCAGTGAAACTCTCCCCTTTGATCATTGCCCAAACACCGCCCACCGAGGAGTATTTAGGGAAGAAAAGTAACCAGATTAAATCAGACTAGACCCATGCTCAGTTCTTGCAAGCTTCTTTTGAGAAACAATATGTGGTTTTGTTTTATTAATATTTAAGTCAAGATTTAGAATCAGTATCTTCCTCTGATGACAGGATAGTAAACTGTTCTCAATCTCCTCTCTCTCAGTGTGGTGATCATTTAAAATCCTTAAAATGAGAGGGATAGGTAAACATGCCTTAACTTGGATTTGATAGAAAAAAGTGAATCTAATTGAATATTTGTTTTTAATGCATATACCTTTAGAATATAAAATAACTCAGTAATAATTTATTCAGCATATATTCAACCAGCACTTTTCAAACTCTTACAATGTAGGTGTCTCCTGTCAAGCCTTACTGTTAGCAAGATGACCAAGAATCTGTCCTTTTTCTTTAGAATCTCAACCTGTAATCGGAGAGCCAGACACCTCTGTCAATAATTTTATTCTGCAGTGGAGATACAATAAGTAAGGCAAGATATAGTCTGGTGGGTGAAGCAAGAGAGAGGCCAGTTTTATCTCTGGAGATCTGGAATAACTTCTTGAAGAAAACAGAATGGGAGAGATATTTTGAAAGACTGGGAATTAAGGAGGACAATTCATGCAGAAGAAACAAATTGAATTAAAAAAGGCAAATGGCTGATTATGTTAGAAAAAACAGAGTTTCATCAAATTGTAGGGCTTTTAAATACCAGAATGAAAAATTTGAAATAGGAAGCTATGGCGTATTTTATAACAAAGGGGTACTGTGCTTTGTTTTGCATTGATGAAAACAGCCCGGACGGTCATGACTGTAATTAGCACAAGTTTGGAACAGGCAGGTGGGGGTGGATGGGGCCCCAGTTCTGGTGTGAACTTGGGTGGTGGCAGCTGAGAGAGGGAGGGGTGGATGAAAAGAAAAGGGTTTCATGAGATTGAGTGGAGGCCGAGAGAGGCAGTAAGGACATATCTGAACGGGAGTCCTTTGTGTTATGTCTGTGGGGATTATATGGTAAATTCTATTTAGAAAATGTTGCTTGCTAGGGTTTGGAAAATCTTCCATCAAGGTGTTAATCAGGAAAATCCAAAAGTAGTTGTGGAACTAAAAGGCAGCTCAAAGCTGCAGGCAGAGGTTTGTATGCCACCAGCTCAGGAGTGCTGGTTGGGGCCATGAGAGCAGAATGAGTTGCCAGAGGAGGATTGCGGGGTGCGAAGAGGAGAGAATGAATAATCGAGGTAGGATAATAGCTACAATGGCAGCAATGACAGTAACAGCAACAGAATCCCAAATGTCAATGGCTGCTGTCCTGAGCCTCCAAGATGGCCCCAGATGATTGTCCATTCCTGGTATTCATGTCTGGGCGGGGTTGGATCGTGTCTGTCTAAAATTCTGTCCACCTGGAACCTGAGTGTGTGACCTTATGTGGAAAGAAGGTGTTTGCAGATGTAATCAAGTTAAGATGTGGCCATACTGGATTTGGTAGGCCCTAAATCCAATAGCTGGTGTCCCTATATGGAGAAGGAGATTTGGAGACACAGACAAAGAGTAGCAGGCCCCGTGAATATGGAGACAGAGATTGGAGTGATGCATCTATGAGCCAAGGGTAGCCAAGGGTTGCCAGCAACCACCAGATGCTAGGAGAGAGGCATGGAAGAGGTTGTCCCTCAGAGTCCCAGAAGGAACCAACCCTGATGACACCTTGTTTTGGAGTTCCAGTCTTCAGAGCTGTGAGAGAAGGCTGTTTTAAGCCACTCAATGCAATTTGTGGAACTTCGTTATAGCAGCTGTAGGAAACTTATACAGGCCTCTTGTGTCCTCCTCTCTCACACTGGGGAGGGCCGGCCTGGGCAACCAGTAGGATATTGCTGGAATGACAGCATGTGGTGTCCACCTCCCCCTCTCTGGGATCACCCTCTCCAGGTGAAAGTGGCCACAGTGTCACAGGGGCATCTGAGCAGCCCAGTGGAGAGGTCCACATGCTGAGGAACCCACACCTCTGCCAGCCACCCACTAACCTGGGCCTGAGACTGAGCCACTTTGCAGCTGGAGCCTCCAGCCCCAGTCGAGTTTTTAAGTGACCACAGCCCCAGCTGACAACCTGACCGCAACCTCCTGAGAGACCCGAGCCAGAACCACCCGGCTAAGCTGCCCTGGGCTCTGGACCCCCAGAAATTTTGTGAGATAACAAATGCCTGTTTTTTAAGTTGCTGAGTTTTGGGGTAATTTGTTATATACCTGTACCAAGTGGGTTTGCATTGGAGAGGTTTTTGTTTCACTTTCTCCTTTCCGCGGCTACGCTGCTGTGGGTTGTGGAGGGCAGGCCCTCCTTGCAGCCGAGTGACTTGCCGTCTGCTTCCTCCTCGTGCCGACATTCGCCCCTGCAGGTTGTTTCTAGGCTTGCCTGACAATTGCAGGGTGTTTTAGACCAGGCCCATGTTTTCTCGGGCAACACCCTCTGCTCGGAAACTGAGGGGCTTGTAGACTATTCGTTAATATTTCCCGTCAGCTCTGGGGCAGTGGCCGTGCCCGAGCTCATTGCCACACACGCCTGTCATGTTCACGTGCCCCGACGTGCCCTTTCTCCCACTTCTCCGCTGGCTGTGGGAGGCTGTCTTCAATTGCAGGCTTGGGAAACGAGTCTGGTATCTAACTCTGGTCCCAGTCATTTCGTTCAGCTGAGCAGTCTCGTAAGCCTTTGCTGCTTTGAGCTCTAATGAGTTTTATTCTCTCCTATTTGGGGCCAGAGACACTTGGCTTTTCTAAACCTGGAAGTTCATTACTTCTCAGTTTTCTGCATTTTCTTTAATTTTTGCTTGAAAGCCATCTGCATTTTGCCTAAACTTATTTAGTGCCCTGCTAATGGCAGCGCAAGGCAATCAAACACAGCGATGCGCTAACTCTTTCTACCTGTCCCCCCAAAGCTACAGGCTCAATTGGGAAGTGCCCTGCCCATTACGTTAGTGCAGGAGATGGTTTTACCAAATGCAAGGCTTTCCAGTTTCCCAGCCTGAATCTGTTTCCTCACCACGTGCCTGCTGCGTGCTAAAATAATGCTACGTATTTTACAGTATTTTCGGACAGCGCCTCATTTCAAGATGCCAATTTCTGTATTGGCTAATATAGACTAACTACTGTAAAAACAGACAAACAAACAAACAGAAAGCCCCCCCCCCATGCCCACATTTCATTGGTTTAACAGGAAAAAAACTCATTTCTTGTTCATCTAACCATACCATTTGTGTCCCATTCAGAGGGCCTAGAGGTAGAGTAGTTCTGTGCCTTGCATTTTATTCAGGGACCCAGCTGCCAAAGCATTGCCATTTTCAAATTCACTGTGAGACATGCTGCTTGCCAATGTTCAGCTGGCAGATACATAAAGATTGTGGAGAATGCATGGGATGTTTTAATTGGTCTTACCTGGAAGATGTACAAGTCATCCTCACCGGCTGTACGTGAAGCTGGGAAAAGGTGCCTGACTGTCCCCTGAAATATGAGAATATAGGGTTCAGGTCAGCTAGCAGTCTCTGACAAGGTATTGGATCTTGAGAAATACCATCATGTGAGGAATAATTAGCAGAAGTAAGAGAAGATAAGGTTGAGAAAAAGCTGTCGGAACGGTGTGTGAATCAGCAGAATTCAGTCGCAAAACAAGGGAAGGGATGGTTCCAAGAACAGAAGGTCAGCTTTCGTGTTTTAGTGCTGCAGGTCTCAACCCACACTCCTCAGATACTCAGAAACATACTACACGTTACTTACCTGTGCATGTATGTATATTTAGAGAGGGGTTGGGTTTAAATTCTAAGTTTATGCAGTACATTAACAAGCAGGTAACATCTGATTGCATATACTTAGAGCATCTTTGATCTTAAAAATATCCAACCTAAAAACCTAGAAGGAAGTAAAGCATAGCACCGTACACCTATGTCTACACTGGTTTTAAAACAAGTTGATTTGGTTAAATTAATGAGTTCACCGGGCAGTGTGGCAGAGATGTGAGGAAGGAAGGCTCTGGGTTTGGAATTCTAGCTCTGCCTCTCTCCAGCTGTGAGACCCTTTTGGGGTCTCAGTCTCCCCATATTTAAAATGGGGATGCAATCATAATCCTTATTTTGTAGAGGCTTTGATAGTATTAATTTAAATAAATGTAAATAAATAAGCATAGTGCCTTGAACATACCAAAATATACAATAATAGATGTTTTATTCACTTTCTAAAGAAAGAGTCCAAGTAGTGAGTGGATGTGACTAGAGTGTGAAACCCTACAGGGAGTGTAAAGTTTCCCACTCTCTTCCACCCGTAAGGAAGAGCCCTGTGACCGAATCTGGAAAACAAAAGTGGCCCTACTGTCAGCAAGTGGAGCTTTTGGTTGTAAAAGCCAAGTGTTTAGAAGAGATACTTTCCTGGTCTCTTTTTAATTTCTTTACCATTTGGAATCTCATCTTTTATCGTATTCCCTTCCCTGGGAGAAAAATGCTTCTCCCATTCCTCTTTCCACTAACCCTGGGTTATAAAGCCAAGTTGTCACAACCCAGTAGGACCCAGGAGAGAGCAGGCATGGAATAGGCCACGTAGCTTTCAACTAGGAAAAAAACCAAGATTTCTTGATCTGACCCACATTAACAATGTTTATTGAGATTTGAGACTAAATTTCTAGTAATTAACAATGTGTTAATTTTTCTGAAGTGCCTTTTGTACACATATGCTCATAGATAGCGAACCAGAGTAAATTTTCAGAAATTCTGATTCTTGGTTCTCTTCCTAGAAGAGAGAGAATAACAGTGACAAGTCAACAAATCAAAGAAGTAAATGAAACTTTCACCTCGAAGTGCTTTTTTGTTTCCTTTCTAAGTGCACTGCTTTATGTATCTCTGTATCTTATCTCTCTACCTATCATCAAGGGATTTATTGGAAAGTACTGGCTCACATGACTCTGGAGACTGGGAAATCCCGTGGTCTCTGTTGCGAGCTAGAAACCCACGAAGGCCAGCAGCGCGGTTTGGAGGCCTGAGGGCCAGAGAGCCGATGGTGTGGACTCGGGTCTCGGCCTCGAGGGCTGAGATCAGAAGTGCTGAGAGCAGGAGAATATTAATGCCCTCGCTTAGGCCGTCGGGCAAAGGGAGGACACATCTCACCTGCTTCTGCCCTTTGCTTCTATTCAGGCCCTGCGTGGATTGGGTGAGGCCCACCCACACTGGGGAGGGCCCCGTGCCTCACTCGGGTTCCCAACTCAAGTGCTGGTCTCTTCTGGAGTCACCCTCACAGACACACCTGGAAATAATGTTTAGCCAAATATCTGGGCATACATAACATTAACCGTCACAGCAAGTGGATAACATCTCGGGTCATAGAAGGAATCTAACACAATTTTCAATTGCTTTATTGTATGAATAAGAAGAAAAATATTTAAAAACTGCTTAACATCCTCAATAGGTTGTAAGACGGAATGGAGTCTAAGAATCAGCGCAGTGATGTATAAAAAAGAGACGAGGAAAAAAACTGAATAGGGTAAAATAAATATATAGATACAGAGTTAAGAAAGGGCTGCAGTGAAATTAAAGAAATGTAAGAGTGCGATTAAGTCAATGTGAAAGTCATCTCCAAAATGTGACTGGATTAGGGGGTTACAAGTAGGAAAAGATTCACTCAAACATATGCAGGTATTTTTCTCTCTTTCTTTCTTAATAGACTTTAGTTTTTAGAGTAGTTTTAGGTTCATAGTAAAATTGAGCAGCACATGTAGAGAGTTCTCGCATGTGCCCTGCCCCCACGCAGCACAGCCTCCCTGCCTACGGTGGTTTTCTTTTTATTATAAGATTTTAGAAAGATTCTGGAAGCATCAAAGAAGTATGACTATTTTACATTCACAAGTGCAAAACTTAAGTTTGCCTCCATCTTTCTCTCTGCACCTAGGTTCGGAAGACAGTCGAGCTACAGTCAGCTTTTTGAGATGAGTGGTTGTTACCCAAGAAGTGTATGCTCAGAGAAGTTGGCGTGTATGCAGAAGGGCATTAAATACATTTTTAGATACGCGAGAACTAACAAAATATATACTATAAAGTTACTGTTCTTAGAGTTAAAAAGAAAGCCTCTTGGAATCACAGCAACATGTATCGAAGCTATGAGTGTAGAATATTACTTGTCTGAACAAACTTGCAAGTCTTCCTTTGCTTGGTT
>NW_012155985.1:42919-46918 GCF_000956105.1 Propithecus coquereli | reverse complement strand
CCCCTCTCTCACCCTCTCCCCTTCTGAGTTTCCCGAGTCCATTATACTACTCTGTGTGACAATGTACACCCACTGTTTAGCTCCCGCTTATAAGTGAATACGTGCAAAATTTGTTTTTCTGTTCCTAAGGTACGTTGTGGTGAAAGACATTATTTCATTTTTTTTTATGTCTGAGGTAGTATTCCATAGTGTGTGTGTGTGTGTGTGTGTGTGTGTGTGTGTGTGTCACATTTTCTTTATCCACCTATCAGTTGATGGACACTTAGGTTGATCTGCAATTGTAAATTGTGTTGTGATGAATATATGAGTGTACTTTATACAGTATAAACTCATCAACATATTAATAGTTTTATTATTATTGTTTTATATAGTTGTCTTTGAATCAGGATGAGAAAAGAGTTATGAACTAAAAGCACATTTATGCTGTCTTTTACATTTACCTACATAGTTACCTTTATCATTGCTTTTTATTTCTTTATATGAATTCAAGCTACTGTCTAGGTCTCCATCCATTTCAGCCTAAAGAACTCCCTTCAGTACTTCTTGTATGGATGCATGCTAGCAACGGAGTCTCTCAGTTTTGCTTATCTGGGAATGTCTTAATTTTACGTTCATTTTTGAAGAATAGTTTTGCTGGATATAGAATTCGCGTGTGACTTGCTTTTTCTTTCAACACTTTGAGTCTGTTATTCCACTACCTTCTGGATTCCATGACATTTTGCTTCTTTCTTGCTGCTTTTAGTTTCTCTATCTGACAATTTGATTATGATGTGTATCGGTCTAGGTCTCTGAATTTTTTCTCTTCTGAGTATATTGAGCTTCTTGGATGTGTAGATTGTTCGTTTAAAAATCAAAATTGGGAAGTTTTCAGACATTATTTCTTTACATTTTGTCTGCTCCTTTCTTTCCCTTCTCTTTTTCTGGGGATCCCATTTGTGTATTTGATACAGTTCATGGTGTCTCAGGGATCTCTGTGGGTTCTGCTCATTTTTCTCATTCTGTTTTATTTCTGTACCTCATACTGGATAATATCAATTAACTTATCTTAAAGTTTCCTGATTTTTCTTCTGCCACCTCAAATCTGCTTCTGAGACCCTCTAATAAACTTTGAGTTAAGTTATTGTACTTTTCAACTCCAGAATTTCTATTTGGTACCTTTTTCTAATTTCTGTCTCTTTTTTGATATTCTCTGTTTGGTGAGACATTGTTCTTATCTTTCTATTTAGTTTCTTTAGACGTAATTTCCTTTAGATTTTGAACATATTTGTAATAGCTGATTTGATATCTTTGTCTAGCAAGTTTGAAGTTTGGTCTTCCTCAGGAAGAGTTCTTATTTCCTGTTCATGGACCATAACTTACTGCTTCTTTGTATGTTTTATAATTTCTTGTTGAAAACTGGAATTTTAAATAATATAATGTGGTAACTCAGGAAGTAAGGTTTGTCCTTCCCTTCCAGAGTTTGTTAATGTTGTTTTCTGTTTTGATGTTGAGCTAACCTGTAAAGCCTATATTCCTTATCCTGTGTAGCCAGTGCAGTTTCTGCCATGGTTGTCTTAGTGGGCTGCTAATGGCTGGACTGATCATTCTCTAAATCCAGTAAGTCTCCAGTGTTGGCTGGATAGCTCTGCATTTGTGTTGGGATCAATCTTCAGTGCTTTTGTGGTTTTCACCTCTTCCTTAGTCTTTGCTTACTGCTTGCACAGAGCCTCAAGTTTCACCATCGGTGAGAGTTTGGGGCCTAATCAGGTTTTTTCTGGAAATGTACATAACCTGGCATATACACTTGGGCTTCTAGATTGCCAGGCATATGTTGGAGCTTTTCAAAGCCTTCTGTGTATATTTAATTCCTCAGCTTTTCGGTTTACATTTTTTGGCGAGCCTCTTGTTATACCCTTCTCAGGTAGCTGTGATGTTAAACAATTGCCACTGATTGTTTTTAATAAATGTCTGGAGGAAAACAGTTCACAGTGTGTGAGTTCTGAGTGAGGTCAAATGAAGAAAAGCCCTGAAAATGAGGTTTTCTGGGGCACTGCCAGGTAGGTCAAAGAGTGCCAATTCCCTGAGCTTTGGGCGTTCTAACACGGCTCTTCCCCATCCAGTGGCAGCCAGGATGCTGGTCCTTAGATTTCCTGTAGTTTGTGGCTGTTGGTGGTTAAGGCCATCAGAAAGACAGGGTGAGAAAAATGGAAATAGGGTAAAATACCGAAACCTCACCATTTTTACTGAAGTTCTTTTTTTCTTAAATAAACTCTACTTGGATTGCAAACTTTTGTTTCATTTCGAGAGTTCTGAAAAAGTTGATTTCCCATTTTTGTCAGGGTTCTCACTGTCTTCATGGAAAGGAGTATTGTCAGTAGTTCTGATTCCACCATTCTGGATATTGCTGCTCTTTTCCCCATTGTTCTTACCTGGAATAGGATGTGTCTGGAGGTGGAGCAGGACCTGGTTTCCATGAACACAATAGTCCCCCAGTAAGGACGACAGAGCAGGAATGTAAAAGGAGTCTAAACTCTTCGTATTGTTGAACCACTGTATCAATCTGCACAGAGCATTCCTATCTGTGGGTGAGAAATGGACCCTTTGTTTTAAAATCATTGTTTGATTTTTGTTGTTACTGTTAGTTGTAACTTAATGCAAATACCGCACAGTGTATGGCACAGAACACTTACTAAACTGTCTTTGAGAAACATTAATTAATTGATAACCTCTGTTATGTATTATTAAACATAGGTTCACTAGGAAATGCTTAGTTATGATGATTTCTGATAATTTATTGAATAGATTCATTAGAGATAAGGCTATTGGACAGTTATCCTGAAAGGAGTCAAGGGCAGAGCAGAGCTGGAGGTGGAAATGGTCATGAGTATAGCAGGAGGAATGATGTAGAGGCAGAGAATACAGGGTATGAGAGGGGATGTTGAGGAAATGCAGGTTGCATGGTTGGAGTCAAATTGAGAAAGTCACATAGAAGTCAGATATCAGAGGGCCTTCAATGGTATGTTAAGGAGTTTGGCTCTTATAACATTTGCAAATACGTGGTGGAGTCTGTCTTTTCCCAGAAGTTAAGAAAAATTCCCTTAAAGATACTTTTGGTCTTTGCTTTAAAAAAGTGAAAGCTACACATTACAATTTTTCTAGCCTGCCAGCTCTCAGCTGGCATGGAGAGATAGGACCAGTCCAATTTCAATTTTACTATCTCTCCTACAGACACATTAGAGCATGACCAGTAATAAAAATGGAAAACACACCCCATAGCTTGATAAATACCTCTTGAGAAATGTCAGTTTTCCTAGGGGCAGCTTCACCTCACAAATGATGGAAGGACTTATGAGAAGGGTCCCTCATTCCCTGTGACTCCACAAATTTGAATGGATGGGAAATAAAATGTATAAAACATCTAATTTGAAAATTTCTCAATAACATACTATTGTTTCACAGAATTTTTCCATGATAATAATCTGACATATCACTTTAAAGCTGAACTATTTCATTATAAGTGTTTAATAATTTTTAGCAAAAGCTCCCAAATATAGAAATAGAAAATATGAGAATGGCTGGTCTTTTTATTTCAGAATATTACAGGGGTGCATACGTTTTGGTTACGTAATTTGCTTTTGTACAGTCTGAGTCAAAGTCACATGTGTGCCCTTCACCCAGACACCGTGCATCATACCCGTTACGTGTGAATTTACCCAGCCCCATGCCTCCCCCACCTACTTGATTCCCACTGAATTTTACTTCCATATGTGCATATAAGTGTTGATCCATTAATTTCAATTTAGTATTGAGTGGCTGTGGTGTTCGTTTTTCCATTTTTGTGATACTTTATTTAGAGAATGGTCTCCAGTTCCATCCAGATTGTTATAAAAGATACTATTACCATTTTTTTAAATGTCTGAGTAGTGCTCCAGGGTATACACATACTACATTTTATTAATTCACTCACGTATTGATGGGCACTTGGGTTGTTTCCATATCTTTGTGATTGTGCATTGTGCT
>NW_012155985.1:17290-31564 GCF_000956105.1 Propithecus coquereli | reverse complement strand
TCTACAAAACATTCCACCCAAATAAAGCCGAATTTACATTCTTCTCATTAGCCCATGGAACTTTCTCCAAAATTGATCACGTACTAGGCCACAAATCAGACCTCAACAAATTCAGAAAAATAGAAGTTTTTCACATTCTTAATCTCATTAGTTACCTTAGGAAAAAAATAAGTTACTCTTTTGGGACAGATGAAATTTTAGGCTATGTTTAGCTAAAAATAGGCAGGTCATTACAGATATTTTTACAGAGGACATGGAGTTCAGAGAGCTCCTAGTGTTTTCCTTGTTGCCAGGAAACATTTATGAGCACCTACTTTCTGGTTTCTCTAAGAAGTAGATTATTTCATATGTTCCATTTTAAACAATTCAAACTACTGTCTTCTGTCCTCACTATAACGTCTCATAGCTCCTAGTTATATGGCCTCTAGGGCTAGATAGAATCTACAATTTGGAATTGACTTTATCTATTGACAATCTTTTATTTAAGGATTAAAAATATCCTTTTGCCTGCTATATCCCTCCTGTTAATGTTCAAATGCCCATGAAGGAAGAAGGCTTTGAGAACGTTCTGATAGTTGAAGACTTGCATGTGGATGGAAGCATGCACTGAGACTTACCTGCCTCTCCTCTGCCGCCTGTTTTATAAGCGTATCCAACTCATCTTTCTAACTAGATCAAAACTGTTACGGGGGCGATCCCTATTTCTTATGCTTTTTCTCTTTTCACTACTTTAGCCATCACATTTGATTGAGTGATGACTGCAGGACATTAAGGATTGGCATAGACTTTTCAAAGAGTGCAGGGCTCATGTTTGGAGAAGGCAGAGGAAGTGACCTTGACGGGTTGGCCAAGGGATGAGGACCTGAGAACCCGATGGTAGTGTGACCAGGGAGCACCACCTCCCTGGGAAGTCTGGCGAGGGGAACGACACGGTGCTGAGAGGTGGAGGTGATTTTTCTCATAATAAGGATAGACTGAGGTTGGTGAAGTTGCTGATGGATGTATGATATGCTGAGATGGAAGTTAGAGGAACCCCAAATAATAAGGCCAAAGCTGCGACTAGGTCCTGATGCTCGCACACGCCTGTCTCCCCTCGGAAGCATCATGGCTTTTGAAGGCACGAGCTACACATGCTCAGCACGCGAGCTGTGGCACCGACAGGTCACTCGTTCTGTCCCTCAGAGCCCTCCCCGTGCTCGGTTTCATCTTCGGGCTGACGTGTACCCCCCCACCCTGACACAGGGCTGCGTGAGGACGGCAGGGGCCCTCAGGCCAAGTGCTGCTATTCCGCGGTGGCATCTAAGCCACTCGCGCCACACCTGTCTCTTCCCCCTGCCTCCGAGCAGGCTTGATCTCGAAACTCCTGGTTCTGAAATCTTCGATGTTGCCTTATTACACGATAAAGTGAACTTCTCTTATCTGGAGTTCCTTCACTGTCTTTCACAATCTGGCCTCTGCTGTTTCATTCCCTATTAAAACCGTCGTTCACAGACCCCAGCTTCCAAACACTTTCAGAAAATGCAATATTTCATGAGAAGAAATATAGGGAGCAGATCAAACGCAGAACAAGCCTGAAGTACTGGAACGTTTGCCATTCCATTAATATGGCCTATAATTTTGCTCTTTCTGCCTTTTTATCTGTAATATCCTTTTTGCTAATCCTATCTGAGCTTGAAGAACTCACTCCCATGTAAAATCCTTCAGGAAACCTCCCTTAATTCCCTTGTCACAGTGAATTTGCCTATATTAACGCCATGGAATGCTATGATTTATTCTCTCGGCTTCTATACTCTCAGTATTTTGTGTGTGCTTCTACTGTAGCATACATTACATTTGCCTTGTACTACAGCATTTTATAAAAATCCCCTTGAAGGAAGGGACTTAATTTCCTTATGGATTTTCCTCAAAGCACTTAATACAGTCAAGTAGATATTAATAGTAGTTCCTTATCAAATCTTTGATGAATAAGCTTTAGCTAGAAAAAAGAAAGAATCAAGAATTCAGAATAGACAAAGCAATAAAACTGGGAGTAATAAAAATAATGTGAGTTTCCTGTTACTCTACTCAATCACCCACCCAGTATAGATGGTTTACAGAGGTTCATTCCTAATGGAAATTGTTCAAATAACAGGTTTTGTCTTGGTTTCTCCCATTAGCATCTATTAGTAGAAATTACACGTTGTATACATTTTATACACACTGCATTTCTTATTAAATGTGAAACTCAACTACTTCTTGCCTGTAGTTCTTTCATTAAGAAATGAAATCTTAAAGACATTCACCTTGAAATAAACCCACACCACACACATATGCACATATGCACACACACAGGCACACACAGACACACAGAGCCAGCTCAGACATGTGTATCAAAGTTGTGTCTTTAAGTTGAGTGTCAGTACTTTCACTTTAAGATATTAAAGTCTTGGACTTAAACTTTAATTGGAGTCAGTTTCCCAAGGCTTTCCTCATGTATTATGATGCTACGGGACACTAATCTGGGAATGGATTTTGTCATCAGTCTTCTAGCTTTAGTTAAGAAATCTAAAAAGTATGTTGACTTCTGGCTCATAAGCACATTGGGAGATGGGAGTAACTTCTAGTTAAAAGAAACTAGAAGAAAAAAATGCTAAATAGAGCTGTCATTAACAAATAATCCACTTATTATAGTCAGTTTACATAATTTAATAAATTGTGTATTTTTTCACAAAAAAGGAACAAATTAAAACGTGAGTAAATTTTAAATATTTGGTTAAAAATAAAATGTGTTAAGAAAAATAATTCCTATATCTTGAAATGGATTATTAAATCCATAATATTAAGTCGGTGGCATTGGGTTTGGTGGGGAACATGGAGGTTTTGGTAGGGCTGTGTTGAGGAAGAAATTAGAAGAAATTGAGCTCCACAAATAAACTGTTCCACAAATATTGAAGCCCAGGATGGGTGACCTTGGGGAGATAAACTATAAAAATCATTGTAATATGGAATGTGCTTTTGACCATAGGATAGGTTTCCAAGGAGTTGGCACTGGGGCATAGTCTGATATGCAATGGGACCTTAGTCTGTAGGCTCACGTTCTGATTTTTCTTTATAGATATTTTTCTATCTTGATGATAATATTTACCAAGTTTGTACATTTGCAGAATACATGGAATAGTCATTTGCATTTTACAACATACAGAACTGATTTCTTAAGGTATTATATTTTATGTTTTGTCATGTTTTTAATAAATACACATATTTTTCCTTATGTATTGGGGTTTTAATTATTACAATAGAAAGTTGGGTGTGGGGATAGTGCTGCGTCCTCCTTCACCACGTAATAACCTCCATGGATAACTAGGACCATGAAGCACATGGTAATGATGGTTGTTCCTTTCTAAGGTTTCTTTAAACACGGAGATTTTTATGATTTATGTTTCTCTTTCCTAGTGAGGTCATCCTTAAGATATTGAGCACTATGGATATTTTTGTACAAATTTTAAAGAAAATACTAGAAGTAGCACATGATTAATCAAGAAAGAATTGGCTTAAGAACTTTATTTTACCACATACCAATTGTAAATGGGATGCCTATGTTTTCAATCCTGTTACTTTAGTTTGTATCACTATATCGCTTGCACCTTTCATTATTCAGTTCTTGAAATTGATTTTCCATGGAACATAGGGTTTTAGATATTTTAGGAAGATTCAATAAGGGATCGATTTCTTTGGGTTTTCCAATTTAATTATGCATTTAAATTTATCTAGGTACTGGAAGTCATTTGATATGATATTGATTTTAAAAATTGTGTTTTGGAAAAAAATGAAATATTGAAATTACAAATCTTTAAACTTGATCTGTAGCTCTAATCCTACATTAAAATGCATAAAAATTAGAAAATAACTAATTTTAGTCTGACTTTATCAGACTTGACACTTTCACCGAAATTCAGAGTACCTTGCATTCTGATTGAAGAGCTTAAGTACCATTTCCCACGGAAAGGAGTAAGAGCTCTCTAGAGATATGGCTGATTCTGAGGGCAGTACGAGCTTTGGATATTTAGTTGTGTCAGTGAGCATGGAATCTAGCAACGTCTTCTAAAGTAGCCTTCCTCGAAGTTCTTCCATGTTAAAATTAGGTTCTGTGCTTGCTCTTCAGTTCTGTTTGCGTCTGGCAGCAGGGATGAGTATCTATTTAAATATTGTCAAGGACGTTTACTGACCTCTACATCATGCTCTAAACAGTGGTTAATAGATTTGAGGTTGTCGCTTCCTCTCTTCAAGAAATCTGTGGCTCTTAGCAACATCCACTCAAATCCACAGTCCTCATAATTCCCATTTTCCCCATGTTTTTTAAATGGTAGAGGAAATGCAAGAGCTGGTGTATTTCCTTCTGTCTTTAGCCTCTTCCAGATGGCCACAGGTGAAAACCTTAAAGGTCGCAGGGCTATTGGCTAGGTGCTAGCCACGCTTCGCCTACCAGCACTGGCAGGGATGTCCTCACTCCAGGTCAGCCAGGCAGCCAGTTCTAAAACCCCAGCCTAACAGTCTGTGTCTTAGGATGTCTGCGGTCACCAGCTGTTTTAGAGTGCAGTTCCCGATCAAGTACTCAGTGCATGTGATTTATTGAGAGAAGGCTCGTCAGGAGAAAGCTGAGACTGTGAAGCGAGAGAGGGCCCAGCTTTGACCTGAGCCATGGCATTCTGGAGCCTAAACCACACCAGAGCGTCAGCTTCCCTCCCCACCCCTGCGAGCCCCGTGCACCAGCCTTTTCGCCCCCAGCTCAGTGAGTCCTTGGCTTTGGGCCAGCAGGTGTGAGCTGGTGGGAGGACAGTTTCTCCTGAGGCTTTTCTCTGTGGATTGCAGGTGGCCCTTCCTGCCGTGGCCTTTTACCTGGGTATCCCTTGTGTCTCTTCCTTTTCTTATGAGGACACCAGTCATATTGGATTAGGACCCCACCTTTATAATTGCATTTAAATTTAATTACCAGTTAAGGCCCTGTCTCCAAACATAGTCACATTCTAAGGCACTGGGGGTTTGGGCTTCCACATATGAATTTTGTGGAAACACAATTCAGTCCACAAGAGTAGAAAATTCAACAGGAGAAATAATCCAATGTTTTCACACATTTCAAATAGGTAAAATGATGTAATGTCTCAGATTTGCTTTAAAATAACCTAGATGTGCTCCCTTCCCAAAACAAAAGTGGGCTGTATATTGATGAAAGAATTAAGGTAAAAATCTTAGACAGTTTTGAAACTGGGTGATAGATTCATTTCACCATTTTCTCTGTTTTATTAAAATGCCCACAAAAATATTAGTTCAAAATCAATTAGAAATTATGTTCAACTTGTTACATGGAGGAACTTATTCCTTGTGTTTCAAAGTCAGAATAGTATTGTTCTTTTATTCAGGGAAGACAATCCCCACCCATCTATTCTATCAGAAAATTCCTTGTGAGTAGCAGTGACAGACTCTGGTGTTTTCTTTCTTTTTGCATCATTGGGCCCTGTAGCAGGCCTGACCCCAGCCTTTCAAGTCCTAATTTAAAATGTTCTTCAGACTCCTGTTTTCCACTCACAGGTCACCACATGCTCACCACACTGCTCACTCTTGCTGTGTTCCACCAAGTGTTAGGGCTGTTAACATATTTGCTTCATCCTCCCTACTAAAATGTGAGAACCTTGAGGGCAGGGAACATGTTTTCTTTACCTTTTACATCTATTACATTTTTTACGGGGTCTTGCACAAAGTAAGTGCTCAATAAATATGTGAATTAGCTACTGATTAGAATGATAGGCTCATATTATATATGTGTGTATATGTATATATATATATTTAGTTCCTGCTAAATATTAGACATTTAAATTTTTTTTGCATGTATTAGTTTCTATCTAATTAATTGGGATACTTTCCCTAGCAGTTTTTCCTGCATAATTTTGACTTCAGAATTTCTTGTATCATATTTGTCCACACAAACATGAACTGGGATAGGCTTAGGTAATAGCGACCATAGCTACCAGTTGGTAAGCATAGGACAAAAGGTGGCTTGAGTGATGTTGAAATTTCTGGAGGACTATGTTATTGTACAGAGTTGAGTTTGCTCAGGACTCTACGAGGTGCTCAGAGCATTGAAAGGCGAGCATTAGATTACTATCTACTGAAGCCCTGTGCTCTTTTAAGGGCCTTCCCTGGTTGATTCCACGGGACATAAATCCAATGCTTTCAATTTTCTGTGCACTAAATGCCAGTGAGATGCCTGAGCGTCTCTGTTGCTTCCTTTGTCTCTGCCTCTCCGTCTCTGTCTTTCTCTCTCTCTGTCTCTATCTCCGTCACTTTCCCTGCCTTTCTCTCTCTCTCGGTCTGCATCTGTTTCTGCCTGTCTTAGTCTCTGTCTGTCTGTCTCTCTGTCCCTCTCTGTCACTTTACGCCCAGTTGCAGACACAGAAGCCTGACGCTAGGGAGCGAATGGGCGAGGTAACCGCTGCTGCATTGGCACGTCAGCCGGGCTCTGAAATCCATGGCCGGGGCAGCCTGTCGCCTGTGAGTGTCCGGCACGTGCAGCGTTTCGGTGAGAAGGACACAGCAGCCATCCGCGTTGGTCAGCCACGGCGGATCTCATCCCTGTAAGGGAAGAAGACGTGGTTTTGTCCGTCGAACCCTTTTCAAAACAAAAGAGCAAACTCTGAGGCTAAAGTGTCTTGATATAGTTTATGATTTGACTTTGGGGTTTGGGTTTCTTCCCCTGCAGTCTTTGGTTTTTTTCTGCTTTCAGAATATCTCTGTGGGCAGCCTGGATATTACTGGGCCTGTTGATATTAATAAAATCCAGATTGTAAACTAAGTCCCAGCTGGAAAACAGACACTTTGGCCTTTGGATAGTCTTTATTCTGATGCATAGGTTTTCTTCTTTTCACAGTGTCTGTGCTTGCTCTGTTCTGACTCCTGTATTTTCATTTCTTTAGTGGCAGTCTGAAAAATATGACATGGCTAAAATGTGTCATGTTCTAGAAAGATTAATTCATGAAGTACCTTGTATGTGTAAGCAAGATATTGCAATTTTTTAAATCTTTAGTCAATAGGAAGAGTCCTGGGAACTTTTTCTGAAATTTCAACTGAAGGGCCTGGAAATTAAATCAATGCTGTATCTTCTTCTAGTTATAATATTTCAACCATTTCTGTGTGTTTTTACTAAACAGATGGGCAAAAGCCTAACAGTAACACCAGCTTGGGAAAAGGACTGAAAAATATATGTCATCGCACAAGACAAACCCCAATTACCTTTGACTTGCATTTTGTTTTTTTGTCCCTATTTCTATTTGGCTTCAATTGTGCTAAAATAGGAACAACAAAACAAAGCAGCCTCGTTATTTCCCACCTGGGACACACACGAGCCATGCGGGCCCCACGCTGAAGTCCTGAGGTGAGATCTATGGCGGGGCGCGCGCTTTTCATCTGCAGAAGATCAGGCAGATGGAGGAGCCATTTCCTGTGGGTGGAAACTCTTATCCAAAGACTGAAATAATAGTGAAAAGAAAAATTTAGCAAAGGGATAAACTATTTCCATGTGGATTTTTTTTTTCCCTTTTCCTTCCACTTTACCGAGTATGAAAATTCACAGAGATAAAGACATGTCATATAAACACGAAGCAAAAATATGAGGTTGTTATAATACTTAAAATGGTGCGTTAACAGCCATGGCTCAGTGGGCTGTAGAAGTCACAGTGATTCTGGTGTCTGCATCAGAAAATGATACAAGAAATATTGTCTATTTCTTCTTTCTCTTTGGGTCTAGTGGTAGAACAGGTATTAAGAATATTCAAGAAAATATAGTTTATTTTTCTGATTAGAAGAGGAAAAATTCTTTTTCTCATCCTCCCCTAAAATAGAAACACGAACACACACACAAAAGTCACAAGAGCTGGTTGTGGCAGCTCTCCAGTGGCATTAGTGGATTGTGTCAAATGGCACAATGTGGGGAGGACTCTGCCAGCAAGAGATTCGTGGGTTTTCTTACTATTCCAGAAAGTAGAAACCCTATCAAGAGGATGCGATTGGTTTCTATAAGCAAAACACACCATTCTTTTGTAGGATCACTGAGTTATGATGAAAATCGTTATCCTGCATTAGTGGTACATTCTTTAGTGTAAATACCTTTTTTAGTTTTTTGTCTGTTGTCCTGATAGACCAGGGAAACCTCAGTTTGTAAGGAAATATTCCGTTTTGTTAATGTAAGGGAGAGGGAGGTGGGGGAGGGAGGAGGAATGAGGATGAGTGGGATTGCACAAACACGTGGACAATTTAATTCTTTCCAGGTTTCATTAAGGGTCACAAAAAGAAATTTAAGGCAAAGTTTTCCAGGAAATCATAATTTAAAATGTCCTCAAGTTTTTGGGTTTTATACAAGGGCTACTCTGAGCTATTAATGTTAGAAAAATAGTATTTTCATCTAACTCACTGCTAATGTCTGATGCTATGGTCATTTATTTTTTTTTTTTCGTTTTTTTTTTATTTCAGCAAATTATGGGTGTACAGATGTTTAGGTTATGGCACAGACAGTGTGCATGATCTTGTGGTTTAGCCTTTGCCCCATCGTATTTTTATTTTGCTGTTTTTGCCTTTTAACTCCGGCATAGATAAGAGTAGCCATATCCCCTACAATTAAAATGCAAACATTTATTTTTATGCAAATTTTCTCATCTAGGAGAATTTTCCCTTGGCAATGCGGCACATTATATATGTTGATAATAAATAGCAATTTATGCCTGGTATTATGGAGAAGAAGTCACAAAAAGGTCTGTGATCCCTGTGGACCAAAGTAGATAAAACAGTGTGCTGCAATTAGCAACTAATGCAAGCCCCGGAGAGGCATAAAGAATGAAAAGAGGTACACGCATTTTTCTTCTGGAAGGATTTTAAGAGAAGTAAAGCAAAGGAGGACATTAAAATGGTGAGATAATGGTTTCTTTTATATGCCTACCAGGATAGTGGTGTCCATTGTTATCTGTGTTAAACACATTCATTAAACAGCTGATGACACACTGAAGGATAATAAGACTAATCCAATATTTTAGCCCAGCAATCATTTACAAAAGTTGTTAGCACCGTAAAATTTACCCTGGAAAGTTAGAATTGGCTCCATCACCATTTGATAGAACAAGCCCTTCCACTACTTCCAAGCAATGCCTTCCACTATTTTAGGGAATGCAAAGTCAAATTCTTGGTGGAATGTTATGATAGTCTCACTGTCACTGAAATTGTAACACCAAGTTTATTTTTATTAATTTCAAAGGAGTCAATTTAATTTTGCAAATCTTTGAAACATTCAAGTATGCTCTTGAAAAAATTGGCAGGAGTGGGACTGTCATAAATCCAGGCTTGGAATTTCTGGCCTGTGGGAAGAAGTCATACATTCAGTTAATTTATAAATATCCAAGATTCTGACTTTATGGTAACAATGTTACAATTTTTTATTGCCATATGACCAACTAAAAAGATAGTGACAAATTATAAGCATACAACTGCATGAACAAACCCACATATCCACTACCCAAGGCTGGAAACTGAACACTGCACACCTTAGAAGCCCCCTCCTGCCCTCTCATAGTTACAGCCTCACCTCCCCATCACGCCGTTTCCTTCCCACCCCAACTGGCATGCTGGCTTCTGACACGGTAGGTTAGCACCACCTATTCTGACTCTTGTACAAAAGAACTCACATATAGGTATTCTTTGTATCTTGTTCTGTCACTGAGTATTATGTCTGTAGGTTCCACCCAGGTTGTTGTGTATAGTGATATTTTGTTCATTTTCATTACTCTGCAATATTCATTGTATTCCACAATTCATTAATACACACCACAATTTATCTATCATGAGAAAATATCAGCTAATCCCAAATTGAATAACATTCTACATCTTGTTCAAGACTTTTGGTTCACATGTGCATGCATTTATCCATGCTATTTATAAGACTTGCATACATTTAAATTTAGTAGATAATGCCTAACTGTTTTACAAAGTAGGTTCAGTTTACCACCAGTGGATCTGCTCCAAATCCTTGCCACTTGCCCCGTTCTGAATGTTAGTTAGCCTTTTTGGTGGGTGTGTAGTGATATCTCACTGCGGTTCTAGTTAGAAGTGCCCTGATGACTCGTGACATAAAGCACTATCTCCTTGGCCATCCTCTTGTGTGAATTGCTCGTTCCAGCCATTTGCCCATTCATTCCATTTTCATTTTTTTGGTAAGTTTCTCATTGATTTATGGGAGGTCTTCACAGATATTATATTTAAGGAGTTATTAGCTATATGTGTTGCAATAGCTTCTCCAACTCATCAGCTCACCTTTCTACTCTCTCAACAATGTCTTCTGATGAATAGAAGTTCTTAATTTAAATGTAGTCTTATTTACCATTTTTTGTATATGGAGAACATTTTTTTGTTCAATTAAGAAATATCTGCCTGCCCCAAGGACATAAAGATATTCTCTTACATAATCATCTAGAACCATACTATTCGATATAGTAGCCACTAGCCACCTGTGCATGTTTAAAATTAAATTAAGTAAAATAAAGTAAAATTTAAAATCCAGTGGTTTAGTTACACTAGCCACAATTCACATACTCAGAAGCAATATGTGGCTAGTGGCTACCATGTTGGACAGTGCAGATATTATAATAGGTATTTCTATCATTGCAGAAAACTGCATCTACATAAATGCATCTGTACAAAAGATCTACATTTTTGTAGATGCCCCTTGCATCTGTATAAATTGTATATAAATGCAATAAGATATGGTAAATATATTACACATAATAAATTCATGTAAAAATTACAGTAAATATAAATAAAGAATAATAATATATAATGCATTTATGTCTACATAAATTTTTTTAAAAAACTTGCGAATTTCTACCAAAATATTAATTCTCTGGGAATTCTATTAGGGCTTCATGAAATCTATATAACATTATGCGGAAGAACTAATATGCATTTATCCATTAGATAAATGCCTATCTTTCCATTTCAATTTCTTTCTCTGATGTTATATATTTTTTTGTATAGAAAACTGACATGTGATTAGTATGGCAGTGAATTGCACATTTTAAATAGAAATGTATATCATTTAAAAATGCTATTTTAGTACTTTGTTCCTGTTTTTGAAAATTGAAGCAATCATAAAGTTATAAAAAGTTTTAAGGACAATACAAGGTATTTCATTCCCAGAACCTTTTGAGAGTAGTTTGCTTACCTGATCTGCCGCTACCCGTGGACAGCGTAGGGTGCCTTTCCTGTGAAAAAGGATGTTCTCCTGCGAACTGCAAAGTCTCCTCCAGCCATCAAACTCAGAAAACTAACATTGATATAGCAATTATATTTAGTCCTCAGATCCTATTTAAGTGTCTCTAATTGTCCCAATACCATCCTATAGCAAAATAATCTAGTTCAGAATTGGACGTTGCCTGTAGTTTTCTTGTCTCTTTAATGTACTGCAGCTTGAAGACTTCCTCAGCATTTGACTTTCATGAACTTGGCACTTTCGAAGACCATGGGCTAGTTATTTTGTAGAATATTCCTCATTTGGGTTTGCCTTGTGTTTCCTGAGGATTAGATTCAGAATTTGCTTTTTGTCAGAAATAAAGCGGTCGTGATGCTTTTTGTTCTCTTGTATTCTATCTGAAGTCTCACAATTTTGATTTGTTCTGTGACTAGTGATAATTGCTTTGGTCACTTGATTAATGTGGTGTCTGCCAGGCTTCTCCATGGTGAATTTACTTATTTTCCCCTTTGTAATTAATTAATTTTTGTGGGGAGATACTAGGTTATTAAGTATGAAATGTCCTATTTCAAATCAAAAGTGTAGTTTATTATATCTCAAACAAGAAGCAGTACAATTAATCAAAGTGTGCTCATAATCTATCTGTACAGTTTTGCCATCTTAACAGTAGCTTGTTTATGCCAACAGCGAAGAAGCCTGGAGAGCGAGTGGTGATGAAATCATAAAAGCATTTTCCATAGCTTATTGAGAATGGAATATTTTACCTTGCAAGAAGTGGTCCAAAGCCTGGAAGAAGTGGTGGCCAGTTGGTGCATGGTCTGGTGAATACAGTGGATGACAGAGAGCTCTGGAGCTTTCTGCAGGCATTCTAGTCCTCTGTGCTGAAACTGGCAGGTGTTCTCTGCGAAAGTGCTGGGGCGAATGTGTAGTAGCCCTTGTATTTCCCTTCCTTCAGCATCAGAGCATCTCGATTCTTGTTTGTGTTGGTTACTTTCCGAAGCTTTTGTAATGTATAGTTTTCTGCATTTGTTGAGATTGTACATTTCTTTTTTCCTTCAGGGGGGCTAGTTATAAACTGATCCTCTGTGGTGAGAACTGAAAATCTCCTCTAATGACCGTTTTTTAATGTTGAGAATTTCCAGAAATAGTAGATGCCCTTCATTTCAATAGAGCAGCATGCCCATCTCGTAGAAGGAAGGTATGCTTCAGAAAGTTCTGGAGCCTCTACTTCATTTGCAAGGTCCTAGTGGGAGCTTCCAACCACAGCACCCCCTCCACCCCAGGCCAGCCAAGTGGAATCGTCCTGGAATTGGAGAACCTGTCACCAGAGAGAAAAGTCTTTTCTCCTCCAGTGCAACCCTTGGAAAGTGTGAGTCCATGAGCTTCCAGAGGGGATCCTTGCAGCCTTGGGGGAAAGGTAACTTGAGAAGGAAAAGAAGGAGCCACTGTGCAGACAAGAGAAACAGAAAGTACCAGTGTCATAGAAATCTCTAGTTCTTACTCTTGACTAGTTGTGCTCTTTTCTGTATAATTAAACCAACTATTTGCTTATTGCTTAAGCTGATTCTGTTTTTTTTTGTTCTAAGGAATAAAGAGACTTTTGACAGGTGGACCACATAGTGATTATTGAGATGCTTTTACATACTGATTTAGAACATGTACATGCATATTGTTTTTCTCCCCATAGTTGGGAATCGCTGATATAGACTATAGGGAGAAATAGAGCATTACTTAAGAAGAGAAACACACACCTGGATTTATGTCTTGGAAAACTGATTTTGATCACAGTGCAGTAGACAAAATAGAAAAGGAAGCATCAGAAGACAGAAAGGAATTGGGAGGCTTGAGGTGAATTAAATGAATAACAAACCAGAGCAGTCATGAAAAATAGGAAAATGAAAGTAGATTGGCCAAAGACATATTTTGGAAGGAGAGCTCAAAGGACCTGGATATAAATAAAAAAAGAAAGATGAAACAAGAATTCAAAATTGCAGAAAATGCTAAGAATTGTGACAGGGAGAGTAGGATAAAAGGAAGAAATCCTCTATGTGCTTTCTTGGGGATCAGCCTTGAGGATGTTGGTGAAAACCACATTTTACCCCTTTTCACATGGTCTGAACGTGGATCTGAGACACTGGAAGGAAACCAGCATTCGTTTATTGGTTGCTCTTTTCCTATTCTTATTTTCCCCTCAATCTACTGTGACTGCTTTCGCTCACCATGGGGTTGAGATGTTGGGAATTTGTAACCCTCCGCTTATCTGTGACGATAATAACATAATACTGGAAATGATACCCAGCTTGTTAGCAGCGGCAAGCACTTCTGAAGGATACTGTACACATTGGGATGTGATTTTCCTTCCTCTAGAATGAAGAGCACATCTTAGATTCTGCACATCTCCGTGAATACATTGCATTTTTCTAATTACGGTTTAGATGATAAAAGAAAAACATAGCAAGTACCAATAAAAAAATTAAAGTATTTCTTGATTAGCTTAGTGGTAGAACAATGACGAAGCTTTGCCTGAAAAATAACCCAGCTTGTTATCTGTAACAAGACCCAACTGGCTTTGATTCCTCTTTTGTTGTTTCTATGTCATCTTATCTACGTCCTAGGGAATTGTATCCTCATATTTTATTACAATAAGAAGAAATATTTTCAGGATGCGTACAGCTGTGCTCTTGAACTTGTGGCATTTAAAGGGCAATAGAATGCTAATGTGACTAATAAAACAGAAAAAAATGGTTTTATAACTGTCTGCATGAGGATCCTGGTTTCTCCTTAACTTATCTTTTAAACTGACTAAATTTGACAACTTAATTTTTAAAGATTGAAATAGAGAATTACAGTGGATTCAAATAGAAATAAAAGTAAAAAAAAGACATTTCTCGCCTTTCAATAAACAGGCTGTCATGTCTCTCTTTTTTGTAAGAGAAAATCTATCAGGAAAGAGGTGAAGAACTGTGTTTCTGTGAATGTGGTGGTCTATAATGATTTTTGAATCACTCTGGAAG
>NW_012155985.1:12104-13210 GCF_000956105.1 Propithecus coquereli | reverse complement strand
TTTTATTTTTCTGACCCTTTAGAGAATATGTAGCAGACATAATTCCCCTTTACTCTTAAATCCTTTAGAAAGTATTTCCTAAGAAAAAGGACGTTCTTTTAAATAAGCATAGTACAATTATTAACATCAGGATATTTAACATTTATGCAATACTACTATATAATTCATGGATTAGATTCAAATTTTGTCAATTGTCCCAATAATGTTTTTAAGCTTTATTCTCTGAAAAATATTTTAGTTTGAACCAGGTATTCTTAAAAATTCTAATACTTAAAATTTGCATTCTCTTGCTCTTTTTTTCACTAAGTTTACAAACTCCATTTGGCTTTTTCCCTGATTTGCATGGCATTTAACCCCTGCCTACGTGTTGACGAGTGCCGGGTTGAGACGTCTCTCCTGACTTACACGGCCATACATCTATTCCAATGCGCCTTTCACAGCGTAGACATGTAGGAGTTACTAGGTGTGCACTCAGAGCATGGGTGAATGATTGGATGTGTAGATTCCTGTGCCATCGGCTCATCAGCTTCACAGATCTACCCCATTCAGAAACCTGAACAGTCATTTTTCTCTCTCATCTCTACTCCACATAAGCAATCACCTCCTCCTACCCACGATTGGGCAGCAGTATTTTTCACTTCTGTTCCTCTGGTCTCAACCGCACTCCTAACCCATCTCCTTGCTTCCCTTCCTTTGAAAAGCTCGGAGTCATCCCAGTGGTCTCCCTGTGTCCAGGCTCTTCCTCACCATTGCTGGCGTGGTCTTCACCTAAACATTTGACTGTATTAATTCTTTGCTCAATATTTTTATAAAGAAAATTTCTCAGGGGAAAAATCTATGGCCATAAGTATTGGTCATTTTGCTGCTGTTTGACAGTTGAATTTTCATTCGGTTATCACAAATGTTTTTAGAGCTTAGATTACATCAAACTGGGCCTGATTTTTACTGAGGTAAACTACACTGGCCGGGCTGGGCACAGTGGCTCACGCCTGTAATCCTAGCACTCTGGGAGGCCAAGGCAAGAGGATCGCGTGAGGTCAGGAGTTCCAGACCAGCCTGGGCAAGAGTGAGACCCCTTATCTACAAAAAAATGGAAAAATTAGCTG
>NW_012155985.1:9315-12054 GCF_000956105.1 Propithecus coquereli | reverse complement strand
GCTCAATATTTTTATAAAGAAAATTTCTCAGGGGAAAAATCTATGGCCATAAGTATTGGTCATTTTGCTGCTGTTTGACAGTTGAATTTTCATTCAGTTATCACAAATGTTTTTAGAGCTTAGATTACATCAAACCGGGCCTGATTTTTATTAAGATAAACTACACTGGCCGGGCTGGGCACAGTGGCTCACACCTGTAATCCTAGCACTCTGGGTGGCCAAGGCAAGAGGATCGCGTGAGGTCAGGAGTTCCAGACCAGCCTGGGCAAGAGTGAGACCCCTTATCTACAAAAAAATGGAAAAATTAGCTGGACGTGTGCCTGTAGTCCCAGCTACTTGGGAAGCTGAGGCAGGAGGATCGCTTGAGCCCTGGAGTTGGAGGTTGCAGTGGCCCTGTCTCAAAAAAAAAAAAAAAGAAAGAAAGAAAAGAAAAGATAAACTAAACTTCGAGAGATCATGACTAAAAGAGCTTTGATCCCAGAGTGGCCATGTGGAGGGACCGTGGAGGTGCATTCCAGAACACAGCATGTAAATCAAAGGCTCTGACAATTGATGAGTGAAAATTCAGGCAAAAGCCAATGTGGTGGACCAACATGAGGGAGGGAGAGGTTCCAGCTGCAGGCAGGGTGAGGCAGCGAGGAATCTAAGCTGGGTGATATCTAGCAGTTTGGGTCAGCAGACAGTGTGCATTAGGAAAGTATATCCTCAATCACCAGAGGACAGGTAGGCACCGGGTGGACAAAGGAAGAGCTGCGGGTGTTAGAGGTTCAAAGCAAGATGTGACCCTAGTCCCAGAGGGTAAAGGGTACTGGGAAGCTGACCTAAGCAAGGATTTAGGAATAAGGAAAAAGACAGAAGCTCGGGTCGCAAACTGGGTTGCAAGATCTGAGAGGACTTCGAGGGGAGCATGATTTGGTATCAAGTAACTAGATATTTAGGTTCTTTGAATTTCTGAGACAGGCATGGTGTGGACTGGGTTGAGGTTGATCCTCCAATGGGGGTCTAGTGTCTAGAGTCAAATATAGAAAACAGGCAGCACCCGCGAGCGCTGGGTGACACTGACTAGCACAGTAGTCTCTTGGAAAGGGCCCACTCCTTTGTCAATAGAGTCACTCACGGCTGCCCTTGCCAGTCTCCTAAGCTCTGTTGTGTTCCATTAGTTATTGAAATAATCGTTTACGATGGCATTTTATTAAATATCTTTCAAAGCAGATTAAATCAGTATCCTGTTGATTTGAAGATGAAGGCTTTTAAAGTAATCTTTGAAGAGGCTTTTAATTGAGCATGTGAAAGAAAATTAACAAGTGAAAATCTATTGTTTCAACCAAATCTTACTGACATTTGTTAAAATTGAGACATCTCAAAATAGCACATTTCACAGATCTTCAGTTTTTTTAGTGTCTTTAATCATTCCTTTTAAAGTACTGGAAAAGGAAGAAATGTGTTCTGGAAAATTAGAAAATAATGAAGACTTTGTAAAAATACCTGCTGTTGAAAATTCAGGTAAGAGCACACTTGGATAATTTAAACAAAATAACATTAGTGCTTCCAGATGGCATTAAATGCAGGGCTGCAGCTGAATTAAGTAAGAAACATATTCAGTTGCTAAAGATTATTTTTAGAGTACAAAAATAGAGACCTGGGAAGCTATCAGAAGATCAGAAAGTAAGAAGCAGGATACATCTTTTTCAAAGGAAGGAATAACCACCGTCATTATCCTAAATGTGTAATTCTCACTAATTTTATAGGAAATAGTGGATACAATAGCTCAGGAATCTGGAGCCTCCTGGCTCCGTGAGCACTGAGATCGTGTCTTTTACAGGCTGATAACAGTTCTCCGGAGGGGGTGGCTTCCCCTCTCGAAATAAGCCGCGGTCCCTCTGGGTTCGATTCCCGCCCCCTCCCACCTCCCGCCTTGTCATTTCCATCCCTTGGACACTTGCTTCCGCAGGACTTCTTTCCTTTCTCCGTTGCCTCTTTCTCCCTAAATCTAATGATACCAGGCCGTGGGCGATCGTCAGGTTTCAACGAGGCGAGGTAGGAAACGCCCGGCACGCGATTGCCCTCGAGTGGGGTTTTCCTCCCGTGGGGGGTCTTCGCTGCTCTCCCCTCCTAGCCGTACACTCCGCCCCCGGCTGCGCTCAGACTGGTCTGCTCGCTGCCCTGCGAACAGGAACCCCCGGTTCCTGATTCTGGGACCTGCATGCATGGAGCGTACATTGAATGCCTGCCGTAGCCCAGATGCCAGGGGAGTTGGGATGGGCGTGGGCACGTGCGCCACTCCCTCCCGGCAGCGCACTGCCACCGCCTGGCCCCACGCGCAAAGCCGTTTTCTCCTCGACCCGCTCACCCTCATCGCGCTGGCCACGGGCCCGCTCTCTGCATGGAGCTTCCAGAGCAGCACTTCCCAAACAGGGCCTGAAGAACGCTCTCTCCTTGGAAATTTCTTGGTTTTTTTTTTCATTAAAACAGGGTGAAGTGTCAAATACATTTGGGAGTTGCTGATTTAAATGAAGTTAATTAGATTTCTTTACCACAGGATTTCTCAGAGCTTTTCATATCCTAATCTGCATTTAGAATCCACCAGCGAGGGCTCCAGGGTGAAGAGTTCTACATTTGTATTTGAGCACAAGCTTGATTTTGTTGCCCAACAAAAGGGACACCTCTTCCACAGAATGTGCCTTGGAAAAACTTGTCTGGGGGTATATACTGTATCGTTAATTTACCGTTATTTGTAAC
>NW_012155985.1:0-350 GCF_000956105.1 Propithecus coquereli | reverse complement strand
CCTATATATTTTATTTCTTTTTGTAGCTATTGTAAATGGGATTGTCTTCTTGATTTCTTTTTCAGCTAGCTTATTATTGGTGTACAGAAATGATAATATTTTTGTATGTTCATTTTGTATTCTGAAACTTTACTGAATTTATTTACCAGATCTAAGTGTATTTTTGGTGGAGTGGGGCAATTTGACTTTCCCTTTTCTAATTTGGATGCCTTTTATTTCTTTCTCTTGATTGCTCTGGCTAGGACTTCCATTTCCATGTTGAATAGTAGTGGTGAAAGTGGGCATCCTTATCTCATTCCAGTTCTTACAGGAAAGGTTTTCAGCTTTTCCCCATTAAGTGTGATGTTATC
>NW_012155984.1:16491-16962 GCF_000956105.1 Propithecus coquereli | reverse complement strand
TCAAATTCAAATAAAGTCTTTTTTTTTCTTTTAAATTCTGGCATGTTGTCGCTGACCTTAACATGACTTTGGCATTAAGGTTTCCTGCAAACACTGCTGACTACACAGCAGGATGGTTGATTTGAAGAAAGTCACACTTAGGATCCCAACAGTGACAGGCAGTCGCTGTTGAACCCACTTAGAGCTCTCCTGATAGTGAGAAAAATCAGCTGATAAAGGTGACATTCTTGGCATCTTGGACTCAAATGGCAACTTAATTTTCTTCCTCTAAAGTTCAAATAGGAAAAAAACCTGAAAAATTTTTAATGGTCTCACCATGTCTTTCATCTCTTGGGGGTATCATTTGCTTTACGCTTCAAACTGTGGAAAGGGCTGCGTGGTGGTTAAACATGACCTACGATGACATAGGTAAAATGTCAAATGCTCTTTGGATGGGTCCTTTAACACAAAACCTGCTGGACTTAAGAACAT
>NW_012155984.1:12855-13641 GCF_000956105.1 Propithecus coquereli | reverse complement strand
ATTCCAGAGTAATACAGGACAAAATGTCTTATCATACCATGCACTTTCTGATCCTGAAGTTTCAAAAGTTTATATCCAACTGTCCATTTGACATCCAACCAGAGAAATCATGTTTTCAATGAATATTTATGTAAAGACTTCAAATGAAAAGAAAATATTCTATCAACTTTAATAACATTCCAGAGTAATACAGGACAAAATATCTTATCATACCACGCACTTTCTGATCCTGAAGTTTCAAAAGTTTATATCCAACTGTCCATTTGACATTGCTGCCTGGATGTTAAATAAGCATCTGCAGTGGGACATCTCTAAAATGGCATTCTTGATTTACACTCCCCACCCGCCAACCTTTCCTCTCCCCCAGCCTTTCTGACCTCAGTTAATGCCCCTCCTCGCTGACAAAGTTGCTTTGCCCCCAAAACTGGTGATCTTTCTTGAATCCTTTCTTTCTCTCACTGCCACCAGCTCCTGTGCCCAATCCAATCTATTAACAAATTTTATCAGCTCCACCTTCAGTATATGTCCCAAATCCAACACTCTTCACACCTCCACCGCTGTCATTTTGGTGCTCAACTGGTCTCAACTGGTCAACCTGCTCACATTCATATTTCTCATATTGCAATTCCTTTTCCATACAATAGTCAGAGTGATCTTTTAAAGATGTTAATTAATTAATTAACATTTCTCTCCTGCTTAAAAACCCTCCTATGGCTTCTTAATGCCATAATACTTCTGGTACCTGAATTATTCACTTGGTCTGTAAGACCCTGTAATATATCTGGC
>NW_012155984.1:0-355 GCF_000956105.1 Propithecus coquereli | reverse complement strand
AAAGCTCTCTGCTACATTTGAATTTAATGGCCATTTACTTCTTGAAATTATGTCTTCTTTTGGCTTAGCTGGCATCATATTCTTCTGGGTATTCTTTTACCTCTCTGACATTTCCTTCATAATTTCCTTCACTGAATCCTCTTCCTTTAGTTCACTCATAAATGCTGGTGTTCCTGGGGATTTTTTTCTTCTATTGGTCTTCCTTACTTGACATTTTGCTCTGAGTGAGCTCATCTGGTTTCATCATTTGCACTATTATCCATGAAAGGATGACTCCTAAACATAATTTGATTAACTATTTGCAAGATATCTTTCCCTGTATATCCCATAGGCATCTCAAATGCAATGTGTTTGA
>NW_012155983.1:4073-5103 GCF_000956105.1 Propithecus coquereli | reverse complement strand
GGGCTTTATCAATATTTTTGTCAGATATTTATTGTTTTCTCTCAAGTATATCCCCAAATCCATTAATGTTAATGGATATTCCATGTTTTAGGTGAAAAAGGCATATTTTTTAGCACAAGAGAATCATTAAGTCACTAAGAGACTGAAGTCCTAAGAAATTCTAATGGCAAAGAATAAAAGTAGAGCACACTTTCACAATTAAATAATTCTGGGCAAAATGTCCCAGTAGGTTTCTCAGACAATTTTATTTCTTGGATAGCAGGTACAGAGAATTGAGTAACTCATGAGCCTCACTTCATTGCACAGCATACTCAATTATCCCAGTATGGTCTCTTCCTTATTTTATTCAGTTTATTATTATACTCTCCTTCATCCCCTACCCATTGTCATTTCCCTATTACCCCTGCCTTTACAATGAACCCACCCTAAAGCTTTCAATGTGTTCCTAGATATGTGTATATCCCCGAAAGAAATTTTGTTTGTGTGTATGTGTTTTTTAATCTATGTAAAAAATGTCTTGGTTTAATTCTCACCTCTTTTTTACACTCAATACTTTTTTTCTTAAATCTATCCATCTGGGTGTTATCAGTCTAAACTATTACTTCAAGCTTTTGCTTAATATGTCATCACTGCAAATTCACCCCCTGCATTTTGCTCATTCATATCTGCTGTGATGGACATAGAGGTTGTGCAGGTGCTCTGCTTCCCTAAACAATGATCCAATGACCCTATGCCTGTCTTCTCATGGAGCTGTAGGAGAGTTTCTCATGCATGTAAGAGTAGGATTATTTGTTAGTAAGAGATAGCATAACCAGTCCTGCCAAATTACTCTCCGGAAAGGCTACAACTGGTTAAACGTTTACTAGCAGTGCAGGAGAGTTCCTCATAATCTCAAGAGCACTTGGCATAATCCAATTTTATGTTTTTGTTAACCTAATGGGTATAAAGTTGTTATTTTAATTGATATTGCTCAGATTACTGTAAGTTTGAATATCTCATCATAAACTTCATGAGTCTGATTTCCCTTTTT
>NW_012155983.1:2604-3188 GCF_000956105.1 Propithecus coquereli | reverse complement strand
ATTACTTAACTATTCTGTGTTTCAATTCTCTTTTAAATGACTTGATATATTTGTGTCTACATTCAAACACTTAAGAATACTCTGCATCTATTCCACACAACTTGAGGTGCAGATATAAGGGGATACGTATTTATAGCTGCCACTAGTATGTATCTTTACCAAATAGCCTTAGATAGATAGTAGTATATAGTTTGTATTGGCCAGAGTTTGCCTTTGTTTTGGTTTTTAATTGACAAATGAAAATGGTATGTATTTATCCTGTATACCATGTTGTTTTGAAATATGTATAAATTGTACAACTAAATCAAACTAATTATTACATATATCAATAATAACATGTATTACCTTACATAATTATCATTGTTTTATGATAAGAACATTTAAAATCTACTCTCTTAGCAATTGGCCAGAGTTTCTGAGCCACATAAATAAATAAACATCTTTAAAAGTACAACAGTTAAGAAGAAATTATATATAGCATGAGAAGATGGGCTTTATCAATATTTTTGTCAGATATTTATTGTTTTCTCTCAAGTATATCCCCAAATCCATTAATGTTAATGGATATTCCATGTTTTAGGTGA
>NW_012155983.1:0-749 GCF_000956105.1 Propithecus coquereli | reverse complement strand
TATTCATTAGTGAGATAGGACAATAACATTCTTTTATAAACTGTTCTTAGCATGTTTTGGAATCAGGTTTCTACTATGGTTATAGAATGATCTAAGCATTTTTTCCTATTTCTCCAATAGTTTCTAAAAGATAAGGATTATCTGTCTTGAGTTGAGTAAGACTCATCTTTTTTTTTAAGCACTAGCTCCTTGGCCTTTTGGGAAGGATGATGAGAGAATTTGTATTCATTTAATAATTGTCAATATTGCATAACATTGCTATCAAAGACTCTAAGCTTCAGTTTGGTCTTTGTTAGGAACAGCAGAGAATATTTTGAAAATATCCAGCTAACTTGCCGGCTAAAAATAAAACTGTTACATAAGCCATGGATCCTACGAAACATTTGTGTTTGTAAAATATCTCAAAATAAGTGGTCCCATGATTTTCTTGAAAATAAGCATAGTAATCAAAAAGACAATAATAGCAAGTAACATATAGAACGATAGAGTTAATGTCATTTTGATTAAGCTAGACCTTTGTGTCTTAACTTTGGTAAGTCACCGAATAAGTATAAGCCTCAGGTGTTTGTCATCTTTAAAATAATGAAAATTGCTATAACATTGCAGTCCTGAAAGTCTGGCATATTTGAAGAGCTATTGTTCATGAAGCAGGGGATGTAGTGGTAAACAAAACAGACAAACCCTTTGTCATCATGGAATTTACAAACTAGTGGCTGATACATGATAAAAAGATATAAACATCAACATAA
>NW_012155982.1:14310-14847 GCF_000956105.1 Propithecus coquereli | reverse complement strand
TTTGACCTTGAGCTACTGAGTTTGCTATTTTAATTTCCTCTTTTGCAAAGTCCACTGACTGTGAGGCATTAGAAATGACAATAAGTTTAATCAACTAGACTCATAGAAATCTACTATCCGCAGAGAAATGGGAGAAAAGGAAAGGGAAGAAGTATAGGGAAAGAAGGCCAAAAAAAAAATAGAGCCCAAAAGAAAAGAAAAAAATAGAAATACTAAGGGAAAAGATGGCAATGATGAATCAGAGCTTACCTTGTGACTAGAAATATCAGCTCATTACACATTTAACCACATTCTCCTCTTCAGTTTTGAAAGCATTATTTGAAGAAAATTGGATTCAGAAAAGCTTCATAAGTGCCATTAAATATTATTCATTAAACAAAAGTTCACCTCTTATGTTTATTGTTCCAGGTTCTGGGGGCACCATGGTAAACAGACAAAGTGTCTGCTCATCATTTATGCTCTAGTGGGAGGAGACAGATAAAATCAAACAAAAATAAAACAAAACAAAATAATTCATGAGAATGATAAGTGCTCAAA
>NW_012155982.1:3318-3710 GCF_000956105.1 Propithecus coquereli | reverse complement strand
AAAAAAGGAAAGTTATAAGCTAAACTAGTATAACAATATATAAAAAAACTTAAAATTTGCTTTATTTATAGAAAATCAATTATGTAATTCATGAAATTAATACTATAAAAGGAAAAACTGTGTACTCATTTCAGTAGATAAAGAAACACATTATAAAAAAGACAATAGATATGTCATGTAAACAAAGCACCTTTGATGTTTCTTTTTAATTTTTTTATTTCAAAAAATTAAGGGGGTACAAATGTTTTTATTACATGGATACCTTTATTAATGCTTAAGTTGAGGCTTTTAGTGTGCCCATCATCTAAATAGTGTTCATCATACCTCATAGGTGGGCTTTTACCCTTCCCCTCCACCTATCCTCCCTACTTTGGGATTTCTAATTACCTTTA
>NW_012155982.1:0-458 GCF_000956105.1 Propithecus coquereli | reverse complement strand
TTGGAGATTCCTCTGTAATATGACTTCATTTTCCATGGATACAGTGAAAAGGGAATGTTTATACACTATTGGTAGGAATGTAAATTAATACAACATCTATGGAAAACAATAGGGAGATTTCTTGAAGAATTAAAAGTAGATCTACCATTTGATAGAGCAATCCCACTACTGAAGATCTACCTGAAGGAAAAGAAATCATTTTATAAGAAATACACATGCACTTATGTTTATTTCATATTAAAAAAGATTTTTCATTTCTGTGGATGTTACTATTCATGTTTTGTTTTAAGATATCAAATGATATTAATAGGACAAGAATGTTTTGCCCTTATTATAAGTAAGTTTTTAATTCATAGTTGTTATTTTTCAACTAGCTGATAATGAAAAATTAATTTATGGCTATAATGAGCACATCTGTATTAAATTATACTCATGTTTATGAGAACTTTGAATTAAAT
>NW_012155981.1:3073-3508 GCF_000956105.1 Propithecus coquereli | reverse complement strand
TCAGCTTACTCATCCATTTGGTGGTTTGCACAAAGCATCACAAAACATGTTCAAGAACCTCTCCCGTGTCTGTCTTTACCAATTTCTTGATTATTATATTAACAGGTTTTAAGTTATTTCCCCAAATTCTACAGTTATTAACCACTTAGTGTTCTATAAAGAAGTTCTGTTGGTAACTGTGTGGGTAAGTTTGGATAAGGCATGGTTCCCATTGATACTGCCTTTAGATCAATGCAAAAAGAACTCTCTGCCCTAAGCTTCCCAAGTCAGAGGGCTTTCAATGAAAATAAATAAATTTGTTTAAGAACACAAACAATTCTGATAACAACCCATAATCTTAAACATCTGCTCTCCTGATTTACACCATTCAGATCCCAGGAAAACTTCACAATATATCTTGGCATGTGTTATTGGATCAAAAGGTGACTGGATCCA
>NW_012155981.1:2466-3023 GCF_000956105.1 Propithecus coquereli | reverse complement strand
AGACAGAATCAGATCCACTGCATGTCTTTGGGGACTGAGTAGGAAATCCTTTCATATTTTATTTCTGTCAAGTATTGTTTTAAAGAGAATATAAAATACCTTACAGGTTAAGAATTATATTTAGAAGAGTCTCTAAAGAATTTGATTACCTTATTGAAACTTTGCACTGGTTCTAGTGAAGTCATCTTGAGATACACAAACATTTTACAGATTATGTCTTATTTTTGAGAAAAAAATAAATATTTCGAGATATGACCACAGTAGAATGACATTTCCTAATACTTTATTCAACAAATTGACAGTAAAAATGCTTTTCTGCCTTATTCAAGGACTATTAGGCTAAATTTCATAATTTCTTTTAGTAGCATAGTTGTATTATTTAATAAATAATCCTCCATGGTTGTAACAATCAAGGCCTTTCTAGCACAAGAAAGATAAGAGCTTTAGATTTACAAAAGGATACATGCTTTGCATACGTAGTGTAAATAGATTCCATTTCAGAAGTCAAGTTGGGTTTGTGTTTGAAAAGGTGTATCTGTACCATTTTTAATTATTTA
>NW_012155981.1:0-321 GCF_000956105.1 Propithecus coquereli | reverse complement strand
GCCCTCATACCCCTGCCCCACAGCGCTGGAGACCTACCTTTACTTTGAATTACAACTTTTATTAAAAGGTACTGAATTTTCATATACTTTTAATGCAGTGAAAGTTTATATCTTTAGAAGATTATGTGGAAATCTCAACTATTATGATGACTGAAAGTGATTTTGCTTAAGTGAAAGCAAGAAAAATATGTTATATGAAATAGATATGCAATAATGTATGGAATATATATATATATATATGTAGTGTGCATGTGTATTTCTGCATCTTAACATCAACATCTTCTCCACACAGCATCCTGGTATTTGAAGTAATAGCTACAT
>NW_012155980.1:5395-5889 GCF_000956105.1 Propithecus coquereli | reverse complement strand
GTCCCTCCAAAGCTCATGTTGAAATTTGATCCCCAGTGTTGGAGGGTGGGGCCTCGTGGGAGGTGTTTAGGTCATGCGGGCAGATCCCTCATGAACGGCTTGGTGCCCTCTCTGTGGTAATGAGTGAGTTCTTGCTCTATTACTTCAGGAGAGAGCTGGTTGTGTAAAAGAGCCTGGCACCTCCTCTCTCTGTTGCTTCCTCCCTCACCATGTGACACGCCTGCTTCCCTTCACCTTTTGTCGTGATTGGAAGCTCCCTGAAGCCCTCACCAGAAGCAGATGCTGGCCATGCTTCTTGTATAGTCTGCAGAACCATTAGCCAAATATACCTCTTTTCTTTATAAATTACCCAGACTCAGGTATTCCTTTATAGCAACACAAAACAGACTAGCACAGACTCTACTAAATGTTTTTAAAAAGTAGACTCATAAGCAGTTTTTAATTATATTTGATAAGACTCTACACATCTGATGAGAGGTGTAAAGAACTTTTTG
>NW_012155980.1:3099-3530 GCF_000956105.1 Propithecus coquereli | reverse complement strand
AGTCCTCACCTATTTGGAAGTCTCTGTCATGGAAATGGTCATGTCTCAGTGATTATAGATGTCTCCAGTGTTACCAAATAAATAATTCTTACCTGCTTGTCAGAATAGAGGATTGCATTTTCTGGGCTCTTCTTTGGGATCATTTAATAAGCTAAAGAGTCAGCCACTTGACGAGACCCAGTAGACAGAGGCTTGACAATGGAAATCTAAAACTCTACTATAATATTCTAAGGTCTTCCTAAGACTAATCCCCTATGCTAGAAAACAGGTATCATATAAAATTCTTTTATTCATTCAAGAAATGTTTATTAAACACTTACTATGTTCCAGGCATTATTCGAGAGGCTGAGAATATAAAAGTGAAAAAATAGAGCCAGTCTCTTTGTGGATTTTACACAACAGAGGAAAGAAGAAGGCAAACATATATGTAT
>NW_012155980.1:0-599 GCF_000956105.1 Propithecus coquereli | reverse complement strand
TGGAGAGCACTGGCCTGAGGATTAAAAAACAATCATATGAAAAGCAGGGTTTGGAGCCTCCTGTTGTTATGGTGACAGGCCAAGCCTGTCCATCAATATCACAGGAAGAATTATCCAAGACATGTGCAGCCCAGGTGCAGCACGCATGCCTTAAATCTGTGATCAATAAGCAACAATATTTTAACAAAAAAATGGTCAAGCAGCAAGTTCAAATCAATCTGGGATAGTATGATAACAAAAGTTCACCTGGAATGTTACCTCCAGTTTACCTGAGGTGAAAAACTCCCTTCTAGTGGTTAGTGACCTTCAATCTAGAGAAGGTTTAGAATTAAACACAGAGATGATGAAGAATATCAGATTCATATTAACACTTTTTAGAAAAGTTTAGAAATATGTTTTATATTAATGGAATAGTCCATGCACGCTTGTCATGCTTTTAATTTTTAAAAGAATCTGACATCGAACTGACAGATTAGGCTGTGATTCTAGTTTAAAATGTGTGATAGATTTTAGGCATGTGATTTATTTTGATTGAAATGTTTAAGAGTATTTGATCCTGTCTATATAATATTAATTTTGTAGGTGATAGAATATTCGAA
>NW_012155979.1:12476-12799 GCF_000956105.1 Propithecus coquereli | reverse complement strand
AAGGTATAATTCCAGAAAACTTACTTTTATCCCTGTGCTTCTCCTTGTTTTCTCCCTTTAGCTGTAGGTAATCATTTTGATTATGTTTTTGTTATACTTCCATACTGATGCTTAAAAAGTAATTCTGGAAAATTAATTAGAAATTTGGAAACAAAATGTTACATCTTGTTATGCTCATAAATAAATACCATAATTAGTGAACAGCTACAAGTAAAAATACAATTAGTTAATTTTAATAAATGGCATTTAATGTTCCAAACTCTGAAAGAAGAAAATAATATCTAACTATAGAAGCTCTAAGACAAAACAAAATAAACACACAA
>NW_012155979.1:1295-2352 GCF_000956105.1 Propithecus coquereli | reverse complement strand
TAATCAATGTTTCTGCTTTACCTTACTATTTTGTTTTTCATTATTAAATATATAACACTTAACATTTAGATAATGTAGAAAGTAAAATTTATTTTAATTGAATATACTTCAATCTTAAGATGTAAGCTAGCATTTGGTTGCATTTATCTTTTTGAGGGTGAGGGTGTTTTTACTTAAATCAGTGTATTTATAATTCAAAGGAAATTATGACTCTGTTGGCCAATGCTGCCTTAAGCAAAGGCTTTCCAAAGGCATTTCCTGAGTTTGGTTACAAGGTTATTTAATGAAGTTTTAAACATCATAAAAAAATGCTTCGATTTTAATCTTCAATAATATGGTAATGTGAAAGATTTATAAGATCTGGGTAAATTGCTAAAACATCTCTGAGTCTTAGTTTCCACATCCATAAAATGCAGATAACAGTACCAACTTCGTAGGATTATTGTGAATATTAAATATGTAAAGCATATATTACAGTGCTTCAGAACATAGAAAATACTCCAAAATGATAGTTACAATTTATATTAGTAGGAGCAGTGTCAGCAGCAGTGGGAGCAGGAGTAATAATAATGATAGTAATACTAATGGTAACAGAAGCAATAGTAGTAGTAGTAATACAAGCAATAATAACTACTAATATAAGAACTTAAAAAGTCTTTAACTGCATATCCCTAAATGTTCAGACAGTTGTTACCTGTTATTATTTATATTGCAATTTATCCACCCCCACATCTTCCGACATACCCTCCCCCTTGAATTCTGCACTCTTATTTTTTTCAAAATATCTATCCTGTTCTAACATATTCTATAATTTACCTATTTTTAATGTCTACTGCTTTATATTTATGTCTTCTCTACCCCCAAGTCACCTGAGAATGATAGATAGGTCTTTGTTTTGCCAGCCGGTGTATCCCAGGTACCTGCTTAGAGCAGGCAATGAAAAACTAAATTCATTGACTCTGTCAGTGAATGAATGAGAATTGTTTGAGAGCTTTTTGCTGAATTGTGGGTGTATCTTTTTATAGTCCTCTGGGAAATGAAAAAAGTTTTTAAAAAA
>NW_012155979.1:0-1245 GCF_000956105.1 Propithecus coquereli | reverse complement strand
TTATTTTCTTTATTGTCCAGTAGAAAAGATAACCAGAAAAGTTATGCTTTTTTGTTTTCACTGTAAGACATTTACCTATTTTATGTCTAACCTAGCTATTTTATTTCAACTTGCTTTATTCCCCACTGAATATAAAAATCCAATTTTTCCAGATTTCTATTTCAACTGGATTTGTTTTCCTGTTGAACTCTCATTGATGAGTTACTAATAAATAAAAGTTTGCCACATTCTCACTATCCATTTGTTTGAGAATTGTTTTAAAAATTTGAAAATTATACTTTGACAGTGGCATGGCTTTTACTTTGATTTCATTTCTTTGTCTTATAAGACTGAAAGATCTTCATACATTGAAATATGAGGGTAAAAAGCCAAGAAACAGCAGGAGGTTCTATATGAAACCTGCCTTCCAGTAGCTAGCAAGAACGCGAGTTGTATCCTGTTATCAGGTGTCAGAAGTAGATGGTCCAATAACAAGCAAGTCTGAAAAAACGCATCCTGTGTTTTAAAGTCAAGAAAAACAGCAATTTAAAGAGGCCCAGAGGAATACAAATGCACTTTTAGGTTTAGAAATAAAAATTAGATCTGGGACTTCCAAAACGTGGTGTAAGCATTGAAATGAAAGAATACAGCCTTCTAAACTTCTTATTCCCTGTATTCTGGCCTTTTACTCTTCTTTATCAGTCTTTATTTCAGATTGTTTGGACAGAGAACAATCAAGAAGAAAGCAGAAAGATAACAGAGTAAGGTCTTAGAAGAACCCAGAAGAGATAAGATAAAATTTTTAGTGTGAAGGTTCTTTCTCTATGTCAAAGAGCTATATTTAGGGAGTTATTCAGTAAGTCACATGCCTGGGCTTTAGTTTCCACTTCTGTTTAGGGCATTGGCATTACTGTAATACTTGTTCACCTATAAATTGATTTCAATTTGTTATTGTAACATGGAGGTAAAACATGTATGCTCAATTTTTTTTTAATTCAACAAAGGTATGTGCTGTAGCTATTATTTTATACACTTTGCTCTAAGAAATACAACACGAGATAAAGGAAGTTCCCCGAATCTCAAAGATCTGTATTTATTGATAAGAGTGTTTGTGTATGAACTGCTTTCTTAGCATATTAATAAGTTGTGATCCACTCTATTCAGGCAAAGATTGGAGACTGGAGCACTGTGTATAAAATGTGACAATGTTTCTCTGTTGATGGTGCTCTTTTATTATCTAGACTGACAAAAAACAGTGTGGGGGCC
>NW_012155978.1:9780-10621 GCF_000956105.1 Propithecus coquereli | reverse complement strand
ACTCATCTCATTTCTCTGGTAAGACACAATATCATAAAAGTTTGTGATGTCTGAATACCTTGCTATTAAGGAAGTAAAAGTAGCACAGGAGTATTTCTTAAGAAAATTCCCTCAATCCTTTAATTTGGGGACACCGTCAATCTAATAGGAGAAAGCAAATTCTCATTGGATGAATACAGCAGACTCAGACCCAAGTGAGGCGTGATTTATGAGGGGACCAATTAAAAGAATACTCCTTTTCAATACTTCGAGGAGGCCCATGGACTGATGGAAAGTGCCCTGTGGAGGCAGGATTTGTGGATGTGGCCCTCCCCTCAGCTTTCTGAGGGAAGCCTTGCTTTCATACTGTGCTCTTCTTGAAGCTGGAACTTCTGTCTAGAAAGTTGCACAAAGGCATTCATGGGCAGTGTTTTATCAAAGGTGTTGTGTGTGGATGGCTTTACGCTCACACCACCACTTCCCATTATGTGTCACTTGATGATACACCTTCAGACACCTTTTCTCCTCAGACTTCTCAGATGCCCTCAGACTCCACAGGCTCCCTGTGGCTAACAACCCTTCCCCACTCACCGTCTCCTCCGCTGCTGCTCCGTAATCTGTGTGGAACTCAGTCCTTGTCCATTTCTTCTTTACAATACCTCGGTCCTTTCCCTGCTTCTAGCTCCACATCTGGTACCTCCAATTGCTCTTTAGTATGATCTCAAATAAGGTTTTCTTGAGGGAGAAAATGTGGTTCGAGCTAAGCAAACAAAAGATCTTCCCCTGAGCAGATCCCATCTTTCTATTCAGGGTTATAAATAGCATCAATGACAAATGCTTCTTTCTTCTTCCCTGGCTCAAA
>NW_012155978.1:3665-4056 GCF_000956105.1 Propithecus coquereli | reverse complement strand
ATGCTACCCTACTATACCCCCACTTATTTCTTTGTAAGCTAAAAAAATGCCATAAATTTAGTGGAACAACTATCATTCAAGTGGTACAATGGAGAGAGGATAGAGGGGAAAAAAGGAAATTAAAACATTTAAACCCTGCTCTGTATGGACATGATATATACAAACAGTTTAGCATATTGGTAAAAGCAAAGCTTTTATTTATTTTTTATTTCAGCATATCACGGGGGTACAGATGTTTAGGTTATGTATGTTGCCCTTGCCTCCCCTCCCCCCACCAAGTCCCCTGGATGGTGTGCATCGCACTCTTTATGTATGCATATACCCGTCCCCTTTCCCCCTCCCCCTCCCTCCTGCCCCACATCCAATAAATGTTATTCTCATATGTGCACTT
>NW_012155978.1:0-1323 GCF_000956105.1 Propithecus coquereli | reverse complement strand
TTAGAGGACAACTAGTCTCTTACAAGAAATCAGACAGCTGTCCCATTTGTAAATAGAAAAATATTCAGTGTGGATGTCTTGACCAGGGAAAAGTGGACTTCAGTTTCTGCTTTACTAGAAAGAGAAAATTTTTTCTGAACTTTGACTTTCATTTTATTCCAGTTGCCCAATTGGTGAAGTAGTCTTAAATGTGATAAATCCTGAAAAAGATGGCTAACGAGTGTTTCATAGTAGAATTCTAGACTGAAGTAAGCATCCTTGCTAATGTCATGGCTCTTGAGACTGTTTGTGAAAAAGTGTCATTAGTTTTAAATTTTATTAATTTGAACTCTTACAGAAGACACTCAGTCTGGAAAGTTTCTTCTAGAATATTCTGTTGGCTGGGAGGCAATAAGCCTGGCTAGGGATGGAGGAGAGAGTTCTCATTTCATTAGTTATTTATGCAATGATTATCATGGTAGCAGCCAACTCATTACAGAACAGGACATATCGAATTATTCTGAGTCAATGAGGCTCCAGTGACAAGGTAGACAGGGAAATTGAGAGTAGAAAAAAGACTTTTAGATGAGAGCATTTATTGTTCCTCTAAAGAAGAAGGAAACAAAGAACCACTCTTTCATCCTCCCCCAAACTCAAATTTTGTCCCTTCTAAATTCCTCAATGGCTTCATACTCCCCTGATATTTGATTTGAAGGAAAGAGAAGAGTGTGTTCCTTCATTTATATGTTCCGAGTAAATGGGATACTAAGCAGGAAATGAAATATTGACATAGTGATCATTGTGGCACTGTATGAAAGGATTTTGCTTATATGTCCTTTTCCGTTACAGCTTCCTTTCAATCAAAGAGAATCTTATGGCTTTTGCCACAAAGTTTGTGCCAAAGCCATTTGTGAGTGTGATTAATTTGGAGTGTTAAAATATATAATATTTACTTCCTCAAATGGGCCTTTTTCTTTCATGTATATGGTCAGTGATTCTCAACATTAGCCATTCTTTAGAATTGCTTTGTGACCAGGACATCGACATTGTTTTAAAAGTTCCCCAGAGGATGATGGTACCATCCAGCACTGAGCTTCACTCATCTGTAGGCTCTTGACCTATAGTATTAATACTAGTCCACATTTTTAAACATTTACTGTTTTACCAATTTATTTTCATGGTTATAAGGGCAGTCATTACATTATTATTATTATTATTGCAACTTCTTACAACTATGATTTATGCTTCAACTCAAGGTCAAGATGATGTCTTATCATTTGATAGGTAAGCTCACAGAAATACATCAGTCACAAGGCAGATTCATGATCATGTGCATTCTTATCC
>NW_012155977.1:6665-7253 GCF_000956105.1 Propithecus coquereli | reverse complement strand
AATTAAAAAAACCAGGACACTTATATTACTAAGCTGTTACTTTTAAGTACTAGCCAACACTGCACCCTGATATAATACATTTCCAGAACAGAGTGAAGCAACTTCTGCATCATAAAGGCTGATTGGATTTTGAGCTCTGCGTCCCTGAGCTCCGGTTATCTCATCTGTAAAATGGGAAAAATATTACCTGTTTTCAGAATAAAAATGAAACAAAGTAAGAGGAAGAACAAATGCATTTTCCAGTACCAGTCACAGGGCCTGAAAAATAGCATATGATCCACAGATCTTTGCTGTCTTGAATGTGATGTAGAGGGGCTTAAGCTAAGTTTCTAGGGTGTCTTGGAATAAAACTAGAGACATGACGATCTCAACTTCAACTTTTACATCTATGTGAAATCTGAAGTGTTTGTCATAAAAACCAGAGATCGAGATTGCTAAGAGGAGCCAAAAGGTAATTTACTGTGCCAAACTAAATGGAATGTTTGAGAAGGGATGTTTGATATAAAAAATAAAAGCGATTTAATGATATGTATATATAAATAATATTTTTAACTGTGCTTTAAATAAGGATGTGTGCATGTGTTCTAG
>NW_012155977.1:0-1799 GCF_000956105.1 Propithecus coquereli | reverse complement strand
TCATGTCAAAAAGAATATATATTCAAGAATAAATTTAACAAAAGAAATGCAAGACTTGTACAATGACAACTACATTGTTGAGGACCTAAATAAATAAAATATATTTTATGTTCATAGGTTAGAAGATTAATATTGTGAAGTCAGCAATACTCCTAAAATGTATCTAAAGATTCAAGGCATTTTTTGGCAAAATAACAATTGCCTTCATATAGAAATTGACAGGCTCATTCTAAAATCTTATGGAGATGTTATTCACACATATTAACCTAAACAATTTAGAAAAAAAAGAGGAAATTTGGATGACACATTCTTCCTGATTTTTAAAATTTACTGCAAAACTATAGTAATTAATACAGTCTCATCCTATCCTATGCCTATTTCTATAGGATAGACATATAAATCAATGGAATAGAATAATGAGTACTAAAATAACTCCATAAATCTATGGCCAGTTGATTTTCAAAAAGGCTGCCCAGATAATTCAATGAAAAAAGAATAGTCTTTTCATCAAACTATGATGGGACAAATGAATATCTAAGTGGGAAAGGATGATGCTTGAGCCTTATCTAACACCATACACAAAGATTGATTCAAACCGGGTCATAAATCTAACCATTAGAGTAAAAGTATAAACACTTAGATAAAAGCAGAGATATAAATCTTTGTGACTTTGGCCTAGGCAATGGTTCTTTATATATGACACAGAAAACACAAGCAACACATTAAAAAAAAATGTGTAGATAAATTGAACTTTATCAAAATTGAAAAGTTTCATGCTTCAAAGGACACTATTGAATTCAAGTAAAATCAACAGAGAAATGACTTTTTGAAATTCCTTCCTCCATAAAAGCAATGAAAACACTAACAGAAGTTGTCAGAATCAACTTTTTCAGAACTCTGGAAATGAACCAAAGGTGTGCAGCAATCCGAGGAATGTTAATTCAAGAAAAATTGCTTTCTCTAATAATCTCAGTAAGAACAGAAGGCTTTGTGGCATTTTTACTTGCACCCATCCTCATCTTCTCTCCCCAGATCTGCAAGAGTCTTAAAAGCTAACAGCCCACAATCATGATAAAAACCAGCATCTTGGAAGCCACTGAAGGTGGCCGAACCAGACTGGAGGTACTTAAAAACTAAATCCTCAGAGGGTAGTCATTTTGTGACCAGTATGGTCCCTGGAATACCCCATTCCCAACACCAGCTTTATTTGACTTGAATTGGAGCGTGACCAGTACAAACAGCCATTTCCCCAGAAGCATTTATCCAAAAAAATCAGAGGAAATTATTTAACATCATGGGTGCCTGAGATTGTTGATAACAGTTAAGATAAACAATAGGCCAACAAAAAGTTTAAAAGGAAAGGTTGGGAAATAAGATACCCATAGGGGTCTTGGAATAGCTCTGACATATCCCTGTGAATCTAGAAGGCTATGTGCATACGAAAGCCTGTCCACATTCCCATGGCTGTGCCATCCTGGAGATCTGACAAGGCTGTAAGCGCTCATCTCTGGCTAACCCCAAGTCTCTTTGCAAGTAGGAAGTAAAGGCCAAGGCAGAGCTGTAAGAGTTTTAAAAAGTTTGAATGAGAGTTGAGAGTATAAACCAAGATGCACACGGGGGCCCTTGACAAAGATGAGGACACTTACAGTTGGCAGGAATTTAAGGAAATCTCTGCACAATTATTAGTTGACCATTAAGTTCACTAAACAGGGAGTTAGTTTAGTGGCCACACACAACAAAAAACACAAATATTACAAAATTATTTCAGAAAAGTTACTAATCAAACAACAACAATACAA
>NW_012155976.1:14144-14510 GCF_000956105.1 Propithecus coquereli | reverse complement strand
AGCATTGTTTGTAAAAAAAAAGAAAGAAAGAAAATGACAGTTCCTACAATAGTTGGGAAATCAATTAAAAATGTTTTGAATAAAAATCAGCATCTTGAATTGTGAGAGGAAAAAATATATCTGTGGGTGCAGAAAATAGGGAATCATCTTTATATAATAAATACATCCTTCAGTTTATAGCAAAGAAATTAGCTAACAAACATCTCAAGGTCCCTTTTACTTTCTCATTTACATTCCATGGAAACCCCCACTTCGTGTGCATCAAATGAGGTCTTCCAGTGGGTGTCAGTAATGCTATTGCACGTAAACGTTAGAGGATTATCATATTGTAGCAGGTGATGCTACTACTCGTGGAGAGAGGATACA
>NW_012155976.1:2769-3089 GCF_000956105.1 Propithecus coquereli | reverse complement strand
TGGGAAAGTAGTTCTATCACAAGTTGTTCATCCTACTAGTAGATTATTCATCTTCTTAATATTCAATTTCTCAAATTTCCTCTTAAAAATAAGATGAGTGCCTTATAATTTAAAATGTAATTTGAGTGATGATTGCGTTGAGTCATATACCGTATTAAACCCTGTATTCACTGGAAGAGGTTTCTCTAAATAGCAAAGGCATAAACTGTGGTGTCAGACACTCCTGAGTTCATATTCTGAGTCAGCTACTAGCTAAGTAGTTTTAGAAAAATCACTTAAAATCTCTGAATTTCAGTTTACTTATAATACTATCAAATTTA
>NW_012155976.1:0-529 GCF_000956105.1 Propithecus coquereli | reverse complement strand
AGATCCTGTGTCATGTTTATTGGGCAGAACTCAGAGAAATCTGGAGTATTAAGATTAGAGAGTCCTTGGGGCTAGATTCCATGGCAAAGTCCAAGGAGGCAAGAAGATCCCCGAGAGTAATGGCCCACATTGTGCATCTAGGCACCAATTCCAGAGTCTCCTTTGCCTTCCCATGGCATGAAGGTATCAACCATTTTCCTAAAGAGGCCAGGAGGATGGGAGAAAAGGCAATTTCATTTGAGACCCATGTGGATCAGATAAGATAAGAGACATGTAAGTGGTCAGATGACCCACGGATCAGAATGTCACAGTTCCTTTTGCCATAATAAAGACCCCTTGAAATTAAAGGAAAAAAGGAGTAACATCTGTGCCAACCCAATGTAATAAGCATTAGAAATTTTCAAAAAAAAAAAGAAAGAAGAAAACACTGAAAATTATATTACCAGCACACATGAATTAATGGCAGAAGAGCCATACTTGCTACAGGAAAGATTACTCTAGATTTACATAAATGTCACTTACAAAACCT
>NW_012155975.1:12833-13529 GCF_000956105.1 Propithecus coquereli | reverse complement strand
TATAATCCCAGCACTCTGGGAGACGGAGGCTGGAGGGTAGCATGAGCTCAGGAGTTCAAGACCAGCCTGAGCAAGAGACCCTGTCTCCGCTAAAAGTAGAACAAATTAGCCAGGCGTGGTGGTGCACACATCTAGTCCCAGCTACTCGGGAGGCTGAGGCAAGAGGATCGCTTGACCCCAGAAGTTTGAGGTTGCTGTGAGCTAGGCTGATGCCATGGCACTAGCCCAAGCAACAGAGTGACATTCTATTTCCAAAAAAAAAGATATATGTTGTTTAACCTAAAGGATTCCTGTTAGAACAAGAAAAGAATACTATGCCCATCAGATAAAGATAAGGCCTCACTTGCTGTTCATAAGACTAGCTGGCCCTCCCAAGTATTCATTCCTCCATTGCTGCCACAGAGGGATCCTGTACCCAGTATATGACCTTATAGGCAGCCTCAGAAAAATAAATTAGAAGTTGGAGGTGCTAGCAAGAGGACATACAGTTCCTAACTTTGGCAACTCCCATCGATTTCGTTGTGTGAGTCTAATTTCTAAAAAAACTATTTAAAATGGAGAGTCTTTTGAAAGGTTTGCCAAAGTGGGCCAGTGCTATCTGCCCCTGTGTGCTTTAAAAAAATGCAAATTAGTGCAGCCTCTGTGGAAAAGAATTTGGAGATACCTCAGAGAGCTAAAAATAGAAATACCATTCGA
>NW_012155975.1:2229-2893 GCF_000956105.1 Propithecus coquereli | reverse complement strand
AGATAGAGCAACAGCTTTCGGCGACCTTGGCAGACCATCAGCATCTCACTGACAGTCCACTTTCTTGTCGATGCTGCATAAACTTGTAGATAAAAAGCATATATAAACAAATGTAACTGAGGACAAATGCCCAGGCTTCAGAGTATAGTAAAGGAAGAGGGCAAAAGGCTTGTACTTTTATAGGAAGGTGACAGTCCCTCAGTCTCATGATTCTAGCATGTTCTTTTCTTTGGGTAATGTGTATAGTTTCTGCAGAATTAAATAGCTGTCACTCAAAATGGTATAACTTGCTTACTGGTCAACCGAAGAACAGGGTATATTTGCTCCTCCAGTTGCTGTCTGACCCAGAGGGGGTGTTAAAGTCAGCTATTGCCTTGGCCTGAAAGCATCAGGGAAAATATAGAATTGGCTGATTTCCTTGCAACATCCACTGGCATTCAGACAGACACTGGTGGGGATGGGAAATTAGGATTCATGAGAAGAATGCACCTGTGTTCTTTTGCTGAAACATTAGTTCATTTCTCTTTGGATTGATACCCAGGGTAATTTCTTTGGTTATGAAGATTCTCTTATTAGGGAAAAAGTGGTGGATTTGCCATCCTAGAGGTGGTTAAATGACAAATGCCACACTTATATGTGTACATAGGTTAATGTGCTAAATTTT
>NW_012155975.1:0-334 GCF_000956105.1 Propithecus coquereli | reverse complement strand
CTCTCCTTCTCTAGCTAGTCGTTTGAAAGAAACACTAATGAGCAATTAAATGTTTAAAGGGGACAAATGAACGAGGAGTGGATCTTCCCAGGAGGGAATTATGGGGTCCCTACAGTATTCCACGAATTGCATCAGGTGATGGGGTTGGGGCACAGTCCCTGGCCTCAAGGTATAGTCTCATGGGATAAACAGACAATTACAGCACAGTATTCTGGGTTGGCAGAGGCCCAGGGGTATCGTATACTTTGAGGAAAGGCAAAAATGGCTGACGGCTGAGGTCTCTAATTACTGAGCTTCCTCCTGAAGTGACGGCAAATGCTATAATGCAAATATA
>NW_012155974.1:704721-705749 GCF_000956105.1 Propithecus coquereli | reverse complement strand
GACAACTAAAAATATATAGAAAAAATTAGCCGGGCATGGTGGGGCATGCTTGTAGTCCCAGCTACTCGGGAGGCTGAGGCAGTAGGATCGCTTGAGCCCAGGAGTTTGAGGTTGCTGTGAGCCAGGATGACGCCAGGGCACTCTAGCCCGGGCAACATAGTGAGACTCTGTCTCAAAAAAAAAAAAGAGACAGTAAGTTATTCACCTAAGGTCACGCAGGAACAGAAACTGGATTCAAAGCTCATATATGGCCTGCTGGAGTAGTTAAGAATACAGGCCCTAAACTTTGTGATAATCCATAAGCTGAATACTTAACAATTTCTACACTTTTGTGTACATATGTTAGACCAGCGGTCCCCAACCCAGTGGTGAAAATATAATGCAGGTTCCAGAAGTAGACTGTCAGGGTTCAAATTCTAGCTCCTCCACTTACCAGCTATGTGACCCTGGACTAGTTTCTTAACTTCCCTGTGTCTCGGTTTTCTTGTATTAGTAAAATAACAACAGATCCTATCTCATTAGGCAGTTGACAAGATTAAGGGAAGAAATCCACATACAGCCTTTAAAATCATGCTTGGCTGAATTAAGCCTTAGAAGATGTTGGCTGGTGTTAAATTCTTTCCTGGGCACTGGATAGGGCCACCCAACTCAGCCCCACTATTTTAGCAGCCCATTTGCATATGCAAGCCCAGACACAGCTAGTCTGTGCCTACAAGGCCATACTGTACAGCTTCTTCCTGTCACTAACATCTCTCCTCACACCTGCTATGTGGCATTGGGCCTCAGCCTCCCTATCGGTAAAATACAGCGATTAGCTGATACACACCCCTGAGGGCCTTCCAGCTAGACAATGAAGAATTCTAAACAACCCTGGCCCAAGAAACTTTCCTTTTTTTTTTTTTTGAGACGGAGTCTCACTGTGTTGCCCAGGCTAGAGTGCCATGGCGTCATCCTAGCTCACAGCAACCTCAAACTCCTGGGCTCAAGCAATCCTTCTGCCTCAGCCTCCCGAGTAGCTGGGACTACAG
>NW_012155974.1:695359-703446 GCF_000956105.1 Propithecus coquereli | reverse complement strand
GGCAAGAGTGAGTGCTCAGGCCCCAAGACACCACCGCCACTACCCTCCTCAGGTAACCTCAGTAGGTAACATAATCAAGTTGATGCCCAGGAGCCTCCAGTAGTGGCAAATTGCACGTGATGCGTATAGAATCCTCCAAAGCAAAGCTTCCAATTCCACGTTGGAGAAAACGGTGTCCTATGCAACTTTACGACAGAAATGTTTCACTATCCTGGTCAGGGACGGTCACTAAAATGCCTACTGCCCCAGCCTCACAGATCTAGAGTCCGCAGGGCCAGTCCTGCAGCCTCCAGACCAGCCATCCTCGTCACAGCCACGACCCCACAGCTTTGAGACACACTCCTGCGGGAGAGGGGACCCAGGAGTCCCACGACTCCTTCCTCAAGGCAGCTCCCTACCCCACGGAGGGTCGCCTGTGGAACGCACCGGGCTCAGCTCCAGCCTCCTGGCCCGCCCAGTGCAGAGGGTCCCTGGGCCAGGGTCTCTGCAGCCAGGGGTGGGGTGCTTCCAGGCAGGGAGGTCCCTGGCCCGGCAATAGGGGGTCCGAGGAGGACAGGGGTAGAAGAGCCCGAGGTGGACGGGGGGGTCCCCCGGGGTTTGGGACTCTGAGGAGAGGGTCAGCAACCCAGGAACTGAGGGTCCGAGACGGAAGGGGCATCCCGAGGGGGGACTCTGAGGCGGGGCTCCGCGGCCCGGGAACTAGGGGTCCGCGGAGGACGAAGGTGGAGGGGTCCGAGATGGAGGAAGGACCCGGGGGCCGCAGGCTCTGAGGAGGAAGGGGTCCTCTCCGGCCGGGAGCCCCGCGCGCGCCGGGCGCACAGCAGCCTGCCGTCTGAAGAGGAAAACTTTTCGTCAAGTTCCGGAAAAGGAGCGTGTCCCAGCGCGCATCTCCCCGAGACGCTACCGAGCACCGAGTGCCGCCCCCCCGCCCCGGAGGCCCCGAGATGGCTCCCCAGGCGCCACCCACGCGCTGCCCCCGCGCGGAGAAAGCCGCGACCGCGCAGCGAAGGACGCCAGGCAGGACGCGCTCCCCGCGGCCCGCTGCCCTCGGTCGCCTCCCGGCGCTGGCCAGCGATGCAGCAGGTGGCAGTGGCCCCCGCGCCCCTTGCCTCCCTCGCAGCTCCGGCCCGGTCCCCCTCAGGAGGCCCTCAGTACCGGAGATAGCGCGGCTCCGACGCCATGCCCGGGACCCGGGGGCCCGCAGCCCAGGCCCCGCGGGACCGGCAACTTGCGCGGCTAGGGCGCCAGGCGCGCGGCAGGCAGCGGGTCAAACCGGTAGGTGCGCGCGAGCCGCCCGCGACGAACAGCGGCGCTCGCCCTCGCCTGGCCACGCCCCCACACGCCTCGCCACGCCCCCTGCGGCCGCGTCAGCTCTTCCGCTTGGGCCGCCACCGCCCCCCGCCGCGCCTGCAGCTCGACGCTCGCCTGCCTGCTCCTCCTCCGGCCCGCCCACCGCGGGCTCCCGGAGGGGCGTCGCGGGCCCTTTTCTCTCCCGAGGGCTAACTACACCTGCGAGGAGAGCCCTTGAGGGGGCCTTTGTGCTCATAGAGCTCCCGCGGACACCCGACAGGGGCTCCCTTACCTGGTCGGCTCCACCCGCGGCCATCTTGGAAGTGGGAAGCGGCCGGGAGGGGGAAGGGACACGAGCGGGCAGGGACCAGGCCTGGGGAGCCAAGCGGCGGAGCGCATCGATCGGGCGCCCCTGCCCAGCAGGTGTGCGGAAGGGATGACCCCGGCCCCACCTGACCGGAGGAAGGAGGTCTGCTTGAGACCTGAGCTTAGGCCCGGATAGATGGCCTCGGGAACGGCGCTGTGGCGTCCCCGGCCTGGCCTTAGTCTTCTAATCTGTAAAATGGGCTTTTCTGATTTCTCTCGTTTATGGTGCTTTTACGCAGTGCCTAGCGCTGTATTACCCAAACTGGCCTGCACTTCAGTATCATTGGAGGAAGCTTTTAAAATTCCAAAGCCCAAGCAGCGCCCCAGGCCAATTAAATCACAGTCTTTAGAGGTGAAATATAGTTTGGTATCGTCAATTTGTTTGGGAAGCTGTGTAATATGCAGAAGTTTGGGAACCACTAACCCAGCGTTAGTGTGTGTATTTCACTTCAACGTTGCAAAAACTCCAGAGACAAGGGTCTGTGATCAAAGCCGTTTTAAACAGCGGGAAATGGACTCAGTGATGAAGCCCTCTGCCCATGATCCGGGGGTGGGTCGGTAGCTGAGAAGGGCGGAAGCCGGAGGCCCTGCCCCAGACCTCCTTCCATACCTATTCCTGGAGATGATGCAAGGCCCTGAATAGTGTGTAAGAAGCTCTTGTTAACGGGTAATTGATCCTCATCCTCCTTCTAGAGTAGGCTCCATGAGCCAAACCAGGCTTATCTTACTGCTATTTTCCCTGGGCCTGGCAGATAGTAGGTCCTTGACCGTTGGATTATCATTACATTCTGGGCACTTATGGCAGAGGAAAGATTCCGGTGGCTGGGAGCCAGAAGGCCTGGATTTACACTAGGCTTTGGATCCTACTAACCAGAAGTCCTGAGGGTTGTCAAAGGCAGAGGAATTACCAAAGAGGAAACCTGGGAGAGACTGACTGCAGCAGAATCTAAAGGAGGTCTTGAACTAGCAGAGTGGTCAGGGACAGGAAGGGTAACCTCCCCATCACAGAAAGCATCTGGAAGCTGCAATGGAAGATTCATCTGGGCTTCAGTCATGAGGGATGGGCCAAAGAACCCCTAACTTGTGTCTTCTCCCTAGCTCATAGCTCTAAAAACTCTTAGCACCACCTATTAGCTATGACGGCAGAACGGTGAGAATTTTAAAAAGGCAATCTCTTGAAAGAAAATGTTAACATCCACAGTGTTTGGTGCATAATAGAAGTTTTATATATGCTTACATTTCTGGTGGTTTTAAGTGAAGATCATGCCAGGTCTTCAAACCCCTTGGTGCCCTCCCCAGCTTGCTTTGTAGCACTGACAGGAAAGCACAGACTTGCTTCCGTCCTGACTTAATTAGCAATTTAATACATTGGATTAACAGATGTGCTTGTGGCTCCCCAAATCCCTTCCAGTCCTAATTCTAAGTCTTAGGGCTTTAAAACCCTACAATGACAAGGAACCATTGTTCTGTATCCAGAACCAAAGTTTGTGATCCCACCAATTTGCACTTGGTGTTCTCTGCCTGCCTTTTCCTCACCCTTGCTATCCTGCTGCCCTAGAGCCTGTCCCTGGAAGCTAGTTGTCACCTACACCCTCAGTGTGATCTGACCCATGTCTTACCTTTTGTCTTCAGCACCCGGAAATGTTCTGGGTAAATCCTCATTGTAACTTGAGTCTGACAAAATTAAAAACAGGGAACAGCATTTAGCTGTGTGGCTGTGTGCAATCACTTTATCTCTCAGAACCTCAGCTCCTCCCTCACCCCCATCTCTGATGCTGGCTACCTGCTGGTCCTTCAGGTGGAGCCCCAGCATAGCCACCTAGCTGAAGCCATCCCGCTTGCAGCCTCTACCCGGGGCTCCCAGAAGGATTCTTACCCCCAGTAAAGCTGTCAATGGGTGTGGACAAGATCCAGGCCCCTTAGCTCCCTCTCTGCAGTTTCAGGCACAGGACCAGCACGTTGTAGCCCTTGGGCTGGCTGACTCCTTAGATATCCAGGAAGCCCTCCCCAACATTCCCCATCTCTACAAGGCACATAGCACCTTCCCCTCCTTAGTTGCCGTGAGGATTAAACAAGTCAAAATTACAAGTGACATAAATGTAAAAATCAGCTTTGTCTGGCTTTTTGAGTTTCTAGCATGTTTGGAGAGCTCTTGACACACCCCTCCCAGCAATATAATGTAGAGAAAGTATGTCGGTCAACCTTCCAAGGCAAGGAAAGACCCTGGGGCTCCTCAGGGACCCCACTGAGGGACCTTTTCCAGGCTGACCTCTGAGCCTCCCGAAGCTTGCTGAGCAGCACTGGTCAGCCTAGCTCAGGAGGAGTGGGAATGCCTTTCCCAGGATGTGCAGTATCCATGGAAACCGTCCCTGAGCATTTGCTCTGTGCTAGCCTGTGCTGGGCACAGGGGACACCAGAGCAACCGACATCCCACAACTCCTGCCCTCTCAGGGCTCGCAGGACAGACAGATGTGGCATCTCAAAAATCCAGCCACGTCCCCTTGCAAGGAAAATGGTTATCTGACCAGATGTAGATAGACCCCAGGAGGGTCATCGCCAGAGTGTCAGAGCTGGCAGGACCCTTACAGAGCATCAAGCCCACCCTCAGACTATTCAGAGGGAAAACTGAGCCCCAGAGAGAGGGTCAGGGAAGGACCAAGGTCAGGTGGGGTAAGAGGTGGGCACACAACGCAGGCCAGAGGCCTCCTGCCCTGCCAGCCCCTTGCATCTTTTCTCAGGAGATAATGAGGATCCAGCTAGTCTCCCAAGCACATGTCTTGCCCCCAGCTCTTCCCCAGCCGCTGGGTGTGAGCTCCAAAAATATTTGTTGAATGGATAAATGAATCTTGTTCATACCTGTATCTGTACTTGGAGGCATTCCCCGGTGCCCTGGCTGTGCTGGCTGTTTCACCTCTGTTAATGCCCACAATCTGCCAGGCTGGAGCATTAACTCACATTGCACAGGTGAGAAAACAGGTGCTGGGCAGGCAGCCACTCCGTCCAGGTCCCACGGTTCTGTCCCCACTGGCCGGAAGCTCTTGCCATCGCTCCATCCTCCCTCACACCCCCTTGCCCGGGCTCCTGTTTGGAGCCACATGAATAAAAGTAACAGCAGCTGTCACGCCACACTAGAAGCTCAACTTGGCCACGGGCCCATCCCTATGTGGCAGAGGCAGATTTTGAAGCATTAACTTATTTTAAAGAGCTCTGCTTTGGCCCAAGGGCTCTCAGAAATCCATGGGAAAGCTGGTCCCTTCTGCCTACGTACCTTGGAGTGTTACTTTCTTCACCATGGAGATGGGACTTCTCATTTTTAGGACACAATGCCTAGAATTTGGGATTCTCTTGTTGGTTCTTGCAATTAAGCAGTTTGGGGAGGGGGAGAACAAAGGCAGAAATAGCCCAGACAGCTGGAGGTCAGCCTTCCAGCAACCTCAAGCACACAGAAGACACGGACACAGAGATAGAAAAGTATCAGACAACCATAGCCAAAGGAGCTGCCACGGACCTCTGTGCTTTGCCCCAAGAAGCAGCACTCAGACCCTCACAGGAGAGCCCAACAGCTAGTATTTTACTTATAGTTTTAACAAGTGCAGTTACCCATCATATTTCCTAGCCTGCAGGAGATTCAGAACAGCGAATTCAGGGAGGCAGAACTAGAAGCAGCACATTCATGAAAAAAAGAAGGCATGGCTCCAGCAAGGGAGGACTCAAAAGAAAATTATAACACACAGAATCTCTTTGGTCCAATGACATACCTGAAGGAAGCTATCCTTATAAAATTATCCCAAAATTCAGGCAGAATGTCGTAAAAAGATGTTCACGACAGTGTTATTTACAATAGTAAAACACAAGACGTAATGTAGATATCCAGTAATGAAGGAAGGTCAAAAATCTTTAAAGAATGTATGGCACAGAGGAAATGATTAAGTTAAAAGAGTGATTCCAAGTACAATGACAGCATATGACACACATACCATGCACAGGAATCAATGAATACAGGAAGAAACACTAAAATGAGTATCCTACCATAGGCAATTGATTACCTTTTGCTTATATATATTTCATAGCTTTCAGATTTCCCTCCAATAGAAATATGCTATAATGCAGATGTGCTAATATACTCACTGATGGGTAACCCACAGACTTAGAGAAGTACAGTCACTTGGCGCCATCAGATGAGAGCTCTCAGCCCTTCTCACCAAAGCCTCAAGGTAAGCAAGAGGAGCACTGTTCCTGCTTTATGATTAATATATTTTTAGAGACAGGGTCTTGCTATGTTGCTCACGCTGGTCTCGAACTCCTGGCCTCAAGCAATCCTCCCGCCTTGACCTCTCAAAGTGTGGACATAACAGGCATGAGCCACTGTGCCAGCCCCTATTCCCATTTTATGAACGGGAAAACTTCTAGCTCCCAAGAGGGTAAGCGATCACCTGGAGGCCAAACCACACTTGCTGTTATTGGGAGTAAGGACAATAAAGCTGCTGGTCTGTGTGACCCACCCCTCTCTACACAGCACCTCTAACCATCCTAGAGACCCTTGTGGTGCCCCATTTTACTGGGAACACTTGAATCCAAGTGGATCTGGCTCAAAACCTAAAGTCTGGTACAGAAGTAAGAAGATCAAGGTGAAAAAAAAAAAAAAAATCTAAGATCATTCATTCCCAGAGCATTCCAAGTAATTGATTGGAAGAAATAAGTCATAATGAAATAAATGGGTCCTCCAAAGACTGGAGCCCATGGCCTGGGGCAGGGGAGGAGACTCTGACCCGGGGGCTCCCCTGTGGCCTGGGACTCACGGATTCTTAAGGGGTGCCAGAGCTGGGGGCCATAGGTTCTAGGTACTAAGAACACACAGAAAGTCCATGGGAGCAAGGCTCCATGCCATAGCACGCCAAAGTGCAATTTTCCAAATAGCCTTATTTTTAAAGGCATTACCCAGTCACCTACTGCTGCCACCATCACAAAGCAAAGCCCCATTTAGAGGCCTGCAGGAATCAGGCCTCACGAGGAGGCACATGGCAGGGGAAGAGGGAAGAGGTGGGCAGGGGGATGCGGGCCCAGTCTCCCCACACGCTCTGACCCACTGCGGGCAACCCCAGGCCCACAGAACCACCTGGGCTCCCCAGAAGTTCCTGGAACTCTCTGGCATCCCTGCCTTTGCACTGGCTCTGGCCTCAACCAGAACACCTGGACCTCCCTTCCCCCTTTAATTCCTACTCCCCTTCAATGCTTGGCTCAAAACATTACCCAGGTGTTCCAACCCTCAGAAAGTCACCCTAGGCCTGGCTTGGTGGCTCAAGCCTATAATCCCAGCACTTTGAAAGGCCAAGTTGGGGGGTTGGTTTGGGGCCGGGGTTTCAGGCCCGGCTTGGGCACCGCGGACCCCGGCAGGCTTTTTTTTTTAGAAAAATTTAACCTTTAGTTTAAACATTGAAAATTAAATTCCCCGCCCCCCCTTCCCCTTCCCCCCCCCCCAGGCTGCTCCTGGACTCCAGCAACCTCCAGCCCGTCCTGGACACCTCAGTGCCTTCATGTTCCGGGACCTGGCAACTCAGCCAGGGCCCACACAGGAGGGTGTGGAAACCAAATTCCCGGCCCCGGCCCCTTTTGAGAGTGGCCGCACAGATCATTTATTAAGGAAATTTCTTGCTAACCTCCCATAAGCAAGGACATGCAAGTGGTAACTATGTCTAGCACCTAAAACCAAAGCCTTACCCCATTCCAGCTATTACAAGTTTATCTTACAGGTGACAGAACTGGAGACAGGACAGAATCAGACATTCTTCCATGCACCCAGCGACATCTACATAACTGATGCTTCTTCACTCCCTTATTTTATGTAAAATATAGATTTCTTGGGCCTCACAAGAATGTAGCCACGGCCAGGTCAGTGTGGTGGCTCACGCCTGTAATCCTAGCACTCTGGGAGGCCAAGGCAGGAGGATCGCTTGAGCTCAGGAGTTCAAGACCAGCCTGAGCAAGAGCGAGACCCCGTCTCTAATAAAAATAGAAAAATTAGCAGGCTGTTGTGGAGCATACCTATAGTCCCGGCTACTCGGGAAGCTGAGGCAGGAGGATGGCTTGAGCCCAGGAGTTGGAGGTGGCAGTGAGCTACGATGATACCACTGCACTCTACCTGGGGCAGGGGGTTGGGCTTTTTTTTCCCCAGGAAAAAACAAACAAGGCAACTGAACACTGCTCCTTACAGCCTCCCACCCCTTAAAAAGAAAAAAAAAGGATTTTGGCCCTTTGGGCTTCGGCTGCTTCCTCCTGCTTTCTTCCTTCTCTCTGCAGAAGGTTCCAACCTCCCCTTGGGAAAACAGCCCAGCTTGTCTGTGGTTTGTGTTTTTCCCGGGTGTGTCCTCAAAATCTTGGCTTAATAAACCTCCATTGATTGAGATTTTTGCCTCGGTCATTTATTTGGGACA
>NW_012155974.1:639488-693429 GCF_000956105.1 Propithecus coquereli | reverse complement strand
CAGGGACAGCATCCACCTTGTAGAGGATGCTGGCACTTTGATTGATAGGTGTCATTATCACCATTTTACAGAAAAGGAAGCTGTGATTTGGGGGGTTCATCACTGTTAACGGAACAAAAACCCAAACTCTGTAAAATAAAGAGGTTTATTCTGAGCCAAATGTGTGTGATCAGCCTGGAGCACATGGCCTCAAGGGTCCTGAGAAAATGTGCCGGTGGTACCTGGGTTACAGTCTGGTTTTACATGTTCTTGGAGACAGGAATTACACGTGAGACCCTGAGTCAATACGCGGAGGGCATGCACTGGTTTGGCCCGAAAAGGCGGCACACTGGGACAGCTGAAGGTGGCCTTACAGGTTATAGGTGGGTTTGAAGTTTCTTTGATCTGTAATTGGTTAAAGAAATGAAGCTTTGTCTAAAAGCTTGGAGTGTTTTAACTTAAGGATGTCTGTTAATCAGAGACGAGCCACCTGATATTTACCTCAATGATCTCTTAAGTAAATTGATGGCCTGCAGGCGCAGGTCCAGCTTTGTCATATACAGCCTTAGGCCTGCAATGATTTAGAGTCTTATTGTTACGAAGGGCATCTCCAAGAAGGGAGCAGGCATAAAGAGGCTGAGGCTTAGGCAGGGGACCCTTCTTGCCCAAGGCTCCAGAACTGCTAAGTCCACAGGCAGGATTCGATCCCAGGTCCTCTCTGGATTCAAGTCCTGCCCGTCCTTCCTCCCTGCTGCACCTGAATGTCCCCGACCTCCACGAAAGCACCCCTGGGTTCCTTCCTGCCTCGCTCTGCAGAGCTGCTGCCTCTCCCGTTTAGGAAGGGCAGGCCTCAGCTTCCCACCCCAGGCTCCGCCCTGAGGGCCCTCACCAGAGCGGGCGGCTGAGTCCCTGTTCACCACCAGCACCTGTCAGGAGTTCCTCCCTCTACTCGCCCACTCCACCCACAGGTGTTTTGAGCATCCGCTTGTGCCAGAAGCTATCTGCAGAGCAGTTGGAGCATAGAGGCTCTTGTTCTTCTTTTAATGGGGGTGGGGTGGGGCGTGGTGGCAATGGGGAGCAGTTTCCAGAGGCCAGCCTGGAAGAGTGAGGGTGAGTCGGCCAGAGGAGAAAGGCAGAGCCTGACCAGTCTCCCAGGAGGAGGGACCTGGCTCTTGTCTGGCTGGCTGGGGCGACACAGCAGACAGAGGTGACAAATCCACTCCCAAAATGCTGCTGCCTCATTCCCACCCACCTGACCACCACCTAGATGTTATGTCAGGCCATCAGCCCCCATCTTTGCCGCACACCTCCTGAATCTGGCCCCAGTCTGACCTTGCAACCTACCACTCACTCCCCAACCCAGCCTTCGCCTGCCCTTGCCCCTCACCCGGACCTGCAGCCACCACAACCCCGGCCTTCTCTGCCACACACCTGCCCTCCCTGACTGCCCATGCCTGGCAGAGCCCTCAGTCCCCCCGAGGGAGCTTCCAAAGCCCCTCGCACATCCCCTGTGTCCGTCTGCGCCTGGGGGTGGGTGTCTCAGCTCCACGCATCCTGGCCGGGCAGGTGCTCCAAGGTAAATGCCTGCTGGATGACTGAGTTCTCCTCCCACACGGCCACGGCAGTGGCGCTGACTTTAAACTCCAGAACAGGCCGGGAGCTTTGCGGAGAACCACGCCGCGAAGGTGCGGTCTGGAGGCGCAGGTGGAGCCAGGCCTGGCTCTTTGGCATCTGCTTTTCTCCCACAGTATCCCTTCCCGGGCCCCTCGGACATTAGCCTCCCTGGTCCTGGTCGCTGGTTTCTGGAATTGTGTGTCCATCTGCCCCCCCATTAGACCGAGAGCCCAGCCCTGCTGCAGTCAGCGCTCAGGACAGCTGGAGGCTGGCTGGCCCAAGGTGGAGGTTTCACCTCTACACGTCCCCAAGCCCAGTGGGCCCAACCCTCCTGGGAGATCAAGCTTCACCCAGCAGCCATGAGCCACCCCCCGCAAGGTGGGGGGCGCAGGAAAGATAAGCCTGGAGGTGCTGAACAGAGCTGGGCTGGGGTCAGGGAAGGGAAAGAAAAGCTGCTCGCCTGTGTTCCCTCAGGACCCCCAGGGTCCTTCCCTAGAGGCCCAGGGGAGGGCAGGCCCCTTGCACCCAGGACCAGCCCAGCCTCCGCCTCCCACCTCCCCTGCGCGGAGCTCAGGCCTCTCAGTCCCCCACCCCGCCCTTCAGCCTGGAATAGGCTGAGCTGCCACCAGCTGCTGCCGCCTTGCTGCACCCGCACAGCCGCCCTCCCTGACTGCCCACGCCTGGCAGAGCCGTGAAGAGCGTTCTACACAAACCAGCCTTCACCGCCTCCCACCCCTTCTCACAGCCAGGCCTGCTCCCTCTGCTCCCCCTGTGCGGCAGGGGCTGGAGGCACCTGCCTGCGGTTGGCTATTCTTGACTGTGGCCCTCTTTGAGTCTTGGTTTCCTCGTCTACAAAATGGGTCTGGCCCTCACCACCTCCCTGGGTTCCTAGGGCGAGCTGGGAGATGTGGTCTCTGGGGAGAAGAGGGTTGAACTCAGGTGGTGGCAAGTGGGGGTCTTTGTGTAGGTAGGAGGACTTGTGGCCACCAGAGGAGATCAGGTGGATTCGGGGTTGGGGGGCACTGACTCGGGTCCCCATTCTGGCAGCGTGGCCTGTGCTGTCCCTCCCAAAGGGGACACAGAGGCCACCAAGCCTTCCACAGTGCCCCACCCACTGCCTGTTATCTGACTGTCCCCCCAAGAGATGGGGAAGACCTTGAAGACAGGGACAGCATCCACCTTGTAGAGGATGCTGGCACTTTGATTGATAGGTGTCATTATCACCATTTTACAGAAAAGGAAGCTGTGATGTGGGGGCTTCACCACTGTTAACGGAAAAAAAACCCAAACTCTGTAAAATAACTTAAAGAGGTTTATTCTGAGCCAAATGTGTGTAATCAGCCTGGAGCACATGGTCTCAAGGGGTCCTGAGAAAATGTGCCCGTGGTAGCTGGGTTACAGTCTGGTTTTACATGTTGTTGGAGACAGGAATTACACGCGAGACCCTGAGTCAATACACGGAGGGCATGCACTGGTTTGGCCCGAAAAGGCGGCACACTGGGACAGCTCAAGGGGGCCTTACAAGTTATAGGTGGGTTTAAAGTTTCTTTGATTTGTAATTGGTTAAAGAAATGAAGCTTTGTCTAAAGGCTTGGAGTATTTTAACTTAAGGATGTCTGTTAATCAGAGACAAGCCACCTGATATTTACCTCAATGATGTCTTAAGTAAATTGATGGCCTGCAGGCGCAGGTCCAGCTTTGTCATATACAGCCTTAGGCCTGTAAATGATTTAGAGTCTTATTGTTACGAAGGGCATCTCCAAGAAGGGAGCAGGCATAAAGAGGCGAGTATGACCTCACTTCTCCTGGCTGGCAACTCAGCTTCAAGGTTTTTTTGGAGTCCTCTTGGGCAACAGGGGGCCCATTCAGTCAGCTGGGGGGCTCAAGACTTACTTTAATTTAGTTTGCACCCTCTTGCACAAGGTCACACAGCCAGAGAGTGGTGGACCGCTGCCCAACAGTGGCAGCTATGTCACTCTGTCCCCTGCACTGGAGTCTTCACAGGTAGGTTCTGGGAATATTTCTGCCTGTGAAGGTCATGTTGGACCTATATTCACCATGTGGCCCAGGTAGTCTGCGCTCCTGCTGGTGAACCAGTTTGCTGCATGATTTTTCTCTTTGGTACTTTTTATAGGTTAAAAAATTTTGCTCCTTTTTTGGAGACAGGGTCTTGCTCTGTTGCCTGTGCTGGCTTGCAGTGGTGTGATCATAGTGTTAGGCAGACAGCAAAGGATTCTAGGTCTCCTAGGAACGAAAGTGGGTGCTGTTGCTTTGGTGCAATTGTCCCACCTGGAGAGAAGCACAAGCATAGGCCCCAGGCCCCATCTTGGTCCTGCTTCACTCTCCCGAGTTACTGCCATAGCTGGGGGAGGAAGGAACACCCTATGAACCTGCCAATCAGAACTTGGTGCACCAGCTGCAAAAGAATGCAGAGGACTCTCTGGCCCAGGGGCCAAGCGGTATAGGTATCCCAGAGTCCGAAATTGACCTAGAACAAACCACATGCGCAGTAATGCAACTCCCAACTGTCCAATCAAAGTGCTTCCATGGTGATGTCTGAGCCATGAGGAGGTCCCAATGCTGGCACTATAAAACAAGACACAGACCGTTACCAAGCCCTTCCTTTTGCTCTCCCTTTGTTGCAACGATGGGTTCACTCGTCATCTGTTGCGTATGTATCATGCTCTGTAAACCAATATCTTGCTCTTGCCCTAAAATCCTATCTTTCTCCTCAATAAACCTCATTTTCGTGCTTGCCTTACTTTGGTGCGTTTGGTCATTCTTTGGCCGTGAGTGCATCAAGAACTGACATTTCAGACTGAAACCTGGCAATAGCTCACCGTAGCCTCCAACTCCTGGCTCAGCCTTCTCATGCTTCGGCCTCCCAAATAGCTGAAACTACTGGTTCACACCACCACACCAGCTAATTTTTTCGTGTTTTGTAGAGACAAGTTTTGCTATGTTGCCCAGGTTGGTCTTGAACTCCTGGCCTCAGATGATCCTCCCACCTCAGCTTCCCAAAGTGTTGGGATTATAGGTGTATGCCACCATGCCTGGCCAAATTTTGTTCTTTTATCATTACTCAAATACTTAGCAAAGTATCTCGTGTGTGCTAGGTCATGTGGTAAATGTTAAGGACCCAGAAATCATTCAGAAATGAGTCCTTCTCAGTGTATAGGGGAGCAAATGTGTAAAAAGAGATTTTATTTATACTTTTATTTTTTCTTCCATATGAAAGTAATTCATACCCATTGTAGAAAAGTTGGCAAACTCAGATGTCTCCAGAGAAGAAAACACAGAGCCCTTGTAATCTCGCTTTCCAGAGATGGCTGCTGCGACACGGCACATTTCCTTCCAGGCTGTCTTTCTACATATCGTGCATAATACGAGTCTGAGCTTTAGAGTTTCCCAGTCTGCAGTGCAAGCAACCGCTCTGAGCTTCAGTTTTCTCATCTCTGAAACAGCTTCAAAAACATTCCCTACCTCACAGGACTATGTGGAAGTTACATGAGACAGTGACCACGGAGTGCTGAGTAGCAGCCGGGCCACAGGGGGTGCTTGATAGGTTGTGGCTGCTCTGTGATGCTGAGAGGGTGATATAGGTGTACTAATTCATACTTATCACATAGCCAACACAACAGCCTAACTCCTCATTCTCCAGATGGAGAAACTGAGGCCCACGGAAGAAAGAGTTACAGGGTTTGTGATGGCTGGGGTCCTGGTGAGAACGCAGCTGTTTCCCTTCCCACCCAGGACCCACCATAGCTGGGGGGCTGCCCTGGTAACCTCTCCTATAAGCTGTTCTGTGCTGCGGCAAAAAGTGAAGGCTCGCAGATGTGCCCCTTCTTCCAGGAAGCCTGCTCGTCTGTCTGAGACAGTTTGCAAAGCATCTGTTTATGCATAAATGACAGTGGTTATAGAGTGCCAAGGGGAAACGACCGGGATATCCAGCAACGGTGTGGCCAGATGACTGGCCCTCCCTGGCAACATGAAGCAAACTTTATTTAGGTGAGAGGTTTTAGAACATCTCAATTTTTTAAGAGCAGATTATGTAAAGATAATCAGATTTAGAACAGAAATCAATGAAACTGAAAATAGAATATCAATGAAACTTAAAACTTGTTCTTTGAAAAGACAAATAAAATTGATAAAATTTTAGTCACGCTAACAAAGAAAAAAAGAGAAAAGACAAAAATTACTAATCTCAGAAATGAGAGAAGGCCCATCACTAATGATCTCATTGACATTAAGAAATACTAAAGGAATATTATGAACAATCTATGCCCACAAATTTATTAACTTAGATAAAAAGCTTTCCTAGAAAAAGACAAATTCTAGAGCACACACAGGTAGGAACAGATAATCAAAAAAGGCCTTTATCTTCAGAAGTAATTGGATTAATAATTAATAACCTTTCAAAAAGGAAAAAATATCTGTGAACTTACATGAAAAAGGCTGGATGTAAAACGAAACTGTAACAGAAGGAACAGCCTGAAAAAGGTAAAATGTTTTAAAAGTTGTCTCTTTAAAATCTCCCCACTCTTCTTGAGAATTGAAACCTGTGTGCCAGCCCAAGGCCAGCAATCAGAGGGGCAGGGGTGTGTCCCTTCTTCTTTGTACCACAGGTGATGGCTCAACAGAATTTTCCAGCAATTTTCTAGTGAGGAGACAGGACGGATAAGAACCACCAACTGTAATTAAACAGCAATAGCCTGAAGCTGAAAACCCTCCTTTTAAAAGCTCTGTATTTCTGCTTACAGGGAGGAAAAGGGTACTTTGAGACTCGAGTCTATCATTCTCCTCATTTGCTGGCAAATTAATAAACCACCCCTTCCTTCTCCTCAAACCACTTGTCCTTGTTCTTCTGACACGGCCTCAGGGACAAGTGCCGAACTCTCGGTAACAAAACCTGAGCAATGATGCCAACTGTGAAAAACGTCCACAGAAAACAGCCTGTGGGCTTTTTACCCTGTGTGCTTTATACTTTTGGTTCATTTAAAATTTTTCCATAATAATCTTACATCTTTATAATCACATTGGAAGTCTTTACTAAAACACGGTGGTGCAAGAACAGAATAACAGGTTTGCAGGGAGAATATGTTTCCCCATCCTCAAGTTCTCTGGGGCACGGCCGTCAGGGCCAGGGCAGAGAGCAAGTGCAGACGGAGCCCCGTCCTTGGTGAAGCCTGCGGGCTTAGAGGGGAAGGGAGATGTTGATCAAGTATTTCTATGAACTAGACATACTGCAACTGTAACAAATGTCGCAAAAACATACTCTGGGGGCAGGGGGGTGGTTGGCCTCTCCAGGGAAGCTGGGACCTGAAGGCTGGTTGCAGTCAGCCAGGGGTAGAGGGGAGGAAATATGCTCCAGGCAAAGGAAATAGAACATGCAAAGGCTCTGTGGTTGTGTTGTGTTTTCATCCTTTGGGGTGCTGTAATAAAATACCATCGACTGGGTGGCTTACCAACAACAGAAATTTATTTCTCACAATTCTGGAGGCTTGGAAGTCTAAGATCAAAGTGCCAGCAGATTTAGAGTCTGGTTAAAGCCCATTTTCTGGTTCATAGATGGCACCTTCTCACTGGGCCTTCACGTGGTGGAAGGGGTGAGGGAGCTCTCTGGGCTCTTTTACAAGGACACTAATCCCATGCAGAGCCCTCATGATCTAATCACCTCCCCAAAGCTCCAAAGCCCCACCTCCTAACCCATCACATTGGGCGTGAGGGCTTCAACATATTAATTTTGGGAGGAGCATGGTGGGGAGCAATAGTAGGGACGCCCGTGTGGTTGGAGCCAAGAGGGGGCCAGGTGTCAGGGTATGAGATTCGATTTGCATTTTGCAGAGATCAGCCTGTCTGCGGTGTGGAGAATGGCTGGGCGCCTTGAAGACACTCAGGAGCTCCATTTCCAGCTGCCCAGAGCCCCCGCGTGCTGGCAGCAGCAATGGGCACATCCTGGAGCAGGGTGATCGCTGTATCAACCATGTAATTTTGGAGCTTCTTAATGAGGCGCCTTTTAAGGAAGGAGGGTACCTGCCTCCCTCATTGAATGTTCTTGAATACCATGGCAAGAAAAAGGTTTCGAGGGAAACTGCATAATTTTTTTTAAATTAATAAATAAGATGATTTGGTGTTGCTACCTGCGCTGGGGCCCAGTCAGAGAGGGGTGCCTGGCATTTATTTTCAGCCTCAACAAGCAAGGGGCAGTCCTCTGTGAAGAAGTGAAGCTGCACCCCAGGATGTGGGCAGGTGCAGGGAAATGAGGCTCCGGCAGCAAGAGGAGGTCCCGCAGGTCTGTGGAGCTGCCCACCAGGAACTCGAGGGTCTTGGGGGAGGCCCAAGGTCAGAGAGTGTGGGAGGGGCTCCCAGCAACCCTGGGGAGTGGACACTGATTTTACACTGCCCTTGGACACAGACGGCAGGACCTTTTATTCGAAGGGCTGATGGAGAGCGCTTCCCCGTCGGCTGCCCTGGTGACGGCTGCCCTGAGCGCCGAGCCCCAGGCAGGGACGCCGCCGGGCTGCCAGGGCAGAGACTGGGATCCCGACATCTCGGCAACTTTTCCTCTGGTTCCACCTGGGCTCTTCAGAATCCCATGCCCAGGCTGGCTGAAAAACCTCACTGTCTCTATTTCTAACATTTGTAAAAATCTTTAAAGAAACTTTTATTATGGAAAATGTCAAATATATGCAAAATAGAGATAAGAGTCTAATGAGCTCCTGACACCCATCTCAACAGTGACCAACATTCTGCTCTTCTCACCGCCTCCCCTCCCAAATGTGCCTGTTCACATGAAAACACTTCAGCTTGTTCTCTATGAGTGTCTACCAGGGAGAATTTTTGGGAAGCATACTCACAATATCATCAGCCTAGCTAATAAAATGAATAACCACTCACTATCCTCTAACATCCCAATTATCTTTAGCAATGTCTTTTTACAGTTTGTTCAATCCAGTTCCAAAGGCCACGCGTTGCACTTGCTGCGTGTTACGGTTGCAGGACGGTAAGACCTGTTAGTATTTTCAGGGCGCTGCAACGACGACGTTGCTCATTCCTCGCATGCAGTCTACAAAGGGCTTTCCCACCCGTGACTGCATCGCCAAACTCTTCGCCATGCTGGAGGTGGGGAGATCACCTCCACTTCTCCAGAGAGGAGGACTGAGGTCTGAGGGGGGAGTTGTGGTTGCGGGGCCCGGTTTTGGGGGGGGGGACCTTCCGGGCCTTTTTTTTTGAAAGGCTTTAAAGTTTTTGGCGGTTTCCTTGTTTTTTTTAGGCCATTTTTAAATTTTTCCCCCCCCTTTGGTTTTTCCGTTCCCCCCTGGCTTTGTTGTTGCCCTTGCCCCCACCCCGGCCCGCCCCCCTTGCTTCCGGGGGGAACCTTGGCTTCTTGCAGGGGGCCCTTCGGGGCCCTTGGCCCCCCTTTTTTCCCCTGTCCTTCCCCCCCCTTCGGGCTAACCCCCCGGGGCCCCGGGGTTGCGGTTTTTGTTAACCCACTTGGGGCCCTTGTTTTGCCACTTGTTTTTGGGGCCTTAGGGGGGGCCTCGGCCTTTTCCGGCCCCCTTTTTTCCCGGGCCCTTGGTTCTTTTTGATCCTGGGCAGTAAAATTCCAATTTTACGGACAAGAAAACTGAGGCTCAGAGAGGACGAAGGCCCCCTGGTTAGCCCTGGCCCTCGGTGGGTGCCGGGATTACCTAGAGCCCGGCAGTCGTGCCCCAGGTTCCTCCAGTGCCTCATGGCCTCCCCTCCTCCCACGGGGCTGGGAGCGGGCTTGGCCCCCCACTTCTGTGTGGGCCAAGGCTCCTCACGCTCCATGGCCCCAGGATGGCTGTGGCCCGGCAGAAGTTTCCACTGTTTTCTTTGATCTGGAGACACTCGCTGGAGAGCCAGATACTGCCAAGAAGGAAACCACATTGTCAACGGCCAGTCTGCAGAGCCACGGGGAGGAACCATTCCAGCGTCTCTTCCAGATGAACGTGCAACTCGTCCCGCAGGGTCACCCCCACTTTGGGTGTGCACATCCGACTGGGCCTCCCTCCTCCCCTGCCCTGCCCAGAGCCGCCTCCATCTGGGCCACTCAGTGGTCAGCACGGAGCTGGTGCCTGCACACGTCACCCTGCACCAGCAGCCAGCCCTCTGGGACCCCCAAGTCCCAGAAGGGCTGTCAGGCGGGGAAATCTGGGGGCCAGACAAGCGAAGCGCCTTCTCATGAAGAGGGCTGTCCAGGCTTGCAATGAGGCTTCCACCATTTCCTTCGAACCCCTGGAAAAATTCAGACAGGCTGTGGCTCGAGCGGGTCAGAGAGACCCTCTGAAGTTTGTCTAGGAGAGATTAAAGAGGGAATTGTGATGTCATTATTACCAGAGAACTGGAGTTGAGGGAGTTTTTTTCAGAAAAGTAAGATTTTTGACCAGCAACAGGTTCAGGGCCCAGTGCACAGTAGGTCCCTGACCCGTGCCGTTGAATAAACGAGAGTTCTGGACCCTGTGTGCAAGGCTCAGGCCCGACCTGCAGAGCCGCTGTGGTGACCACCTCACTCTTCCAAGTTCCTTCAAGTGGGGCCATGAGAATTCCTGCTGTCTCGTCAGCACTACTGACAGTAGACATTGGCACAGTTCCCTGTGGGGTGGCACGCTCCTGAACTTGGGGCCCTCCTCAAGGAATGAGGGCTGAATGAGGACTACATATGCCCAGGTGGAGGAGTCCCAGGGCACCCTAGGGCACCACCATCATTCACTCCACAAACACTGGGACACCAGGTGCCAGGCCTGGTGCCACAGCCTGAAACCCCCCAGAGCCACTGCTTTGTCCTCGCGGCGGGGGAGGCAGTTTCTGAACTGGCAGTGGCTCACTGCCAGATTTTACAGCTGGGGAGACCAAGGCCCAGAGGCTTCTTTTTCTTCCTAATTAGCAGCTTGACCACCAACATGAAGACACCGGCCTCCAAACAACCCCAACCTGCTGTCCCCACCTCCACTGTGACAGCCCTGAAAGGTCAAGGTGTACATAGCCAACAGGAAAACCAGGCTTCACTGCTGACCATCTCGTCCAGGTATGAAAATGTCCTCCCATTCGAGACACTCCCCCAACACTGGGCAGGAGTGGGAACCCATTTGGAGTGCAGGAATTAAGTTCCCTATGGGGGGAGTCGGTCACCCTGAGGCTCGGGTCTCTCTGGTTCCTCCCCAGCTCGGGAAGAGGCGGTGGCAGGAGGGTGGGGGCCTGGGGAAGCAGGAGAGAATGCCTGCTCAAGTGGGAGAGGGGCCAAGCCCACCGGCATCCCTGGTACGGCCAGCTGGTGGCAGCAAGGCTGCCCACAGACCACCGTGCACGCGGCCAGCTCCAGAACAGCTGTGTGAACGCGGGGCAGCACTGTCGCTCAGAGCCAGGGTCTGCCACCAATTAATTTCGCCACCCTGGTGGCGTCCCTAACTCTTCCGAGCCATTTCCCCGTTTCCCCCCGTCTGTGATCATCACGGGGCCGTAGGGAGGCCTGAGCAGAAAGCACATGCAAAGTGCCCGCCTGGCAGCCCGGGGGGCCTGGGGGAGGTTGGCCACTTGTTATCACTGGCCTGCAGCTGCAGTTTGTGGGAGGACACAGTAGCTATGTTTGACATCTGTGACCACCAGGAACTGGATCCAGAGTAGAGCCATAGACGGTGCCCTCGGGCCCTTGGCCAGGGGATGTGGCACTTGTCGCCTAGGAGCTGAGTCAACAGGAAGAGGGCCAGGCTGCTCAGGAGCCCTGGGAAGCCCCTGGTCTTGAGGCTGGGGTTTATAGCATCTCCTTTTCAGCAGAGAGAGAACACTCCTGGCTCTGTCCACAAAGCGTTGGGGGTCCTGTGCTGTCGCCCTCCGGTTCCCATCCTGGGGCTTCCTAGAGGACAGACAGGCCTGTGTGCAGGCCAGGCATAGAGCAGGGTCCCGTGAGCCCCGGAGGGGATTCCCAGACCTCAGTTCTGCGGTCATTTCAGGGGTAGTGGGGTGCTATGCTGGTTTTGCAGTTTGTGGAGGCCACTGTGGCATGAGGGTGGGGCCCTGCACTCGGGAGTCTGACGAGCCAACAGCAGACCCCAGCTCACCATCGCCAGCGGCACTCCCAGGCCAGGCCTTCGGAAACTCTGGGCCTCAGCGATCGACACCCCAGCATTGCCAGGAAGGACCCAGAGATGGTGGGCACGTAGATCTGCTCTGTGCACAGCAGCTGGGTCACAGCAGATGGGCTGAAGGGCCCCAGGAGCCCCCAGAGCCCCAGGAAGCAAGGGTCCTCCCCTCTCCGGGTTGAGGGAAGGCAGCACTGCTGGTCCCACCATGGGGACCGGGAGGGCAGGAGCACGTGGGAGCCTGGACTCTGGGCCAGAAAATGAGCAGAAGCTTCCTGTGGCGGATCGGGTGTGCTCCCCCGGCCCTGAGAGGGCGGGGCTGGTGTCCACATTTCGGTTGAGAAGAAAGCAGTTGGCTCAGGGTCACACAGCTCTCGAGGGGAAGAGGTGAGGGCTCTTCTATCGCATCTTCTCAGGTGACAAGGAAGAACTAACAAAAACACGTGCGCCCAAGGGCTCCCAGCTCAGGACCGCTCTGAGAATGAACGTTTAATGAGCCCCTCAGCTTCAAAACATGGCCTCACCTGGAAGAGACCAGTCATTGTCCCCACCTGTGACAGGGCCTGCTGGGGTGACAGACCAGAGGGTGGAGTCCCCTGGACTGTGATAAGTGGCAGGCCATCTGCTGGCCCCTTTGCCACCATCCTCTCCCGCAGACACGGGGGTGTGGAGCCCCTGGCCAGGCCCCAGCAGGGTACGTGGCTCTGCTGCTGCCCTGGGTCCCTGCCCTCTAGCCCAAGCACCACCAGGAGCCAGGGACAGCCAGAGGAGCTGGTTTCCTGTCTGGAAGGCGTGCTGTGCCCTCCCTGCAGGCTGAGGGGATGGTAAGGTGACCACGGTCACGGATGAATGGCCTCTGTAGAGCTTAACCCCCACCGCCCACCAATGGCCCCATGGAAACGAGGGGCAGTAACCCGCAGTCCTGGAGACAGACCCGGCTAGGGTCCTTACAGGGCTCTACTACCATGGGGTGAAAGGAGGAGGTGAGAGGCAGCCTGCAAAGACGGGATTTTCTCCTTAGTTACTGGACTTGATTGGCAACTTCTCCTTTGCATTTCCATCTCTGCTCTTTGTGTCCAGGATCCAGCAGACCACAGGGAGCAGAGGGACCTCGTCTTGTTGACCTTTGCACTCCAGCATCTATGTGGATGGACTGTGATCTTGACAACCAACCCTTACATGAGGAGTCCTACTGTGACCTCCATTCACACCTGAGGATACCAAGGTGCAGACAATAACTTGCCCAAGGGTGCACAGCCAGGGGAGTCAGGACTCCTGGAAATGACATCCCCACAGACATGCAGGAATACGTAACTCACAACTTTAGGAAAAGAGTGCATGGCAGAAGCAGCCAGCCCTCCCCCACTTCTTAGTGGGATTTTGGTGAGATGAGGTTTTGGAGTGTTAAATGGACTCTGTAGTCGTAATATCCAAGTTGAATCCTGGCTCCAACCTCCTGGCAAATGCCTTATGTCTCACTATGTCTGGTTTCTCATCTGTAAAGTGAGGCTGTTAACACCCATAGAGTGCTTACAACGCTTGGCACGCTGTGAGCCCTCAGTGAGAACTGCTACCATTATTAGCACATATACAGACACCATCCAGACGTGAGGTGGTGTCATTACTAGTGTGATAAAGTGAGGCAACTGTCCCTGAAAATGCTATTAACTAACCACACGGGTGATGCAAGGCCAGCGGTGGGCTCTGAAGCAGCTGTTCACTTCCCGCTCTCTGCGTTCGCAGCAGCACGGAGCTGGTGATGCCATCCAACGGGCTGCTTTCAAGAAAAACCAGGGACAGGGACTTCCTTTGTGTACTGGACTGCTGCACAGATAAAGCCCTCCTGGGCAGTCAGCGCCATCACGGCATGTGCTCAGAGCCTGTCAGGGTGGCATCTGTAGTGGCAGAAGCAGCAGTCACAAGCAGGGACCTGAGCACTGAACCCCCAAGGACAGTTCCAAAGACACTTAGCTGTGACGTCAGCATTCCTGGGTCCAGGGTCAGGCCAGAGGCCTGTGTCTGCATTCGAGTGCACCAAACAGCCCTGGGTAACAGGGTCACTCAGCACCCACCCTGCTCTTGCTGGTATGGGCATCTGTGAAGCAAGTGTGCTGACAGTGTTTACAGAATCACAGCAAAAGGTGACAGCCATCAGATGCCTGTGTGAGCTTAGGTAGATCAAGAGGAAAGGTGTCTGTACGCACCAGCTCAGGTTCTGCACCAACCTCAGGTACACCTATGAAGGGGCCATCCTGGTGACACAGGTGTCACTTCCTATCAGTCAAGGGAAGGACTCGATAAAAATGGTGCTGGGGTGGCTGGCCAACTATCTGGGGAAAAATACAGCCAAATCCTTAAGTCTCGATCCTTGTACACAACATATGTGCTTCAAAGATGAACTCTACATAACTGTATGGGTGCTTGAGAAACACGGGAAGACTTTTATACTCTTGGTGGAGAAAGCATTTCAAAACACACCTATACATCCCAGAAACAATAAAGAAAAATATGATAAAACAAAATTTAAATACCTCTGTATGGAACCCATTCTCCTCTGTCCCCAGATAAAAGGCACACAAGCTAATAAAGAAAACAGTATTTGTCTCTCTATAACCAAAGTTGAGTGTTATTAACAGCTTATAGAATGGTGAGAAAATGGATGCTCAAGTTCAAAAATAGGCCCTAAAGGACCTCTTCTTTTCCATGATGTTTGTGACACTGTGACATGCAGCAGTAGGCACTCCAGAGGTTAGAATTTCCCTTCAAGAGCAATGCATAAGATACAAGGGATCTTCAAAAAGTTCATGGAAAAGTCATATTATGAAAAACCTATGCATGGATTTCAAAATTCTTCTGCACCAAAATAAACTCATACTAACTTGTTATATAACATGTCTGAATAGGATCTAGTCTGGAGGCTGGAAGGATAAGACATTAGTTTGAAAAGAGCCCTATCAGACCAACATGAATTCCACTAAAATTGAAGATCAAATTTATGGTGAAGCTTGGATAGAAGAATGGTGAAATTACTGAGCTGCTTTTCAGAAAGTTTATGGGGACAATCTCCCAAAGAAATCAGCAGTTTACCAATGGATAACTTGTTTTAAGGATGGGCGAGACGATGTTGCTGATGATGCCTGTAGCGGCAGATCATCCACACCAATTTTTGAGGGAAAAATTCTTGCTCATGCCCTGAGGCAGACAACAGCCAACACTGCAGACATCTCAACTGGTTCAGCTTACACAATTCTGACTGAAAAACTAAAGCTGAGCAAACTTTCTGCTTGATGGGTCCAGATCAGCTGCAGACAAGAGCAGAACCTCCAAAGGAAATTTTAAACAAGTGGAATCCTCAAGTATTTCTCTGAAGAACTGTACAGGAGATAAGACATGGCTTTGCCAGTACAGTCCTGAAGTCAGAGCACAGTCCAAGCATTGGCCACCAAGAGGTGGACGTGGTCTGCTCAAAGCAAACGTGGACCAGTCAAGAGCGAAAGTCACGGCAACAGTTTTTGGGGATGTTTACGGCATTTTGCTTGTTGATTATCTGGAGGAACAAAGAATGATAACATCTGCTTATTGAGGGTGTTTTGAGAAAGTTAGCCAAAGCTTTAGCAGAAAAACTCCAGGGAGAGCTTCACTAGAGAGTCCTTCTCCACCACAACACTCCTGCTCACTCCTCTCACCACACAGGGAAATTCTGGAAGAGTTTTCACGGAAAATTATTATAGTCCTGATTCGGTTCCTTCTGACTTCATTTTGTTTCCTAATCTTAAAAAATTTGTAAAGGGCACCTGTTTTTCTTCAGTTAAGAATGTAAAAAAGGCTGCATGGATATGGTTAAGTTCCCAAGACCCTTAATTCTTTAGGGATGGACTAAATGGCTGGTAACATTGACAAAGTGTCTTGAACCTGACAGAGCTTATGTTGAGAAATGCAGTTTATATTTTATCTTTTAATTCCATTTTTCCATGAACTTTCTGAAGTCTCTTTGTACATGTTTAAGGATGTCCATAGAAATGTTCAGATACTGAATAAACAAAAATTCTAAATGTTTTATCAATGACGGACATGTAAATTTATACAATAGAATACAGCTATAAAAATAATTATGTAGCTCTATAATCACTGACATGAAAAAGACATCTGAGTAAATACCTCTTTCTGAAGTTACAGAAGAACAGGAATAGTAGTCTCTTTAATGTACATTTCTTTACGTTACATGCCTATCATGCACACTGTACAGATGTCTGAAAGATGGCTGCACAATGTTAGTAGTTACTGTCTCAGGATGATAGAAGTACAGATGATTTTTCCTTTTCTCTTACACTTCTTTAAAAACACTGATTTCTTTTTTACAATTAACATCAATCATGGTAACATATGTGTAAGTTTTATTTTTTCAGAAGCAAAGAAAGAATGAGCTTTGTCTACCATCTAGGGACAAAAATGCTGTTTTCTTTTGCAAGACACACTTAGCAGTAATAGCTCCTATGTGTACTGTGGGGCAGGTGGGGAAGGCCAACCCGTTTCTCAGCAGCTCCCCCCGCCACCTTCTCCTCCAGCAGAGAGCGGCTCAACAGCATTTTCAGTGTCACCTGAAGGAGAGCTTAATGATCTCCACCTGGAACAATGTGACCTGGGCACTTGCTATCGTCCACTGATGCTTATTAAGAAGCTGGGGTTCTTTACATGAAAATCTTTATTATGATAAATAAAAACAACAAACTGTTTTTAAAATTTTTATTTGGTGTTAACTCCACAAGAAAAAAAAAATCAGTTACTCTGGTGTACGTGAAATCAGAACAATACAACCACGGGGAAAAAAATCTCAGCCCAGGAATGGAAACTGATACTTCAGTGCTATGGATATGCAATGCGCTTCATACCACAGTGCGTTTCAGTGTTTGCCAACTTTTTTTTTTTAATGCTTTTTCTTTGTGATCATCCATTCACAAAACTAAAAACCACACTTTCAACTCTGTTGCTGAAAGCTTCTCAGCTTCAGCTACTTAACTATGAAAACAAATAAATACATAATTTGTTAATCCCTTTGCCCATTTATAATCCATCCCCGTTCCCCTGTGGAAGGTGCTGTATCTTCTCACCCATGTCTGAGGAAGTCTGCACCTTTGCCACCTAGAGCCCTTTCCTTACAAACAGCAGCTGTCCAAAATCAACTGTGCTCAAGGTTGTGTCTGAAATCTAATTATTTGGTCTCAGCTACATAAGCAACGATTTCTAGGATAATCGTCACTGTAGTGATTTTAGGAATTTACAACTTCCAATCCTTTTTTGCCTTTGCTGTTAAATTATATTTCAGTGCAGATGCTAATCATTTTTTAGGAAGCTCTAGAAGAAAGAAAAATACGTAAAAACTTATCTGAAGTCTGTAAGTAAATAACAGCAACATAAAACCTTACGCATGCACACACATGCACACACAAACCCCCTTTAAAGTGTTAAAAGATGTGCTGTATAAAAACAAACCCTAGCCTGTGGTGAGATCAAACCCAATGGGCACGTCAGGCTTCTCACAGTGAGGACATACAGGCCCATGAAGACTCCACGGTCTTTGATGGTGTTTTCTGTGTTATCAATTACGAAAAAGGCAACAAAACCCAAATCATAGATTTCACAGCCAGTTTAGCTCCCAGCTAATAAATTATGTATTTATTGTCTGTCAAAATCAGTAGTGAAGCTATCTAGTCCCTATCAGACTTTTCTTTTCTGCTGTTCTTGATGTTCCAGACATGCTAAATTGATTTCACAGATTAGGTGTTTTTTTTTTTTAAACAAGTTGGTAAAAAAAGAAAAACAATTTAAAACAAATACTGCTCCTCCGAGCCTCGACCTGCTGCATGTCATGACAGCTCAAGGAGGTGATCAGCACGCACAGACATGACGTGTCCAGGTGTCCTGACCCCTGGGTTCACTAAGTGACACTGGACAGTCAGCACAGCAATCACACAGGCATGTGGGAAAGGCATTACTCTACCCGCCTCGCCCCACCACACACAGAACCTGCCCAGAACATTCTCTCAAACACAAAATGAGATATAAGCTATGCTACATCACAGCTACAAGAGCAGCTAGCTGCAGCAGCCAAAGATTTCTTTGAGTGATGAGGTGGCCTGTACTGAATGCTATATGTTTACAATTTCAAGTTTTGGGGGCTTCAATTCAATGTAGGTCACCAGAAAATGATAATTTGCAACTATGTTCTTTACCGTGTATTTTAAGACTCACCACAAAGAACCCTGAATGATGTTTTGGTATAAATGCCAGAACAAGTTGTGGGGAGGGGAGCGTACCCCACTCTGCCTCACACACTGCCCCATACCCCAAATCCTTGGCTTCTTCAGTTAGCAAGAAAGTCACAAACCATAGTATCTTCCATGATACTTTAGGGGGAAAAATCCTAAGATAGAAAACACAGTATTTTGTAAGTCTCTAAAAGCACACCTTTGTGGTTCTCACTTGAAATGTACATGAGATTTTACTGAACGAAGACTGCAGATGAGTCACCCATGCTTCTCTCTGGCCTTCGAAAGGCACTGAGCCACTGCAGGGTAAGGATTTATATCCCAGTTCTTAGAGAACAAAGCCTAAATGTTCCAAAGCTAAAGTCTCTGAAAGCAGAAGTGGTTGTTGACACTGCAATGCTAATAAGGTAATAGTGATATAACTGCAGTTAGAAGGAAAATTAACTGCAGTTAAGATGCAAAAAGCAGTGAAACTTCTAAGACAAGCACATGCACACCCATTCTTGATTTGACAACACAATCTAGTCTATTTCAAATAGTCAAGAATTTAACAGCTTGGAAAAAAAAATCTTCAACAGGATAGCTGTCCTCAACTCTAAAATAAGTAAGAAGAGAAAGATAATTACTGATCTGAATCAGTTAATTGAAGAAGAAACCTAAGTTGTTGTGTTAGATTAACAGGCTCACGAAAGAGTAATTTTCCATCACATATCACTTTTAAAAAATAATTTGTACTACTTTGCAAGTTTAGAGATGAGTTCGAGAGAAGAGTTCCTCTTCGCTAGGGTCCACCCATTCACCTCCACCTTCTGAGCCCGTGTCTTCCGAACCGGAGCTCGCGCTGGAACACATCTTTCTGCGGAAGCCATTTGATTTTGCTCCAGAATCTCTCTCTCCTGTACATCTTGCTTCATAAACAGAAGACACCTAAGATTGAAACAATTTTCAACAGATCAAAAAGACACATTATTTTCCAAAAGGGCTGAGATACTCTTTATTTATATAGAGAGATGAAATTGTTTTCCTGTGGAAAGTTACAAAAATGTAAAGAGTTTTACCGTTTCAGAGCAAAACAACCTCTCCTCCCTATCCATGAAGGACCCCAAATCCTAATTCTACATGTTTAATCACTTGGACAAAATGCTGACTATGTTAGGGTAGGATACAAAGACTTCTTTCCTTTTCTCAACAAGTCTTTGAATGCCTGCTACGGACTAGGAACCGTGCTGGGCACGGGGACTCCAGTGGTGGGACAGACGTGGGACGTGGAGCTCACATTCTGTGAGAAGACAGACAAGCAAAACGACAAATTCGACTCCAGACTACAGCACGTACCCTGGGCAACGAGGGGAAGGCAGTTCTGGGCAGAGGTGCAATGCTCTGTTGTGTGGGACTGTCCCCCCACCAGAAGGTTAGCATCTCCAGCCAACAGGACACCAGATGCAAGTGGAAGTCCCTCTGCAGTCACAGCCACTAGCAAAGTTCCCCTTACCCCATCACATGACTGGCAACACCCCACCCCATATCTAAAAGGCGGCATTGTCCGTGATTGAGAACCCAAGGCAGGAGCACAGGAAAGCCACACAGAGTGAGGGAGAGTAGTGGCAGACAGAGACAAAACATACAGGGCCTCAAGGCATGGCAGGGAGTGTGGTTTGTCCCACATGCAAGGGCAAAGGCACTCATAATGGTTAGGAGTGTGGGCCCCAGAGTCTGCTGCTTCTGGGGCCCACTTCACAAGTGCACTTCATATACGGCTCCGTGACTTTAGATACATGGTCCTTAATCTTTACGCGCCTCAGTTTTCTACTCTGCAAAATGGGCATGGCAATGACACCTACCTCACAGGGTCATTGTGAGGACTAAAAAAGATACCACTTGTGAGGCCATTCTGTCTTCTGTGTGGAGAGAAGACTGGAGAAAGAGGACAAGAAGAAGGGGACAGACACTGGAAAGACCACAGTAGCCATTCAGAGGGGACAGCGGTTTGAACAAAGGGGAGAGTGGTAGAGACGAGAGGAGTGGGGGGTGTCTGGGGTGGCTTAGAGGTGGAATAGTCAGGACTGGCAGGCAGGCTGTGTGCAGAAGGTGACAGAGGACTGACTGACGTCCATTCTCCATTCGGGGCTCGACACTGGGGGGAGGTGGGGACCGTGCACTAGGCAGAGCTGGTGAGGAGCCTCAGACTCCTGCCTGTCCTGTGAAATCCGATAGGTCGACAGCAGGACGGCGATGCTGTAGGGTGCTCGGGAGGACAACTCCTACAGGACTTGAACTGACGCTGACAATCAACACTGAGAAGGAAAAGAAGTTTCCCTAGATTCATTCACCTGCCTGCCTAACTGGGAAAGGCCTGAGATGAGACTGAACCAGGCACAGGCCCTGTACTGGCCTTCAGGGTGGTCCCAGGCTTGCTCGGGAGGCAGAAGTGCAGGCATCGAATGCAGCTAAATGCTCTGGCTGGAGCAAGGAGTATCCTACACAGGGTGCAGCAAAGACACGAACAGGACAGAATTCGTTCTGCGGAGTCCAGGACAGGCAGGAAAAAGTACACTGGAAGGGCTCCTTTGTGGTGTGCTTTGAAAGATGAAAAGGGTGCCCACCCAAAGATTTGAGGGGCAGCGACAAGGTCAGCTTTGCATTTAGAAACCCAGCTGGCAGCAATGTGAGGGAAAGACTGGAGGGAGGGCTAGGGACTCTATAGGAAGCCCTGACAGTAAACGGTCAAGGCAGGAGACGAAGCAGACCCAATCCAAGGGCCAGAAAAGAGGAAGGCCACGTCCACAGACCTTGCCGGTTCCTGGGAGGGGCATGGGGCACTCACATGACTCCAGCTTTCTGACTAGAGTGACAAGTGAGGTGGTGGCCATTTTTAAGTTAACAATAAGGAGGACAGTCCACTTACCCTATTAAAATCTAACAGACGTTCTTCATTACTGGGTATTTCTTTAACATCTGGATATTCTTCTATACCATTCTCTCCCTTGGCATTTGTATAACATTCTTAATCATTTTGAATGGAGAAGGGAAAAGAGGGAAAGGGGGAAATTCCATTAAGATACAGTTATGAAACACATTTTTGTTTCATTTTTTGCTGAAAAGTTAGATCAATTAGGTATCCCAACCCTTTGGAGATTTTAAGTAGTCACTGAAAGCCCAGCCAGCCAGATGTGAAAGAGAAAAACTCTGTGCCAATAAAAAAAATTCTTAAATTGCTTAGTGTGTTGTTTTTTTTTTAAAAAAAAAGGCCAGCATAACCATACATTCCTGTTATTCCACCATGCGACATCCATCAGACAAATACATACTCACACCTATAATGTGACAGGCCCTGGGAACACAGGAGAGGCCAGCAAGGCCCGTGCTCTCCAGAGGAATGCTGTATGGAGGGAGACAGACGGTGTACCATGCGTATGTTCATACAGCAATGAACAGGAGTTGCACACAGGAGGAAGTGCAACGGAGAAAACAAAACAGGGCAACATCCTTGTCCGTTCTTCCTCGGCTCAAAAGCATACTACACTATGTGCTTATCACATCTGTGGAACGGGGAAAAGAAATGAGGCTAGCAGGGATCGGGCAAACGGCCCACACAACGGGAAGAAATGTAAGCTGGAATGAGAAGAAGGCAGATGAATCCAACCAGTCCAGTGGTTCTCAGCCCTGGCTGCATCCTCTCATCACCTGGGGAGCTTTAAGAGCAGCCCAGACTCCCACTAGGGACTCTGACTGAACCAGTCTGGGTACACTGTGGGCATTTTCTGAAAAGCTCCCTGGTGATTCTCATTCGCAGCCAGGGCTGAGAACCTTGCCCTTCATCTCGACCAGCCTCGTAGTCCTTGTAACTCCATGCGAGAGGTGCTGGGTGGGAGGCACAGGAAAGAGTGAGAACTTGGGCAGGGCTGGATTTGGACTCTGCTTTGACATCCACGGTGTGTAAGTCCTTCAACACCCTTGAGCATCTATTTCCTTGAAACTAGATGACACCTGCCACCCCTTGCCACAGTTACCATGAGGTAGTTCAATCAGACATATTGTAGACATATGTGTACCCCGTGCGCAGGACCCCAGAGGACAAGGCCAGTGCCCAATGACTGCTGTGCCTTCCACCACTGGGTGGCGAGCCTATGCCAATGGTAAGGCCACCTAGGCCCTGCTGAAACCTCTCCCCACAGCTGTGCTGGCCACATTGAAGATTCCACAAACTTCAGTTCTCTCTGATGGCTTCGAGTATTCCAAGTTACTCTTTTAGGATCATGAGAATAACCTAGGTTGGTTCTAGGACTAGACAGACTTCAGTCAATTCTAAGTTATGCCATTTACTTGGGTTTTTTTTTTTTTTTTTGACTTTCACTCTGTCACCCAGGCCTGAGTGCAGTGGCCTGATAAGAGCTCAATAGCTCACTGCAGCCTTCAATGCCTGGGCTCAAGCGATCCTCCTGCCTCAGCCTCCTGAGTAGCTGGGACTACAGGTGCACGGCCACTATGCTTGGCTAATTTTTTTTATTTTTATAGAGACAGGGTCTCACTATGTTGCTCAGGCTGGTCTCGAACTCCTGGCCTCAAGCAATCCTCCCATCTCAGCCTCCCAAGTGCTGGGATTACAGGCCTATTTACTTGTGACGTAACTTTGGGCAAACCATTTAACCTCTTTGAGCCCCAGTTCCCTCATTTCTGAAACAGGAACATTACCATTTCCCGTCACAGGTTTCTGTGTAAATTCAAAGAGGTGATATGTGTAGAGCCTCAAGTACAGTGTCTGGCATACACAACATCTTCTATGACTACCGCTAACCAAAGACATGGGCCTGGGGCTTGGCCTGCTTTAGGGCAGCTGGGGAGGAAGCTGTGTGCACTCTGACAAGGCGAGGGACCCCTGCTCCACCTGTCTAAGGAGGCATCTTTTTCTTGGCTTTCCCTGCCAAGCAACACTCACTCCGTCTGTTTACCCCTTGTCCTCGGCTAAGATATGCTCACAGGTGCAGGGAGAGCCATCTGCATCCTAGCCCTTCATCTTCTCTTCCTGTTCCAGGAATCCTGTATGCATAGAGGATTTTATCACGCCACAGGGCACTGGGAAAGGCAATGTTGACTGCTGCCGATGTTTTTCACGATGTTTGTGCAAAAGCCACCAGTTTCAGGCTATGACTATGTGCCAGGCACTGTTCCAGGCACTTCACCCTATAAGGAAGGCATTCCTTTTAACCTCCTTTTACCAATACAGACAATGAAGGCACAGAAAGGTTCAATCACCGCCCAAAGTCTACAGCTGGGAACAGAGGCACTGGATTCCAACTCAGTTTTGTTTTTCAAGCCTGAGCCCTTCACTGCTGTCTACACTGCTTCCTTGCAGGGCTCTCACTTTAAGGCTAAAATAATCCAGACACTTAAATTAATTGAGTCTTCAAAGCACTGAAAATCCAAGGGCATGAGCTGTGGAGATTGCTGCTGGGAACAGCAGTACTGCCGCACAGTCTGCAGGGTTCACTGTGGTCTGGCTGCCTGGCTGGCCTTGTCCCCACAACACTCCAGTACCGTCCCCTCTTTGCCAGTCACGCTGGGACACACCGAACGCACTCCTGCCCCTGCACCAGCCACTGCTCTGCCTAGTACCTCTTCCTGCAGGCAGCCCCAGCTGTCACATGGTTTATGCCCTACTCCCTCAAGCCCCTGCTCAGAAGGCACCTGATCAGGAGGACAGGGACATGGTCTGTTTGCCTCAGCATTCCCAGCGCCTAAAACAGTGCTGCCACAAGGTAGCCTGCAATTGCTAGGATGAACACATGACCACACAGCAGGCTGGCAGGTGGCAGAGTGCAAAGAGCTTGGGCTCTCCTGCCAGATGGGTGCCTGGACAAGCTGCCCCACTTTGGAGCCTCTCTCTGTCTCTTCACCTTACTACAGAAGAGGACAATGACACCCCTCCTTGCCAGGGATGCTGAGAGCTCCCAGGTCAGCCCCTGGCTCAGAGCAGCACATGGTTGTTATTAATCATTCGCAACCTGGAAGCATCAGGAGTTCCCAGCCCCTCTGGCTGAGTGGCTAAGTGACTACCTGTTTCCCTGGCTAACCTCCTCCTGAGACTACATGCCGCACCCACATAAGCTAAAAGGAAGATGCTTCATGGTGTCACTGCAAGGCATCGTGCAGGGATTCGACTCTCAGTGTGAGCTACAGGTCATTCAAAAGACTGGTCACCATTATCTGTTCCACCAAGTGCCACCTCACAATAAAAACAAAGTATTACATATGAGCATTTACCAGAACCTACCTAGAGATTGTACAGATCACCAAGAACCTGGAACTAAGAGTTGGAACTGGATTCCTTACTGATAACAGAAAACTGGACTAAGGGTGTCAAGATAGCCCCTGACCCACTAATGTAGCAAAACTATCTGAAAACCATCCCACACCATTATAAGGAATCGGTCCCCACAAGGTGGCATCCCACTCTCCCACCAGGCTCTTCTGAGGGGTCCTCTGCAGCACAGCTCTGCGCATTTCCTACCTGTATTCTGGAAACCGCACCTGTGTCTTCCACTCACCCAATTCGCCAGACTGGGCACAGATGAAGCAAAGTGTGTGTTCCTACTGCCCCGGTGTCTACCTAGGCCCCAGGTACAGACAGCTGCTATACAGGACAAGACTTCCAGGCTATAAGAAACACAACCTGGATTCCAGCCAACACTTAATAGCTAACTGCATGATTCTGGACAAATTACAGCACTAAACTTGAGACTCAGCCTCCTCATCTGAAAACTAGGGGGAACATCTTATAAAGCTCTTGTGGGGCTTATATAAAAGATTGAAGGCACCTTGAAAATAACCAAGGGCTATCCAGATGCTAGCTAATAGCAGAGCAAGAGCAGCAACAGGCCTTTCATAAACGTTAAATAAAGATGCTAGAGTGAAGACTCAGCCCTACGCTCTCATGATCCAGTTGAACCTTTGGGAAGGAAGAAGGCAGGGTTTTGGGAAACCCTCTGTGGCTACAGACCAGAAAAAAGCAAACACTTCCAAAGAAGAGTCAAACTGGCCAATGTGGACCTCTATCCCATCAGCTAGAGCCCATGCTGCAAAGGAAAGCTAGCAGAAGCTTTCTGAACAGCTGCTCTGTGCAAGGCATTGTGGCTAGCAAGACGTCATGAGCTCCAAGGTAACTATCAATTAGCCGGGGAGACGGGATACATATGAATATGTAAATACCAGCAAAAGATTTACATAAGCCCTTTAGGGCTCTGACAGGAGAGAGTGTTAAATAGATGTTGTAGCCAACAGAAGACCAGGAGACCACACTCTGGACAAGCTCAACCAATCCATTCAGGTTGCATCCTTAGTTCCCACTGCTCCCAAAATTCCAGGTCAAGATTTCTTACAGCCTCTGGGTGTGTCTACCTGGAAGGCTCACATATTGTTCACTTAAAAAATACTTCAAACTAAAATCATCTTCCTCACCAAATCAGCTCCTGGTCCCATCTCCCCCACTACCCAGCCTCCTCTAACTACTCCTCACAGACAGTCATTTAGCAAACTCATCCTCTACCGAACCCCTAGATTCTATTCCCCTTTATCTACCTCACTGCCATTGCCTTAGTCTGGGCCTTCATCTTATCATTCTCAAACCATCGCAAAAGCCTAAGAACCCTGGCCAGTGCCCTTCAATTTTTCAAATCCATTTCTACTCTGTTACTAGAACTGTTCTAAACACACATCCGACCTTGTCACTTTCCAATGTGAACTCCTCTGAAGGCTCTCCCTTCCTGTACGTTAAACTGTCTAACACAGCCAAGCTCCCAAACCTCCTGACATGCTTTGTCCCTGTCTGCCTCTCCGGCCTCAGCGACAACCCAGCGGAGCACAATGGGTCCTGTTCCTTCAACTTGCCACAGACCCTCCTGTGTGCCCAGGCTCTTCTTTCCACAGGGACCGCCTGGTCATTCCTCCCACACGACTCAAGGGCGGCTTGTACATGTCTCGTCACAGCTCAGTAATGCTTTCACGTATTTCCATGCCTTTCGTTTCCATCAGGCCGTGGCTGAGTTTCAGAGCAGTGTCCAGTTTTCATTCATTTCTGTGTCCCCAGTGTGTGATAAAGTGCTAGTCACACAGAAACCTCTTGGTAAATGTTCTTTGGACTGACGTTCATAGCAGAATAATTTATTGCTCTTAATGAATGAGGTATCAGAATGAGTAAATGAACTAATATGGGTCTTCTTACCTTCACACTCTGATGCAGGAAAAAGAGGAGAGTACAAGGCTTTTTCCCACCAGGTCTGCTTTTCTTGACTTCTATTCATTTCTTGTACATCAGTGTTCAATATAGGAAACTGTTTAGATTAAACCAAATATAGAAAAAGTTTACAAACTTTCAGGATAGAGGAAAATATTCAAGCATTATTAACTATGAAACGTAACCCAGGATTTTTAAATTGGTGAGTTTTTATAGTGTTCTGGGCAAGGTGAATTTAAAAAAAAACCCCATGTGTTCATAGCAAATAAATAAAATTTTTCTTAGAAGTGGAACGAACATCTTCACGAAAAAATCCCCCAAAACTCTTACAATGCAAAAAGATAATGTAATAGGAAATACTCCCAAGTAAGGTAAATTTCTTGATTTCAGAAGTGCACAGACATAAGGGGGCAGCAGGGAGTAGAAGAAGAAATGGAATAGAAGGAAATTCTTATAGGCAGAGTTACCAACCTACATGTCTTTATAACAAAATTATCTGCTTAGGTGAGAAGTAGAAAGCTAAGACTGAAACCAAATTAAAAATTCAAAGTCAAAAAAGGAAACAGTCATCCAAATGAGATGGGTGAATGACTCCTGACAGCAAGGAGACTAACACCCTACACTCTTGTGGCCATGGCATAGTGGAAGGTGCCCTGGCCCATAAGGACTGAGTTTGAATCCAGGCTCCACCCTTGACTAGTGGAACTCTAGAAGTCCTACCTGGACCTGGGCAGGGAGGACTGGATACAATGTAGCCAATGGTGGACAGACTGCAGCTGTCAGTGATCAAGGAGAGTCCTTATGAGGGGCCATAAGACTGGCGGCCAGCTTCAGTCTCCACGTGCATCCTGGTATGCTGGCGGTCAGGGAACCCCCTACCATGCACTTCCTTCACCACGCTCTGCACCTCCGCACCTCCCATGGCCCCTGACACTTTGTTCTCAATACACATTTATAAACACTGAGTACACCTTATATTTACTGTTTTAAAAGACATTTCATTATATGTTCAAATTTAAAATCTGAGCTGTTTTAAAAATGAATGATCATTAATTCTCTAACAGGATTTTCTTATGCTTCTAAAAATTGTCTTACGGGTCTAAAACTGATCAATTCAGTAAATGGGTTTTTTATTATGTGACTAAATGGGAATTACTTTAAATTTTCATTTTCACTTAACATAACTTTTCAGAAATTACTCCTAAATCAGAAACTGAAGGAGAATTGTATTGTCTACCCAGAGTGGTGAGTTAACTTTCACTATTTGCTCCTGCAGCTTATCCTAACAATAAAAATTAGTGCTGCTGTTGAACAGACGCCAAGGCCAACAGAACAGACAAGGCTAGGCTTCATGCAAAGGAGGCTGGTAACGTGCAAGGTGTGCAGTTAATGCAAGGTAATTAATAGCACCTGGTATGTAATTCACAGCACTATAAGGCCTCTTTGGAAAGGGCTTACCTATTCTGTGAGATTACTTAGTGCTATTCAAGGGCAACGAGGAAGGCTTCCCTGGCCAGAACTTTCTCCATCACACCTAAGCCACTACTGAAAGATGGATTTGGAGGTAACAGGTTCCTACTTGAGAAAGAAAATGCTCTGGGCAGGTTGCGGAATGATCGGTCCAGTTATATTGCTTCCTTTTCATCCTTCCTTGAGACCGCGGGGGCAGGGGCAAAAGCAAGGGCAAGAAAGGGAGTGCGAGTTCACAGTGGGGAATGGGTTGAGGTCAGGGAAGGCAGGCTGGAGGGCCAGGTACTCAAGGGGCCAGGGCAGCACGAGCAAGAGGAGCTTAGATACCAGCAGGGCAAGACTGTGAGCTCCCTACGGGCAGGGACCACGCTGTCTTTATCTTTGCATCTCCAGGTACAGGGCCTGCACAAAGCAAATACTCAGGTCTGCTGGCCTGAGGAAAAGTTTCTACTGGGCCAAGCCTCTGATTATCTAGTACATCATCTCCTCCTCTCTCCTGCAAAAACCACTGTGAAGAGCATGCCGGTTTCTGCCATAATTTTAGAAGTCTTTTTTCTGCATCCTCCATTTTAGTTTCGATTCCTGTGGCAGGGACTTATTTGTCCTGTTTCATGCTATAGTGAATGCATCATTTTATGACATCTCTCCACTCAGTGGTTTCCAACACTTAGGTTGCACAGCAAAGATGACCACGTTTTCTCACCTAATGTCCGTTTAATGTATTAATTCAACTTCTGGTTTACTTGTGAATGGAAAGAATGAAGACAGAATTGAAGAAACTAAAGCAGAACAGGGCTGGGCCAGGCCACCATGGATGAGCATGCACACCTGCCCACCTCCACGCTGCTCCTGCTCTCCTGCTGAGTGTCTTCTGACTCCCTCTCACCTCCAAGTACTCCCTCAAACTCCCCCTTGGCAAGGAAGCCTGCCCTGACACCATCTGTAACACGACAAACTCCTGCGAGCACTCCCGACCCCTGCATCCCTCATCCAGCTCTCCCCTCTTTTCATTAGCATGTATATTCTTACACTCCACAGAACTGGTTTACTGTCCGCTCCCCGAGCCTGGATTCAACTCCGCAAAGAAAGGGATCTTTATTACCTATTCCCAGCACCTAGAACAGCACCTGACCTAACAGGCACTTAATAAATATTTGCTGAATGAAACAGTGAAAAAAACAGAAGACAGAAACTTAATCCAAAAGCCTGACCAGAAATGTTTTTAGCAACAGACGTAATACTCAGAAATTCTTTAGAAGATGGAAGTTAGGTGAAGGAAACAAAGGCTTCACAGCTTTAAATTCTCACTAACTACTTCTAGTTCTGATGAAGAGAAAGGTGTGGCTTTAGTTTGACGCTAGGAATATGCCCCATGGCCATAGTTAGTTTTTAGTCAACTGGGTCACAGAAAGGAAAAGAATGCCTCCAACAGGCCCCGTTCTTTGGAAAAAGGAATGAAATGTAAATGAAGAGATACAGAGTGCAACAAACAAGAGACACTGACTCTCCTGTTTTTACTTTTCCTTTCCTTACAGGAAGTGGATAGTGGGAGGTGCTTTGGCTCTATCTGTTACACTGGGACCCGTGCAGGTATCTCAACCCCTGAGCTTATGTGTCCTTAGCAGTCAGGTAGGGAAACAGATCTAGCACATGAGGCCTCTGTGGGCACCAGGCACAGGCAGGCTGGGTGCTACACCACCAGGATGATCCCCGTTCCCTCTCCACTCATCAGAGCCATCCTGCCTTCCAGACCTCCTGACCTCCACAGCACATCTGCTGGGGCTGCACTGGCCTGTAAATGCCTGAAGACAAGGAGCAAGTCTTCTGGTTCTTTCCTGGGTCTCAAAGTGCTTGGCACAAAGTCGGCAATAAGGAAATGACAGGGAGAACATTTTTGCCACGAGCTTATGCACATTCTGCTTCATCTGTGCCATTAGTCACCCTCCACTCTATGCCTCAGAGGCCACAGGCTGTCCACAGCTGCCCTGCACACCTAGCAGGTGCAAGCTCCAGGCTGGCTTGTGCTGTGCCTTCTGCCAAGATCACCTGCCTCCTTCCTTGCACCCCAGATGTTCAGCTAGGTTCAAAAGCCTTTCTCCACACTCCCAGATTGGAGGGTTCTCCTGCAGATTCCCACAGCACACCATGCTCACATCCACCTCTCATGTGCCACACCGCCTAGAACTGTGCTGGCCCAAATACCTTGGAAGACAAAGAACTGGCTAGGTAACTACAGTATATCCATACAATGGAATAGTATGTACAAAATAAAAAACAAGGGTGACTATAATAAACTGCCATTTCAATAAAAAGAAAAAATAGGAGGAAAGACAGGTGGACATGTATTTGCTTATACATGCAGAAAACATCCTTGGAGAACACAGCAGGACACACACTAGTGGTTACTAATGGGGAGGGAACTTTTCACTGTGTACACACCCTCTCGTAACTTCTGGGTTTGAATCGTATGCATGAATTACCTAGATCTTTTGTTTTGGTTTGGTTTTTTTTTTTTTGGAGACAGAGTCTTGCTCTGCCATCCCAGCTAGAGTGTGGTGGTGTCATCATAGTTCACTGCAACCTCAAATTCCTGGGTTCAGGCAATCCTCCTGCCTCAGCTTCCCAAGTAGCTGGGACTACAGGAGCCACCACATCCAGCTTATTTTTCTATTTTTAGTAGAGATGGGGTCTCGCTCTTGCTCAGGCTGGTCTCGAACTCCTGGCCTTAAGCAATCCACTCACCTCAGCCTCCCAGAGTGCTACGATTACAGGCGTGAGCCACCGTATCTGGCCTGAATTACATACTTCAATTTAAAAAACTTAAACTGTTTACAAATTAATCTTAACTAGACTGAATTCTTCATGGGCAAGGACAAAATCTTATTCGCTCAGGGCTGCAGTCCCCAACCCTGGTATCGGGTCCGTGGCCTGTTAGGATATGGGCCACGTATCACTGTGTGAGGTCTGCACCACGTCCCCCACGCATCCTCCCAACCCTCACCCCAGTCTGTGGAAAAATTGTCTTCCATGAAACCGGTCTCTGGTGCCAAGAAACGTTGGGGACTGCTGACCCAGGGAACCTACCTTAACGACAGGCATGTTAACAGGTAATCGATAAATGTTTGCTGAATTGAACTACACCAAACTTTTGAAAAGAATCATTCTTCCCATGCTCCTAGACACCAATTCTATTGGAATTCCTACATTTTCATCCTCTCACTCTGAAAGACATGGGTTCCCAGTGGCCTTTAAATGGGGCTCCCAGACTGAATTACGCAAAGACCAGTTTCACTCAGGAAAAGGGAGGAAAACGCCCTCTCAGGAGTCCTAAGACTAACCAGGCATGGCCAGGCACCGTGGCTCACGCCTGGAATCCTGGAATCCTAGCACTTTGGAAGGACTACTTGAGGCCAGGAGTTCAAGACCAGCCTGGGCAACACAGTGAGACCTCATCTCTAAAAAAGACTGACCAGGAAATGTGACAGAAGGGAAACACACAAGTTCTAGCCCAGCCTGGCCCCCAGCTGTCCCTGCAGGACTGTCTCTCCAACTCTCTGTACCCCAGATCATTATCAATGAAGTAAGCACTAACCCAGCTCTAAACTGCAATGACACGGTCACTAGCAAGAGATCAACGTTGACCGTGCTAATGACACCCAGACTATTGGACAACCCCAAAATGTCCTGTGGGAATTTTTTTAGTAGCTCAGACCTTTCAAGAAAACCCAGAATTCTGATAACACATAAATACATCAACATACTAGAAAGCGAAGGAATATGGTAGTGGTATGATGTAGAATCTTGCTTCTTTCCTCTTTTTCTTTCTTCCCAATCTGGAACCAGGTGAAATACAAAGTACATAAAGGAATATTTAAGGATGAAAAAGGGGCAATAAACAAACAGATAAAGGCTAACAACATTATTGGTTTTTTTCTTAGCAGTTCAGATTTCAGTGTTTTCAATTAAATTCTCCTTCTGAGGATCTCTAAGGATGATTACAGCAGTGACTCTCAAATCACCTGGGGGCTTCCTACAATCACAGGTAAGCAGCCCCACACCTGGGCACTCTGATTCTTACTCTGATGAGTAAGGCATGGTCCATAGCCATAAGGAGCTTATAGTCTAGTATATAAGTAACTCATGAAAAATGGAAAATGCAATAAAAAAGCATAAAAGAGGCGTGAAAATTAAAAGAAGGGAGAAATTAATTCTGATGCAGAGTGGGAAGTAGAGCAGGGGAGAGAAGAGGACTCAGGCAAAGTGTCAGTGGAGGAGGTAGCATCTGAAGCAAGCCTCGTGGTGTGGGTAGAACACAGACGTGCAAAGGGGGGGTGGGGTGTGCAGGACAGATGGGAGGAAGGGCAACACTCATCTGCTCTCCAGCCACAGGTGGCATGATTTCTAAACACCTCCAACTCTCTCTTTAATGAGCTATTTCTGGAGAAAGGCCAGGCACTGCTATACCAAGTTAACAGTTGAAAAATGGGCAGATCACTATGCTTTTTGTGTGAAACAGGTTATTAAGTGTTATTTCCTGTACAATCAATTCAGCCTCAAACTATTTCTTAGGAATATAGTCAAGGGGTACAATAACTCTCATTAATAAAACTATAAACTTCATTTGATAGACTTCACATACAATTCGTACAGCTTATGAATATGTACCCTGTAAAAAAAGTACATCTACATAGGTTCTGCAAAAGCTATTCTGTTCCATTAACTGTGGGTTAATTTCTACATATACCATAACGTATTTTGGAGAATCCACCCCAATATAGATGTAATATATTTTACATGCCAACCACAAGTTTTAATAGACTGATCAATGTCTAAAAGGCAGTTAGAGGCTTACTACTGAAAAACTCTTCACTAGCAGCCATTTCCTGATTCATCAATGCTTACACATTAGGTGTTTGCATTAAGCATAGTACATGTATATTAAGACAGCACAAAGAATCTTATATCCTGTGATTTTTTAAAAATGCCTTTTCTTTGCAGAAAAAGTCTTGTGTCTAGGTCAAATTTATAAATATCAAATTCATTTTAAGTCCTTAAATGTAAAAATCTTAATAAGTTTTCAAACATTTAAGCTAATTTCCTAATAATTTAACCCTGTCTTTCTTTCATTGCCTAATATGGCTGTTCTTGAATTAAAGTCTGATCAAATCCTTTCGTCAAATACCAACACGCAGACACATACCTCTTCCAGCTGTCCTGAAGAAACTGGATCATCTTCATAAGCAGGGAACTGACAACCTGCTTTGCAACTGCAAAAATTATTAATTTCTTCCTCACATTGTGCCATTATTTTACAATTTGCTTCTGAGCTTTCTAAATCTATTTCCAGAGATTCATTCATGCTACATTCCAAACACTGATTTTGCTTTCCTACTGGCAGAATCCCAGTTGATTCCTCCTGGGAATCCAGTGATGTCTGAGCACTCTTTTCCATTCCAGATTTTTTTAACCTGGGAAGGAACTTTCCAGACTCAAGCTCTGATTTTCCATAGTAATGGCCTTCTTTCTCTGCATCTTCTTCTAGAGGTTTGAGATCTGCCTGTGGGTCTTCAAATACATCAACTTGAGAAGGAATGGGAATATTTGCTTCATCTTTCTCAGATTCAAATTCCGACTCGCTTCCTCCTCCTGGGGACAGTTCAGATGCAGAAATTGGGCGAAAGTGAGTCCTAGGAGAGATGCGAATAGCCCTATATTGTGTTCTGTCAACACCACATATCCTGGGGTGAAAAACTTCACTGTCTGAATCAGAGCAGAGGATTGATTTCGGTTTAAAACTGGGGCTGAAAGATGTAATCCCTTCAGGTTCAAATGAACATTCTACGTGAAGAACTTGTGAAAATGGATTGCTTAAGTCAAAAGAAGAGAAAGAATATTCCAGTCCAGGATCTTCAACTTGAAAGTTACCACAAGCTCCTAGTAAGTCTTCATGGAAGATAAAAGAAAATCCCTTATTTAATCCATTTTCCCCACTCTTCGGCTGATCATTCTGTTCAAATGACACGAAGGGTTTCCATAACTGCCTGTGACCAGGAGCAAAACTGTTTCCTGGGGTCATAAAGACATCTGTACCAGCTATTGTCACTACATCAGAAGCTGCACACTGTAACAAACTTCCTTTTGTGTGACTAGGCGGTACGACTGCCCATTCCCCATCGCTATTAAAGGTTTTGAGTTCGCCATAAACTCCTCCAAGAATGAATGCATTCTCTTTATCCTGGGCTACATCCCAAGGTCTAGAGGGTGTAGTATAATCACCACCGTCCGCCTTTGATAGCTCACTAGAAACAAATGCTCTTTTCTCCAGGGTCTCCTTCTGCCCCTCCCACAGATGATACTCTGATCTCTGCACAGCCTTATTAGGCTCCTGAAGGGTTTCCATGTCAGCTTCAGCATCCAAACAGCAGCAGGAGTTATTTACGTCTGTCGAAAACAACTCATCGATTCCTTCTATTTCTACTGTAGCCACAGAATTTCTATCTGCCATCTTTGTCCAAATGTCTTTAATAACCCCTGAGCTGTAGCCATCTCCATGTGAACTGTTTTCACTACATGCTTGTGTAGTTTCAAAGGTTTTGTTTTCTGTTTTTTGTTCTAGCTGAATACCACAGACAGATTCTAGTTTAGATTTTTTTTTGAAAACTAATGTAGGAATTTCACCTAAAGTTCTACTGTTTTGCTGGCAAGTTTCATCTTGCAAAAAATCTAGAAGTTCTTCATCTACATAATTTGACGAGACTCCAGGAACTACATAATTAATATCTTCTGCACTAAACTGTGTGGATTCCTCAAACTGAATATTTAATGTCTCATTATCTGAACGTGTTTCTTCTGAATGGGACCATGGACTACAAGTTCTTGTTGAAAGATTAGAACAGTGTTCATTTTCTTCAAAGGCACTATTTTTGGTCCATATTAGCAATCTAGACTGTGTTTTCCCAAGCATATTAGCACTAGAATCTGTATTTTCATTTCCTAAGTTGAGTGTTTCAAAAGAAAATGGTAAAACAGAATTACCGCATTGCACTTCAAACACTGAAAAACAAGAATTTATACCAGATCCTTCATTAATATCTGAAAAGAGCTCTTGATTGCCAGCAAGCAAGTGTGAATTGAGCATTGTGCTGTCTAAGATTGGAGAGAGTCTAATTGGAGAATCTCCTCCGAAACTTTCTCCATCAGCATCACCAGAGCTGGATGAACAGCACTCCCAAAACTGAGCCAGATTGCCAAGGTCTTGCAGGAAGAAGCCCTCAGCACCCACGGAGCTGGTAGAATCTGTCCATATTGCACGTTCCCCTTGCAACTCCATACCATCTAACACTATGCAACATTCTGCCTCAAAATCTGTTTTCTCTTTGCTTTTTTGTCGAATCATATTCAAAATCCGACTTTCTCCTTGCATTGTTTCTGAGGCACCAGGATCCAACATGGATTGATCTATATCTACTTCATAGAAGTGTGTTAATTCTGATAGATGAATGTCATCCAGGTATTTATTGTCCTCTGGTAGAGAACATAGTGAGGTCCCAGTGAGGTCAATATCCTCATTTATAACTGCAGGCATTTCTACAAAATGACCATCAATGAAAGTACCTGCTGCGAGGTATGTTTTATGCATATTACTGTTGCTGATACAAAGACCATGCACTGATTCAGACAATTCTTCCACTGCCTCTGATGTCACATCACTTGTATCTTGTCTGTTTCGGTATGTGGTCTCTAGTTTACTTTTTCTGCTCAAAGGAACGAAATACTCAGCAATTGGTTCGGTGTACCACAATGGCTCCTCTTTGTACTCTCTGTCATTTCTGCTCTCCACGTACAGGTCTTTTCCTTCAGTGCTCCCAGGTTCTTTTCTCCCTATTTCTTTCAATGGTCTCTTACCCCGCTTGCACAGCTGTTTCACAGAACCACTGCTGCTACTGCTACTACTCCCGGTATGAATGTTTCTTTCGGCCTTTTCGCCATGCTTTAATGATAGCCTGCTTTGCCCACTCCGCCCTTTTTTGTTTCGAATTTCTCGTGCCTTGTGTCTTACTTTAACATACTTCATGGATGCTTTTAATTCTCCCTGATTACCACTTGAACTTGAGCCTGCTTCACTAGAGCCGGAAGACCACGAGCGAGGGCGAATCTTTCCTTCAGGTTTATGTCGGATTTGCTTTTTGTACAAAGCAGGTTTTTCTTCAATTGTGCCATTATTAAATTTGTTCTCCTTTTCATTTTTACTTTTGCTCTGGGTTTTCTCATGTACAGTGGTGGGTACTTCACTGCTTCTTTCCTTGATGACTTCACTTTCACTGATGCAGTCCTTGGGAGAGGATGTATCTGTGCTAGCTGGTGGGGCTGTGGATGATGAAGAAGAGCTAGAGTAAGAACAGACTTTGGACTTGTTCCACACAGTCATGATTTCTTGCAGGCAAACAGGTTTTTCAGAAAGTGGTGGGAATGCTTCATAGTACCTGAAAAATGGAGTAAAGAGTTCAAAAATGAGCACACAGATGTATCAAATATAGTAAAACATTGCCAACCAGAGAAATGGAATATTTCATTTTAAGAGTCAATATTCATATCATCCATGAGTCATTAACTTTGTAATAATTTATAATACAGTAAAATATGCTTTACTTAAAATTAGTCCCAGGCATCAAGCACCTTTTTGCTCAGCACTGTGATTAGCACTATAAGAATATTGAGAAAATATGTAAGATGACAGTTTTGTCTTCAAAGCTTGAATTTTAATTAAGTAAAAAATAACAAATACAATGAAAGAATGTAGTCTTTTCAGTAGAAAATGTCTGAATTTGAATCTTAGTTGCTAGCACTTATGACTTTAAGCTCAAAATTTAGTGTTTTGGTCTATTTCCTCAACTGCATGAGGGTAATTATATGACTTACCTCACAAAGTTGTTGTAAGCATTGGAAATATATGCAGTTGAAAAGCTGAAAAGCGAATTAGTCAAGAGTATGAGCTCTAAAGCCACATTCCTTGAGGTCAAATCCTGGCTCTTACACTTATTAGCTGTGTGACCTTAGGCATATTACTTCACTTCTCTGTGGCTGAGTTTCCTTACCTACAAAATAGGGGTATAATAGTGTCTGCCTCACAGAGTTGTTAGGAGTAAAGGAATATACAAAATGAGCCAGAATAGCACCCTCGTGAGTGAATTCCAGCATACTGCCTGGCATTTAAGTAGGCCCTCAAAATAACAAGGATTACCACATTCAAGTGTTCAGAAAGAGGATGTTGGTGAGGCCTAGAGCAATGAGACAGTGGCCCACAGCTGGGCCTGAAAGTTCCAGAGGTGTCGTGGCCCACAGCTGGGCCTGAAAGTTCCACAGGTGTCGTGGTTTAGTGAGTACTACTTGTGAGGTCTGGGAACTCGTGTAAGGACATGTTATGCTCACGGAACGGAAGACTGATTAGACCAGTGACTCCCAGAAATGCAGGGTGGGAAAAACCAGGAGGCTGGTTTCAGTGGGCTTCAAAATGAGGAAGTGTTTTTGACGTGGTAGGAAACTGGCAGCTGTTGACAATTTCAGAGTAGAACAGACGCCAAAGGAAGAATTTAAAGTTGTGTTGGCTACTGAAGGGACTGTTGTTCTAAAACCAACACCCAAGGTCACACATGAAGTGGTAAAAGGCCATGTTTTCAAAGAGCCTGAGCTTAACTCTCCTCCTTAGTCTATACTGACGCTGTCCAACAGAAATAATCATGAGCTTCATGCGTAATTTTAAATGTTCTAGCTGTCATATTAAAAGCATAAGAAACACGTGAAATTAATTCTAATAACATTTTATTTACCCAAATAAATTCATATTATTATTTCAAGATGTAATCAATATTTAAAAATGTTTAAATCAGTATTTTATACTTTTTATATTAAGTCTTTGAAATCTATGAGAATTTTATACTCACAGCACATCTCAATTCGAACCAGTCACATATCAAGTGCTCAATAGCCACAATTGGCTTGTGGATACTGTGTTGGACAGCACAGGTCTATACAAATCAACTAAGCGCTATTTTTTCCTCTTAGGTTTTAGAGGTTCAGAAGATTAAAATAAAATATATAATATGGAAGTCTGCTTATAATGCTGATTATTTTAATACTAATCATTTACAAAGAAAGAACTAAAAGTATCTTTAGGAAACAGATTTGGCAAGGCTGAAGATTTGCCCATATTCCCTTTGCAATAAAGCAGTGGGAACTCAATGTTCTTATTTGTAAACAAGGGTGATCATCATTTCTTATTGCTGTCTCAAAGGACTGTTGTAAATTTCAAAGGTAACAGTACATGAAGGGACTTAATAAACAATAATTTGTTTCATTCATTCATTTCAAAAATACTGAATATGCACGATAAGCACAGAACCACCTTATTTGCCTATGAATTCTAAGTGTCAAGCACACGATAAGTGCTCAATGTTTCCTAAATATGAAATATGGAACTAAACAGAAGATGACAAACAACAATGGAAACCATGTAGCAGTTATCAGTCTAATTTTAACACAAGCACACTTTATTACTGAATACAATGTTACATACATTTCCACTTGATCCTTTGCTGTAGGGGATAATTCTGCCTCTGGAGAGGGAGACCCCTCTAACTTTTTGTGAATCTTCTCTTCTGTTATGAAACAAAAATTCAGAAATATTTGTCTTATATCTAGATAATAAATATCCACATTTTTAAAAGTTTCTCAATTAATTTTAATCAGAAATGACAGAGACTGTTGTGGCTTAAAAAGAGAACTCTATACAGTATGTCTTTTTAATAAAAAATTATTTCTTCAGTATGCTAGAGGGAATTCTTCGGCTAAACCACATTAGCATTAGGCTGAGAGGTGAGAGTTTTTCATCTCGTCACTGATACAGTTCTCTAGAGGCACTTAAGAGACGACATCCCCTGTGTACTTATTCATTAGACCAAAAGGAGAGAACATCTGTTTAGATTCCAAAAATATTTTTTAACAAAATTCTGCACTCATGGACTTTAAATTGACTCATCTTGACTAATACTAATCTGTAAAGAACACGCTTCATTATAATTAGCTCTGTCACTTAACATGGAGATAATAAGCAAGGGTTGTATTTCAACTAAAATAGAAAAAAGGGCTATTCTCTCAGCTTAGACCAGGATACTTCCACCATTAAGAGAAGGCAAGGAAACAAGGATCCTTAACCTTAACGTGTAGGTCTCATTCTTAGGGACTACAGGAGAGTAGGAAAAGCAACTAAGAGGAGGGTTCGTGTATCAAAATGACTTACTGAGCTTATCAAGTCTGCCTGTCAAAAAAATTTGAGACTCAAAACAGAAGTCCCTTCTAAACCTGAAATAATTATTGTCAACACCTTTGAAGGCTTTAATATCAACAGGCAGATGTTAACAGAGGGGTGAGGATGGGGAAAGGAAGGAAAAAATATTGCTCTCAATCTCTGGGCTTCAACTTTTAAGACAAAAAATGAAATGTTTCGTATGCATGAGGGCACACATGGAGTAAGTATCTCCCTTGGGAGCAGGGCTGTCTGCAAGTGACTGCTGGGCTGACACAGAAGCCACTAACAGAGCTAAAGATGGAGCATGAGGCTGGCCTGGTGACATACACTAAACACAAAGACTTTATTCTTCTTGTTCTTTTTTATGATCAATTCTAAGATTTTCCTCAATCCAGATTCCTTGGGGATACGATCCTGGAGTGTGTGCACACAGTGCTTTCGAAGCGATGCCCTCACCTTGCTTACTCTGAAGGTCTTTCAGTCTGGAGCAGAGCTCCTCCACTAAAGTCTCGATACCAGAGCTCTGCACGACAACAAAAAGACACATTAGTTTACTGCCAGGTATATAAAAATCAGGTATTTATATACTTTTAACACAAAGGTCTTACAAATTTTCCATGTTCTAAAATAAATACATTACCAATATTTAAATGAATACCAGAGTTTTAAAATTATAGGCAGATAATTACCTATAATTATCTACCTATAGGTAGATCCAAATTAGTATACATATTTTACTAATAAAGGATATTAAATGGAACTTACTGATAAAATGTGAAAATATTCATGTAACTCCCAGAATGGCTTCTGTCTTTTCAAAGGCGTATCATATTGCTCAAGGGGCAGACTTAAGGACCTAAATGCCCACCATATGGCCAAAAGTCAGTTACCATCAAGAAGAGTATTAAATATTTATGTGAGCAAGGTCTTGTACCAGATTCAATACAAAGGAAAATCACAAAAACCTAATCTTAGTCCCCTAGGAGCTCACAGTCTAAAGAAAATAGGGTAATTTTTTTTTTCTTTTGTAAAGAAACAGGAATACTCATGACTGCAACAAAAAAAGCAGTCAAGAAAACGTAAGTCAATACCGGGAGTGAATGTGAAAGCTTTGTCTTCTTTTAAGGGTCAGGATCAGGGTATAAGTCTCTACACAGAATTGGGATAAAACTTAAGGACAGTGCATGGAAGAATCTGGAAATAGGAGGATAAAAATAAGAGTCAACCTTTAAAGAAAAATGAATGTTGAAAACAGGCACAAGCAAATAATCTTTCACTGTGTATACTTTTAAACTTAAGATCCTTTACTTCTCACAAGAAAGAAAAATCTTTTACAATGTATAACAAAGTGAATACATGTCTTTAGATTTACTTAGTGACCCCAAAAGTCCTAATGAAATTAGAATCAAGTCTCTTTTGGTGGGCACGACATGAACAGATGCACATGACAGAGCGTTCTGCTAACCCAGCGCCCTCACTGGGCCTTCAGGGGCTAAAAATAGACCTTTGCCCCATTCACTTTAACTCAAAATGACTCAGCACAAGTATTACAGATATCCTCAATAAGAAATCTCACAGTTTCATAATTTGAGTAGCAAGAAAACAGATTGCTATGAAAACAGTTAATTGTAAACATGATAGTTATATTCCATCCCCATCATACCACAGCTTTTAACAGGAAGACAGAAAAATGGGCCAGACAAGAAGAGCTGCCCTTTCCTTAAAAAATACTTTTTAAAACCATGGCAGATATTAGTCATAAACATTGCTCGACTATACAATTCTATCAGATAGAGCGTGCTTACCATAATGCTCAAGGTGTGATGAGTACGGCAATTATATTCCATTTCCTTCAGATCATGAAACTAACACCAGTGTCAGCTGACACGCTGCATACTGTTCTGTACAGCAAGCCTATGTCACTACGTTTTTAAACCTAGGGCTACTCTCCAACTCAGAACACTGAACCTCTAGGGATCGCTTATTAAACTTGTTTCAATACTCTACAATGGGCTGCCATTTAATATACTATCACAGAATGATCATTACAATCTAGTGACTGGACTTTTTTTAATGCTTTAGTTCTTGGAAATTAACTACCTACACACAAATATATATTTATTTATATATGAGAGCAAATATATATATATGATACAGGAACAAGTGATACATATTTGCCTACATATATATTTTACATATATATATATTGCTTTCATATTTAAATAGTAAAAGAGCTTACTCCTTACTCCGTAAAAGCAGGCTCTACCAAGTAAGTTTTTGTTTTCTTTCCTTGACCACCTCCAGCATCCTACTTATATTTTTTTTAAAAATTGTGAGAACACTGGGTTATCATCATAGCAAACTGAGAGGCATAAAGGGACATAAGAAGTTGCCATTGCACCTGTTGTCTCTGACAGATATTACCTAAAGTGTTAATTTAGAGCTGTTAGTTAGAAATTTTATTCACTTTCCCAATTATGACATAAAGTACTAGAGAATTTTAGTAATATTTTAGTAGTATACCATATCCATGAGGGCATTCAAGAATACTTTGAGTATTTTTATACCAACAGTATCTTAAGAATCCCAGAAAGATTAAATTATATTCATATTTTAGTAACCACTCAAAAGAAGCACATATTGCAGGTGAAAAAATGCTAACACTCTACCCTTACATTCATGAAAAACCACTTTTCCTAACTGTAAAACGAATAATACCCAGCCACCTCCTGGTATCCAACACACACGTGTAAAAATGTTCTGCAAACCACGAAAGCACTCTAAAATTCAAGTTACATGCTCCCAATCTGCAAAGTGGTAAGCCACATACAGGGACTGGCAAATTTCAGTATACATTTGGTAAGCCATCGTGGATGCATGGTCAGCCAGCTACTGGTTTATCATTCACTCATCCAGTGAACAAATAGTTACGAGTATCCTGCCTCTCTGAAGTTTACATGCTAATAACTCTTAACTTCTCTGTGCTGAGTGGAATGTATTTGGGTTCAGAGTCCTGCAGGCCTGGGTCTGAACTTCTGCCCTGCCTGCCACACTCACTGGGCAGCAAAGGGCACTTCCTCTCTCTGAACCTGAGAACACCACCATTTCCCTCTCAAGATTCACCAGGATAAACTAAGATGACATATACATGTGGTGTACCCATCAGAGAGTCCCTGTCACTTTAGTTACTTAAATCTTGGTGCCATATCTAGATTTCACACATCTTCCACTTTCTAAAATCTCATTTTTAGATTCATTGCTTCAAAAATATCTTTAATATTTGCTATGATTCAGTTTGAGGCTGGAGGAGTGAGAAGATAATTAACCTGATGCAGATCACCAAAACACCTCTGGGTCCTTCCTGGACCCCACGGTCTGCTCTCTCCCACTCTGACCAACACTGACATGCGCTCTGCTCCTAGGCTGTGGGGAAGGCTTGAAGACAGTTATATAACGATGGAGACTGGGCCTCGGTCAAATACAGCACCTAGTGTCCTATTACTTCTGAGAGATTCTTACCTGTTCCTGACAAATTCCTATCGTTTCCCATCCCCACAACATTTCCAAGGCTTCTCTATCCTCTCCACACTTCCCTTCCTTCTCAACTCATGACCTTAGTCGTTAGTGTAAAGTAAACAAAGGCAATGTGACTTACTCTGCCATATTCTCTCTCCTAACCATATTTGAAGGTTTCTTGGGGTCCTGCAGGCCTGGGTCTGAGTTCCTGCCCTGCCACATTTACCGGGCAGCAAAGGGCATGTGTGCCACTTCCTCTCTCTGAACCTGAGAATACCTATGAATTCTGACCCCTCATTCATATGTTGCCATATTAATCATCTCACAGGTTAATCTTTTATGGACAGCTCATTTAGACTGGATATTCCCTTAATGGACAAGTGTTCCCACCCTAACACTATGACCACTAACCAATATGATGCTCTATGGCATTTAACTGCCTGTCCCCTTTGCAACAGCATAGTAGAGTCAAAGAGATGTGGGTTTAAATTTCATCCCGGGGTTAACCAAGTGATCCTACATAACTTATTTACCTATCGAAGCCTCAGTTTCCACATCTGGAAAATGGTGCAATAGCAGGTTATTGAATTTCCTGTACTGGCCCCTGAATTTTTTTTCTCTCCCACTTACCATTTCTTTATCTTTTTGTTCTACTTTCTGGGAGATTTCCTATCTTCCAAATCTTCTACTGAGTTTTTCATTTCTATTATCATGTTTATAATTTTCAAGAGATTGTCTTGGCCCTTGAATATTTCCTCTTTACAGCAACCTCCTCAGAGAGAAATCCTCCATACTTCTATACCCTTGGAATATAAACCTATTTGTCAGTGTCTGGCAGTCAGGAAGCAGAAGTGGATGGGGGGTTTACCCATCAATTTCCCAACTTTCATTTATTCTCCAATTTCCATTATGGTGTCTCATGCTTTTCCTCAGGGGTGTCTATTGTCTCAAAGTCCAGAACCTGTCTGTTCAATCTCTCCAGAAAGTAACTGATAGGGGCAAGCCTACTACTCTGGTGCCCCCAATGAACCATGTCTCCTAGCATTTGCCCCAAGTTTGGGCCCCTCCAACAGTGACTGGGCTTCTTCACATGAGACATTAGCAAGTGTGACACATGATCTCTTGGAAGGCTAACTCTTGGGTTCCATCTGCCATGTGGACAGAAGTCAAAGCTCTCAGACATGCTGGCTGAAGCACCAGTCATATGAAGAGATTAATCCTGGATATTCTAGTCCCAGCTGCCATCTAACTGCAGCTGCATGAGAACTCAAGCAAACCCAGCAGAAGAACCTCCCAGCTGAGCCCTAGCTAACCTAACCCACAGAATCATGAGAAATAAAATGGTTGTTTCAAGCCACTAAGTTTTGGTATACTTTGTCATATAACAAAATAATGAAGGCACAGGCTTCCAAACACCCTGTGTTTAGCCCTTCCCTATACATGGAGCTCTTTCATCATTACAGTTTTTAAGATCTTAGACTTTATTTCTAAAGCACAGTTAGAAGACTAGTGGGAAGAAGCCCAACTAGATACCAATAGCATGATTATTGACGATAACAATAATCATTTTATGGGAGAGTAAGGGATTAATCCCATACTTTAATGACTAGAAGTTTTTTAAACCCTTTTAAAATTTAGAACTACATTAATGTTAAGCCAATAAACAAAGCAAGTCAGAGGACTGAGAATATATCCCAGGGTTCATAAACTTGTGCCTTCAGTAGCCAAGGGAGTAATATAAAGTTTTAAAAACCACCAAAACGAAAACACTTTTTCTGCCAAGGCACCTGCAAGAGGGCAGTGATTCCTATCCTTAAACACAGAAGGATCTACAAAAATTGGCCTGCCTCCAGCTCCTGTACATGTGCTCTAGTGTCCTAGTTCACTACTAACATCTTGTTGATTTAGACAGATTCCATTTTTTAATATACGCAGAACAAAGTCTTGTTTCTTCCTTTAACTTGGAGATGGCACTTTCTTTTCTCTTCAGATCCATGTTCCTCCTATAACAACTAAACTTCCTGAAAAAGATTTGGGACGGAAGCTTGGAAGGCTCTGGGTTGAATGTCTGGATACTATTTGTCACATCTCATTGTTCAGTTAAACAAGAACAGTCAGTTTTTCAAAGCAAAACTTACAACAATTATTTTTAATCTAGGAAGCATGAACTCTTAAGGAGACTATCAATGGGCATATAAAAAATAATTCATATAAGAAAAGCTTATGTATAACTTTCTGGTTAGGTCCGCACCTTTCATCAAATACTCAAGTCAGTAAGGCTAAAAAGGGTAAAAACAAACAAACACACACAAAACCCACTGGCTTCAATCCAGTAATCTGATGCCTAAGTATATACACTAGAAGTATTATACATATGTACAAGGCTAAGTGTACAAGAGTATTCCTTACTACACTCTTTAACAGCCAAAAATGGGGAACAACTGAAAGGTCCATTACCAGGAGAACAGATACAGGAGGATAGATTAAGTACCTTTATCAGTCTCACAATGGACAACTACTTAGGAATGAAGAGAAAATATAAGATCACGTTACCAAAATAGATACATTTTTTTTTTTTTTTTGAGACAGAGTCTCACTCTCTTGTCTGGGGCGAATGCCGTGGTGTCAGCCTAGCTCACAGCAACCTCAAACTCCTGGGCTCAAGCAATCCTCCTGTCTCAGCCTCCCGAGTAGCTGGGACCACAGGCACGCGCCACCATGCCCGGCTAATTTTTTCTACCTATATTTTTAGCTGTCCAATTAATTTCTTTCCATTTTTTGGTAGAGACAGGGTCTCGCTCTTGCTCAGGCTGGTCTCGAACTCCTGAGCTCAGAACAATCCGCCCCCCTTGGCCTCCCAGAGTGCTAGGATTATAGGCGTGAGCCACCGCACCCAGCCAAAATAGATACATTTTCAAAAATGTTAACTAGAAGAAAGTTGCAAAATATACAGAGTATAGTATCATTTATATGAAGTTTAAGAACATGCAAAATAATGGTACATATTTCTGTACAACATATAGTAAATGTACAAAAATATGCATGGGGAAATAAATGCCAAGTTGGGTACAGTGGTGACTCCAAGAGGGATGGAGAGGAATGCCATCAGGAGAGGGCACAGGGGTCTCCAACTGTGCCCCTGGAATCTGGCCTCTTCAGCCTCAGTGACGACACAGACTCACGGTGCTGTCCTCTGGCCCCTTCCCAGGTCTTCCTTTCCACTCTTCATGCCCTCAGCCTGTTTTCATACACTATACCCCAACCCCACACATGCCTATCTTTATACCCTTCTGCTCACCTTACTCTCAGATTTTTATACAAGCCCTTCCCTCTCTGATTTCCCTTTTCATATCCTTACTTTTCAACATTTCAAAGATCAGGAAATTTCCTGCAAAAATCCCAGTTTTCCACCTTCTCTAAAAAGAAGTCAGAAGGGCTGAGCGCAGTGGCTGATGCCTGTAATAATACTAGCACTCTGGGAGGCTGAGGTGGAAGGATCACTTGAGCCCAGGAGTTTGAGGTTGTACTGAGCTATAATGATGCCACTGCATTCTAGTCAAGGTGACAGAGCAAGATCTGTCTCAAATTAAAAAAAAAAAAAAAAAAGTCAGAAGATTTGGGCTAGATAAACAAACAAGAAAATGCTCCATTATCCAATGCTCACCCCCAACAACCACACAGCCTTGCCAACCCCATATGTGCATATTCAACTGCCTTTTCAAAATCTTCTCTTAGCTCTTTGATAGGAGGCATTTCATACTTAAATCTTTATGAATACCCACCCTCCCACAAAGATGTGCCTTCCCTAGGTTCTTTTTCCTTAGTAAACAGAAAGTACGTTCTTGCAGTTGCTCAGACTAAAAATCTTGGCTATTTTCCTTGACTCCTCCCCTCTTTGTCTAGCCCACATCCAATCCTGTCAGCTCTGCCTTTAAAATATATTTAGTTCTCACCATTATCTACCTCTGAACCACTGCAACAGTGTCCTAACTGGGTTCTCTGTGTCTGCCCTCTGCCCCCTTCAATCTACCCAGCTCACCCCACCTTGTCTAGTCTCAATGCCGCAGGTGTGACCTGACCAGCATCTGATCAGCATTTAAGTCACGCTGCATTACTCCTCTCCAAACCCTCCAGCACATCACAGCTTCTCAGAGGAAAAGCCAAAGTCTTTTTAAAGGCTTGAATGCTCTAGATCCATCTATATTCCCAAAGAGGTAAGGCCGAGGCGTCCCCAGCCAACGATGGCTGTGACAACACAGCAATTGTGAGCATTCTCAGCTTAGTAATCACTAGTTTTTTCTCGGGAAGGTCTGGCCTATAGAGGACGCACAGCATCACTTCGTACAATGTACATAAAGCATCCAGACCATGCTCTTATTATTACCTAGAAAAAGTTAGGTTCAACAGTCTACATGCCAAGAATAATATACAGTCATCCCTGTGTTAGATTGGTTCCAGGACATGCCCAACCCCCCCCCCCCAATGGAAAACAAAATCTGTGGATGCCCAAGTCCCTTATCATGGTGTAGTGGTGTAGTATTTCCACATAACCTACGCACATCCTCCTGTATATTTTACTTTTTTTTTTTTTTTAGAGACAGGGTCTTGCTCTGTCACCCAGATTGGAGTTCAGTAGCATGATCACAGCTCACTGCAGCCTGGAACTCCTGGGCTCAAGCCACCCTCCCACATTAGCCTCCCAAGGTGCTGGGATTACAGGTATGAGCCACCTCACTCAGCCCTTCCAGTTTATTCTAAATCATTTCTAGATCACCCACAATACCCAATACAATGCAAATGCTATGTAACTAGTTGTTATACTTTATTGTTTAGGAAATAATGACAAGAAAAAAAGTCTGTACATGTTCAGTATGCAAGAATCCATCGTATTTTTTCTGAATATTTTTGATCTGTGGTTGGTTGAATCCACAGATGCGGAACCCATAGATAAGGAGGGCCAGCTGTATATGATCAAAATTAACCTTGAAAGTAAACTGCCATGAAATAGTACATGGTTTTTTTTTGTATATACAATCCTGTACAGCATATAAATAATACATATACAAAATGCCAAGAGGTACTTCACACTTTTGCTAGCAAAAAGGGTTATACTTGGGAGCTTAGCTGAATGTGAGAATATAAGTGAAATGATAATACTCCATTACACTGAGGGCATAAATCCTCTAGAAGGCTCTTTAAACAACGATAGATCTAGTCAGTTATCCAGAGTAAGCTGCAGCACTGTTACTATCAAAACTAACTTAACTAAAAAAAGTTATCATTGCATTCTATTTACTCTCCAAAGAGGGCATTTTAAGTTTCTAATCTTCTAACCACCTTCAAAGTGGGAGATGAAATACTAGCTTTGACTCAGTTTTAAGTGGCTCAATAAAAACAAAATAGAAATATAACTAATTAGTAAAAACAAACAATATTCAAAAAGCCCTAACTTTGGGAGTGGAGAAAACAGAACCAAGTAAACCCGAGGATTCAAAAAAAAACAAAAGTTGGGGCACAGTTCAATATTGTTTTCTATTTTTTTAGATGGGGAAAGGAAGGGCAGCCTGGATTTATTTAACGGTATCAGGTATATATCGTGTCCACTGATAACAGAAATGAAACAGACCACTCAGGACACTAACATTTAATAAAGAATATGCATCTGAGGGAGGGTTTGAGTTGCTTATTAATGAATCATAGCACCTCTTCAACAGACCCCATTACTAACTGCAGCCAAACTAAATGCTTATATATGTATTTGCAAGTGCAGCTATATTATAGAAAATGAATACCTGGAGACTTGTATGTTATCTGCATGTGTAAATGAAAAGGGAATTAGGAAAGGCACTTTCAGATGGGACCTACCAACCAACAAAGCCCATCAAAGGCCACAATTCCCTGGGGAAATACATAGTTACCAACTATTGACACAGCCGAGTTGCCATACTGTTTTGGCAATGTCTCTCAAATAAAATTTTGAGCTGGACAGGTCAAGATATGTGCTGTAATGTGGGGTTCAATTTATTACAAGGATAAAGTGGAGGTATAGTGCAATACCCAAGAACGTAAAAGTTGAGTCAGAAGTAAGCCATTTTCGGCCGGGCGTGGTGGCTCACGCCTGTAATCCTAGCACTCTGGGAGGCTGAGGTGGGCGGATTGTTTGAGCTCAGGAATTCGAGACCAGCCTGAGCAAGAGCGAGACCTCGTCTCTACCAAAAATAGAAAGAAATTAATTGGACAGCTAAAAATATATAGAAAAAAATTAGCCGGGCATGGTGGCACATGCCTGTAGTCCCAGCTACCAGGGAGGCTGAGGCAGTAGGATCGCTTGAGCCCAGGAGTCTGAGGTTGCTGTGAGCTAGGCTAACGCCACGGCACTCACTCTAGCCCAGGCAACAAAGTGAGACTCTGTCTCAAAAAAAAAAAAAAAAAGAAGTAAGCCATTCTCCTTAAACCATGACACAGTGAATACTCTGATAACTATGGATTTTTTTCACAGAAATCATTCAAATTGTAACTATAATAGTCACACACACAAACATGAGAAAAGAATTCATCTCACATGTGATGCATACCATCCCCACTATTTCCTACCTACACCTATAACTAATATAACTGTCTATATTATTGTCATATAATTGTCATTAACATTTTAATCTACTAGATTGTAAACTTGAATTGTTAGTGGGTTTTTTTGTGATTAGCTGGTAGTGACTGTCTAAGGAGTTTACTAGAAAGAGCTATAAGAGGACATTTAAACTGGGTGGGAAAGCATAGCACAGTACCACAAACATTACCATCCTCGGTATCTAGGAAATGAACAACACACTTAAATGCAAACGTTTGTTGTGGCCAAAACATAAAATAAAATTTTGCATTGTAATTTCCTATGTAGGTCCTCCTTGCTCCTTTCCTTCCATTAAAGCCAACAGATAGATTCTAAAAAGAAAACCAGGGGACACAGCGTACAATTCATAAAGTACCACACTGATTCTTTCTATTGCTTCAGGCAATAATTAAAGAGGGTTCTGTTCAAGTTCTTTCCATTGGCTTCCCAAGAATCAGCAGAGCTGGTTTCAGGATCTGTAGACTGATGCACACACAACAGCATGTGGCTCTGGAGCAAGAAACTGAGACTTGAAGACTGTCTCTTCATTCATTCCATAAGTAATCACTGAGCACCGGGAATACAGCTGGCACATTCATTTCCTCAATTTAAGTTTGATAAGATTTAAAAAAATCATTATTAGGAAAAAGCAATGCAACCATTTTTTATAAAATGAGAAAAACAAGATAGGACAAGTATGCTTTATTGGAGTCAAAAATAAAAATCCCACCTATGACAGCTAGGCAAAAAAAAAAAGCATTTTGCAAAGCAATAACCTAAAGAATCAAAGATCTTTGCAAACCACTATCCTTCCCTTGCACTATTTCTACCTAATACCAAGTTCTTTTGAGAACACAACATACTCGCCTAGCATGAACTATACACAAATTAAACAAGCTATAAGGAGTAGGGTCTTGCATTACCCTTATAAGGTTTTTACACTCTTCATTCTTTCACAGTTGATTTCAGCTGCTCCTGTTGTTTACTCAGCTTCACTGTGAGCTGAAGATTAGAGTTATTTCTCAGGAACTTTGGTCCAAAGAAGAAATAAGACCCTTTCTCAGATTGAAATTGCCCTACTCATATTTTCCTCCCAACCATGACTCAGCAGCTTCTTTGGATGTTGCTCAAAGAATTTACCTGAACTAATCTCTCACCAAAAAAACCATCTGCATCTAAATTCCTTTAAAAGCTCCAAATTACTTTATCAATCTACTCCCTCAGTGTCACGAAGAAAACACCATTTGGGTTACTGTCTAACCACAGTTTTCTCTGCAGACCTCTCATCACTCACAGCCCCTGCTGAAGGGGTGGACCTCCAGGCAGCCCTTCCTGCATGCCACGGCTTATCAAATCAGGGGTGGACACCTGGCTCAAGGCTAGCCAATCAGATTCTCTCTCTAGATGGTGCCGGACTGCAGAGTTCAGGGGTCATGCTGGGCTGGAATCTCCACTCTTCATCACATGTATACTAAAGCACAGAGAGCCAGAGTTCAGGAAGAAAGGGAATGACCCAGACACAGGTAGAGAAGCAAATGAGAGACTGTGAGTCATTACAGAAAGTGACTTTGTCTGTCCATCCTATAGTTCCCAGTTCAGGTCCCTCTTAAGGTTGTTACACTTCCAGCACCTGGTTTCAGTAAGATATCCCTATATCCTTTATATATATTTATATTTTTTCTAAACTAGGCTAATTATGTTCCTTCTTGTACCTGACTAAAGGTATAAGCAGTAACTTCCAAATTCCTAGCCCATAGTGTGTAAGACAGCAGCCTTAAGAAATTCAGAAGATAAAAAAATCAAAGGGGTGGGGGAAAGGAAAATAACAGTTGGGAGTAGGAAAAAGGATCAGAAGAAAAGGGTAGGCTTTTTAAACAAATGAACATTACATTCATTTCAAGAGAAATTCAGCACCTTCTATGTGATAAGCACTCAGTCTACCAGCTAGTAGGAAATAAAAAAGACAGGCCAGGCACTGTGCCTCACACCCGTAACCCTAGCACTCTAAGAGGCCAAGGCAGGAAGATGACTTGAGCTCAGGAGTTCGAGACCAGCCTGAGCCAGAGCGAGACCCTGTCTCTACGAAAGACAGAAAAATTTGTCAGCTGCAGTGATGCACGCCTGTAGTCCCAGCTTCTGGGGAGGCTGAGGCAGAAGAATCACTGGAGCCCAGGAGTTTGAGGTTGCAGTGAGCTATGACGCCACTTCACTTGAGCCTGGATGACAGAACAAGACTCTTGTCTCAAAAAAAAAAAAAAAAAAGACAGGTAACTCCCAAACCTTGACCCAATGAGCACAGTCAAACAAACAATTGTAATTTAGGATGTGAAGGCCATAATATTTGAGGTATATACAAGGTAGCCTGAGTACATGGCCAGGAAAGCCAGGCTTTCACAGACAATTCTGCGTTGGATGAAAACCCACAGTGGGAAACCTGAACACTGAACAGTAAGTGTTAAAAGGCACGTGCGGTAGGTGGTAGCCAGACAGAATAAACTTCCACAGTTTATCAAATGTAGCAAAGCTGGCTATCCCAACATCAGACCTTTGAACAATTTAGGTCAGGAAAAAAGTTTCTGGGAGTCAAAATCCTCTCAATTTGACCTTGCATCATAAAAGTACTTAAACCACACTATCTCAAATAGCATGGTCAAAGCAAAATAATTGTTAAGTAGTTATGATCTCAGAGATTACATAAGAATTCATAATATTAATTTAGATAGATGATAATATTCTAAAATTATTCTGTTATTTCAGGATGTTGAAAGACATGAGAAATATTGTATATAAAGTGCTAAAAGAGGAATAAAATCTTATAATATTTTCTAAAAAAACAAAAAGAAATTAGCATATATAGGCCAGGTGTGGTGGCTCCCGCCTGTAATCCTAGCACTCTGGGAGGCCAAGGTGGGAGGATCGCTCAAGGTCAGGAGTTCAAGACCAGCCTCAGCAAGAGTGAGACTCCGTCTCTACTGAAAATAGAAAGAAATTAGGTGGACAACTTAAAATATATAGGAAAAAATTAGCCAGGCATCGTGGCACATGCCTGTAGTCCCAGCTACTCGGGAGGCTGAGGCAGAAGGATTGCTTGAGCCCAGGAGTCTGAGGTTGCTGTGAGCTAGCCTGACGCCATGGCACTCTAGCCCAAGCAAGAGAGCAAGACTCTGTCTCAAAAAAAAAAAAAAAAAAGAAAAAGTAGTATATATGAAACAGTATACCTTATAAAACTTTCAATACATGAAAAAATAACATAAAGGAAAAGTAATAATGTTCATGTTACAGTGGTAAGATAATGAGTAGTCTATTTGCCTAAGTTTTTTGGGTCAAGCTGTTACATTTGTAAACTTCAAGCACCCCCTCTTTTCTTAAGTATTAGAAATAAAATGCAAACTTACTTCATCAGAAGCAGATCGAAGACACTGGACAGCAGCCTGTTTTTTCATTTCTTCTAGAGTTAAATCTGAACATTTTTTCTTACTCTTTCCCCATTTTTTATAAGCTCCTTTTTCCCAGCCCAGGAAGATGTCATTCTCCTACAACAAAATAATACCAGGTTAAATGAACAGCAAGTCTCAGCCACTACTGTGCTCCACTTACTTGAACACACATTCCCCTGCCACATATATTAAGTAGCAAAATGGCCCCTTGCATTTTAGGACGAACTTGTCAATTTCTGCAATAAAGGCAGCTGGGATTCTGAAAGGGATTGTGGTGAATCTGCAGAACAGTGTGGGGAGTATTGCCATCTTAATAATATTAACTTTTCTGATCACAAACATAGGATGTTTTTCCATTTATTTAGGTCATCTTTATTTTCTTTCAATGTGCACAGTTTTTAGTGCACAAGGCTTGAACTTCTCCAGTTAAATTTATTCCTAAGTATTTTATTCTTTTTGATGCATTGTAAATGGAACTGTTTTCTTCATTTCATTCCTTAGGATTTTCTATATTTGGTACAAGAGCATGTCATACATGACTAGAGATAGTTTTACTTCCTTTCCAATCTGAATGTCTGTTTCTTTTTCTTACCTAATTGCCCTGTTAATATTTATTTATAACATATTTCATCTTTGAGAACAACTTCACACAAATAGAAACTGCCAAATGCCGGTATTAGTCCACAAGCATGAGTTTAACTGAACATATTAATTGCTTAGGTATTTATAGAATCCTGTTAAATTCTTGTATTGATATTTCCTTTTAGCATATCTGTATGTGGCAGATTAGTCTCTTCCAAGTGAAAGTTAGGTGAAAACTCCTCAACTGAATAGATTTTGAGACAAACAAATTTCCTTTGCACTGTATCAGGGATGAAAAATGCTGTTGAAACTGCAGTCTAAGCTTGGAACATGTCCACTATAAATCTACATGGGGATGGATTTTGTTTCTTGTTTTAATTTTTGTTTTTGAGACCGGAGTCTCACTACATCATCCAGGCTGGTCTTCAACTCATGAGCTCAAGTGATCCTTCTCTCCTGCCTCAGTCTCCCCAGAAGCTGGGATTACAGGTGCAAGCCATCACACCTGGCTTTTATTTTAACTTTTGACAGAGTGAGAAATATATAAAGCAGCTTGATATTATTTATGATTCAAACAATGTTATTTATTAGAATGATTTTACTACATTATAAATTTTGCATACAAGTGCTATTTTGCCATGTAATTTTAGGTTGAATTCATTATGAAACATCAAATCTGTAGCAAAAGCTACACAAATAATAGCACATTAGACACATTTGTTTACATTCTGCTTTTTTCACTTATTATATTTGAGACTTCCCTCATTCTATTTTTTCTGGCTTCGTGTACTGTACAAATGTATCATAACTTAGTTAACCAACATTTAACAAACAG
>NW_012155974.1:630230-638908 GCF_000956105.1 Propithecus coquereli | reverse complement strand
CTATTTTACTTACTGTTACCTTTTTAGTCTCCTATGCTGTACTAAGTCAATTTATACATAAACATAAAATATTAGACATGTGCCAAATAGTTACTTAAAAAGCTGAGTAAAATCAAGGATGATTTTTCAAAGTCCTAATCTGGAAGACAGAACACAATTATCAAGTACCAAGAGCAGTATAGCTAAAGAAGTTCCCAGCATGAGCATCTATTTATTACCAGGCACTTTTCTATTAACATTACTGCTGTGAGGTAAGCTAAGCTGGAGTTTTAATTGACTTTTCTGTGCTTTCTATCAAAAAGGAGACTGAGAACTAAACAGAAGGAAAAAAAAAACACAGCTGGGCTCTCCGAAGTCTGCTGCTAGCTGTCGAGCATCACCCCTGCCTCCCACACCTTCCTGTTCAGTATTCTGAACAACCAAAACCATGATGCGTCTAAATGGAACTAATGCCACCCCCATTTTTAGGCCTTAACTGGCTTAATACAAATCATCGTGTCTCACCCCTTTGGCCACAAGGATTGGCCCACAGAGAGGCATGTGACCAATCAGAAATGAGCACTTCATTGTTTCTGCTGGGAAAGCAGGGAACACTTCCTCAGGACAGCATGTGAAAATAGGATACAAGAAATATGCTGCCACTGCCCTCTACCCTACAAGGAGCTGGCTGCAAAAGCAAGCTGGCAGATGGAGGCAGGCAGAGGGGCAGAGCAGAAGCCTGAATGACACTGAAGCTCTGACTCAAACCAAGCTAGGGCCAGACCTACTTCTGTACTTTTAGTTATATATGAGCCTTCCCACCACCCCAAACCAATTTAGGCCAAACTTTTGGTTGCTTGTGAATGACACATACAGCCAGAATCTGAGGAAAGGATTCAGTGATGAATCCACTGACTTCTCATTGCTCTAAAGAGCCATTATTTGCCTCTAAAAATCAAACAAGCATAATCTCAAATTAACCATATCCCTTTTTTTCCTATTAGGTCTTTGGCCCATGGTGATGACCTCCCTGCTTTCAATGGCCCACGCCCACTTACCCACCGCCATGCCATTTCATACTGCTGGCTAACTAGATAGGACATAAAGTCCCCCGGCCCAGCACATCAGGTCATCATAGCTCTTACATGTGCCATGCTAGGGGCCTCTCCCATTCTGATCTCTGCCTACTGGCCCACTATACTCTTTTCTGGCCCCACAACATCAGGCCCTCCTGTTTCTGCGACCTTATACACACTATTCCTTTTTTCTTCTTTCAAGATGGTGTAACTTTTATCTCCTCTGTCATTTCTACTGTGATCATCCCCCATCCTCTGCACAGCCACAGTATTTTACAGATGCCTAAACTGCAGTTGTCACTCAGGGACCATCCTAAGGATTCTCTGCATTTCTGGTGCCTGACACTGTGAAGCATGTAGTAGGCATCCACTTGTGGGGTTTTTTTTTTTTTGGAGACAGGGTCTCGCTCTGTCACCAGGCTGGAATGCAGTGGCACAATCACAGCTCACTGCAAACTTGAATTCCTGGGCTCAAGTTATCCTCCTGCCTCAACCTCCTGAGTAGCTGGAACTACAAGTGTGCACCACCTGTAGCTAATTTTTAAATTAGCCACCACTCAGCTAATTTTTAAATTTTTTGTAGAGATGGGGTTTCGCTATGTTGTCCAGGCTGGTCTCAAACTCCTGGCCTCAAGGGATCCTCCCACCTCTGCCTCCCGAAGTGATAAGAGCCACAGAGCCCAGCCCGGCATTCACATTTGAGGATAAAAGCAGAAATGTTAATTTTTGAAAACTTAATATTCATATTCGAAACATTTTATTCCATGAAAACATTTTACACAAAAAAAATTTTTTAATGGTATCTTGGGAAGTAAGTAAATATGAATTTGTGTACCCATCATTATCCTACTCTGTGTTTATTTTCATATTCCTTCTGTGTAAAGTTCTATAAATTTTCTTCTGCCTAACATAAATGCTCACTCAAAATAATTCTAAACATGATGGGTAATAGCTTTAAATTTAATTATATAAGAACCAAAGCCAATCCGAGGTAATTCCTAGGAGCTTGGGAGATGGGATTTCTTAGCTTTATTTATTTCAAATGTACCAATTCATAAACTGTCAAAAAAAAAAAATGCTTTAGCTACCAGCAGGCATGGTGGTGCGTGCCTGTAATCCCAGCTGCTGAGGAGCCTGAGGCAGTAGGATCACTTGAGCCCAGGAGTTTAAATCAAGCCTGGGCAATATAGCAACATTGTCTCTTAAAAAAAAAAAAAAAAAAAAAAAAACCCAACTATTAATAAAACCATGCTTTGGCTATAAGCAATCCTTATAATAATTTTGAAATGCAGTAAAAGAATTTTTAACATACAGACTTACTGGTTAATATCCTTATAAAATATTAATTATAAAAAATGTAAATATGGGGAAGATTAAAAGTAGCTTTAAAAAGTAAAAAAAGAAAAAAAAGTCAGTTCCACCCCACTGGCAATCCCCAGAGGTAGTTAGTGTTAACAGCTGGCACATATCTAACTATATTTCTTTTAAATGTGGAATTTATCCCACACAGAGTATATGCAATGTAAACGTACAGTTTTAAGACTAATAATATACCTATCAGGTTACAGTCAGACCTAGAATACTCCCAGTAACCTTAGAAGCCTTACCTATCAAAAGCTATCTTTGTTGCCCTCATACTTAATAGTCAGGGTAAGATCTTTCAGATTAGAGATAATTTTCCTCAGAATCTAAAAGATATTGCTCCATCATACTCTCAAAAGCAACACTGGAAGTTAGAAGTGCTGATTTCTTACATTGGCCTATTTTCTTCTCTTTGGAAAACTGTAGCTGCTTCTTCGTCCTTGGTCTAAAACGTCAAAACCAAGTGCCTTGGTAGAGTGGTGATTTCTCCATCAAGGGAAAGAATTATGTTCCCTCCTCTTGAATCTCTACAGGCTCCAGTCTGTAGAACTGAGTACCACGGAAGTGACACTGTGTGACTTCCAAGGCTGGGTCGTAAAAGGCCTTGAGCATCCACTTGGTTCTCTTGGGCTGCTTGTCTGAGGGGACCAGTCAACCATGTAAGCCTGGCTACCCCACAACCCACACACAGAGGCTCTGGGAGACAATACCGGCTGAGCCCAGCTCTCCAGCACTTCCTGCCAAGGCGAGGACACGTTAGTGAAGCTATCATGGGCCCTCCAGGCCAGTCCATCCTCCAGGTGAATACTATGGTGTGACTTCGGGTAAAGCCACAAAGAGCAGAAGAATCACCCAACTGACCTTTCCCAAATTCCTGACTTACAGAATCTGTCAGGTATCGATAGTGGGGTTTTTTCTTAAAGCTAAGTTTTGGAGCAGAATATGCAACAACACTCCTATCATCAAAAAAGTGTTTCTTTTGTATTAAACATTTCTCTTTAAACTCAAGAGAACATCCCTTGGCCCTCCCATTTATATTTGGAGAACAAATCCAGGTTCATTCTATCCTATATGTACCATCAAAAGATTTTTACTTCAGTTTCCCAAAATTTATTATTTTTTTAAATCTGGTCATCACATCACAAAGAAGTAATGGTAACTGCCACTGGAATCTGTCAGTCCTCAGACTAAAAAAATACCTTTTCAAGAGACCCAACTATGTCACAAGTAATAATTACATCCAGGAATGTTACATGACCATGTTTGTTGAACTCATAATTAGGACATACAGTAAGACCAAATATTTCAAATTGAGATTGTTGTGGAAAATGCTGGAAATACAACATCAGTTTATCGCTACCTCTAATAAATACAGAGCCCACCTGCTAAAAGAGGAGAGGAAATAGCTATTTGGTGGAGAGATGGAAAGGACTGAATGAATGGCAATAATAACAACAGTATTTGTCAGTATTTACTAAGTACATATGTCGTGTCTGGTATTGCTCTAACTACATTATCAGTCCCTAGAATGATGCCTCACACCTACAGCAACTCAATAAATATATGGTTGATAAATGAATATTCTTTAATTCTCAATAACACCATTGGATATGCACATAAAGGTATACAATGCAGAAATGGAGAGACAGGCACAGAGGTGTTAACCAGTCCAAGTCAGTTGTCCAAGTTAGAAAGTAAAGAAGGTGGAGTTAGGACCCAGGTCTTCAGACTCCATGGTCCATGTCCTTAACTACGTGGTACTGGCATGCAGTAAGTGCGGGGGAATCTCAAAAGATGGAGAGAGACTAGGAGGCTGTGAGTCTGACAGTCAATTGAGATAAAAGTTAAGATGTTATTAAGGGAAACTGGTCTGGGTCAGTGGTAAGAATTTTTTCATCCTATAACCCTTCTAATACCTCCAGCTTAATTTTTCATGAATTATTCAATGATGTATACTCTATTCCACTATGTATACTATTCCACTATGTATACTCTATACCCACTTCCCAGAATGGTTCCTATCACTGTGGGAGTCAACATGAATACTGGCATGTACACATTCTTCCATCAGTAGCAAGGGCAAATCCTTAGGAAGGTTTTCTGGTCTAGGAATGGTCCTAGGAAGACACTCCTGGCTTCCTTCCTGAAGCTCTGAAATGCTGATTTGAAAAACATTAAGTCGACTAGGTACATTTAACCAAATAAGAAAAATAAAACAGGAAGTGTTAGATGAACACTAATAACAATGCCTGTCATATAAACCTGCAGTTTCCAACACCCCCCACCCCCTGCAGAGCTCCACCCACCCCCAATGGGGGAGCACACAGCAGGAGGTGAGAGGTGGGGTGAGCGGAGCTGGGAAGCTTCATCTGTATTTACAGCTTGCATCACTGTCTGAGCTCCAAGCACCACTCCATCCCCGACCCTGGGCTGTGGAAAAATTGTCTTCCATGAAACTGGTCCCTGGTGCCAAAAAGGTTGAGGACCAGACTGCTGACATAAATGGTATTTAATTAATGTCTGTTGAATGAAGACTTGCTGAAATACAGCATATACAGTATATACAGCATATACAGTAACACACATGAGAACCCAGGATGAGTCAGATTTTTGTAGTTCTTATTGTTAAAGATTATAATAAACTTCAAAGGGAAATACTGCAGATGCTAGCTTTTCCAAGCAATGAAATGCTAAAGTAACAGGATATACCATAAGAGTATGTTACAAATGGGCTGAAAGAGTAAACAAGCTCTGTTGAATGCAGAAATGATCTGTCTGATTTAGCAATCAGTACTCGGATTATTCTTATAACCTGTGGACATATATAGATAATGCAATAATCCAGCTACATTTCTAGAATGATGAACTCTGAGCTAGTAGATAAAATTCAATTAGGGGATTTAAAAGAAACCACAGTAACATCCTTGAAGGGCAGGCCCCAGTGTGCAGCTATGAGCTCTGCATTTGCACCCACCCCTAGCAAGCTTCCCTGGCACACAAGTCATATGCCTGACAAAGAAGCATGCATCTCTGCATTTGTTTAATAAATATCTGAGCATCTTCTATATTCAAGGAACTGTTTTAAGGACTGGGAATATAACAGAAAACATGGCAGAAAAAAAGGTCCCTAACTTCATGAGTTGTGTATTCCAGCATGAGAGACAAACAAATAAAAAATAATTTATGTATCACAAATAATCATATAATTTCAAATAGTAACAAGTGTTATGAAGAAAAATAAAGTAGGTAAGAGGAATAAGAATGGGAGGCTTCTATTTTAAATATGCTAGGTCAGGGAAAAACTGAGGATAAGGCAAACAAAATAAAAACCAAAGTATGCCATTAAATAAATATTAAATAATAGATAATAATAAATATCCTCTTTTAAAAAGTAACTGGGCAGACTATTCTCCTACCCAGATTAACTAGAAAAGCCAGATACAAGACAAAGTCAGACTAAACCTACACCAATTGCTCTAGGGTGTCGGAGACCTGCGGAGGTGCCCAGCCTTAAGCCAGTGAGCGCCCAGGGAGGGGCAGCTGTGAGCACAGCCCACAGTCATCTGCTGGGGCTTCTTCCTCCGGGAAAACTGTCAACCCAGGCCCTGGGCAAGAAGCTGGGAAACAGGTGGCCCTTTAAAGAGGCAGGAGTGGAGCTCAGAGCAGTGTCTCTCACAGCCAGACAGAAAAAACTAGAGATGCAGGTGTCAGGACCAAAGAAAAAGGAAGGGGTAGGAAACCAAGGCTACTCTGCTGGGCTCCTCTCCAGACGGGAGGAAATCTGAAGCACGAGGGGGCTTCTGGGCTGCCAACACTGTTCTATTCTTCATATGGGTGTAGTTACATGGATACAACTTTTGTGGCAATTCACCAAGTTGTACATTATCCTGTGTATACTTTATACCTCAACAGAAAGTTTAAGGAAAAACTCCTTATTCTTGTATACAATCCATGGTTGCTCCATATCTGGAACAGTTAATAAAGTCTGGGAGTTCTATGATCTAAAAAAATCTAACAGTCCAAGAACACTGAAAGCTATCACACAGACTGAGGGCTACCATGAAAGAACAATTTTGGAGGAAGTCTGCAAAGATAACATTCCTAGAGGAAGTGAAAAACAAAATCATAAAGAGAATGAGTAACACTAGCAAACAGTTTAATGTATCGGGAGACCGAACCTTAGAATGCAGTACAACTAGGGAACATTTTCTAAAATTTTCGTAGTAGTAATAGATTATAAAAAGGAAGTGCTACTTTGTACAAAAGTATTTAGTGAGGACTTTTTTGAATGGTTCAGCACCCTAATTATTTCTGGATTTCCTTTGAGGGACTGGACCCATGCTCTCCAATTCCTAATCCCTGTGGTTCCAAGTGCTGGTAGCCCAGCCACACAAGTCTCCTCATCACAGCAGTCAGATCAGGGAAAGGCCCATGACCAAGCAGACCCATAAGGATGAGAAGCCTGCTCTTTCTGCTGGACATACACAAACAAGGGTGTGAGTCTGAGCTTACAGTGGGGAGGGGGTGAAACTTGAGAATAAAGACAACAGAGAAGACAGAGAAGCTTAAAGGTGGGGTACTGATTCTACCGAAGGCCCTAGATCAAGCTGCCACTGAGGTCAGCCCTAATCCCTGGGCATTTCAAGTTTTCTTAAACCAGTAAATGCTCCAAAATTTATTAGCTGTGTGACCTTAGGCAAGTTACTTATCCACTGTACCTAAGTATCTCCACCTATAAAATACAGATAACAATAGGATCGTTATGAAGATTAAATGAGTTATTATGAATGAATAATGAGTGCTTGCAATAGTGGCCAGCACACAGCACATGACATACATGTGTTTGTTTTCACTATTACTTTGTTTGAGCCATACTGAACTGGGTTTTCTGTTATAATCACAGACTCTAGATAAGAGTAATAAAGAATGCATTATGCTGAGAACAGTAACATATAAGGCCATAAGAAAAATTTTAATAAGCTCTTAAATGGTCATTTCAATTAGCTATAAAGGAAAACTAAGAATATTTGGGGTTATAAGAATGACAGTGAAAGACAGCCGCATCTTCCTAAAGTGTCCCTTCCTACCTGTGATAGATCGTGGGGAGAAACCTGCTGCTATGATCTATCTACCACAACCATGAGATAGGAAAGTTAACTCTTGCCTTTAAATTATAATTTTACTATAGTTTCCTGTTTAGCCATTTTTGGGCAAGACCATAAAATGTTTTAAGCTAATGTAACACAAACTTATTGTAAGATTTACAAGATTTAGGCTTAATGCACTAAGTTACCTGGTAATGCACGTGGCCACGTTGTTCACTTTCACACTATAGGAACTTAACTCCTAAGTCAACCGTCAATGGTGAAGACAAATGAACTTCTCCCTACCTCTAAACACTGTAAGTGCATTAAAAAATAGTAAACCAATTCCACATAGCTTCTGAAGCTTGTCTTTACAGTAGAGTGTTTTTGTTACTCATTCAACAATTATTCGTTACATATGAAAAACAAAATCCTCTGGTATAAAATATGGCTCGGACAGACATGGATTTAAATCCTGACTCATCACTAACCATATGCCCTCAAGCAGATGCCCTAGCCATTCTGGATTTACATTTTCATGTGAGTAAAAACAAGGAAAATAATACTTACCCTCAAGGTTTGACTTGAAGACTCACTAAGGCAATCTTTATATATGAAATGGCTGGTGTCGCATTTGGCACACTGTAGTGTTCCCTATGTGACGAGGCTACTGACTTTAAAAAGATGAAGGCACTGCAATAGAATGTCAACTACTAAATGTAGAGAGGACAACTGAGTTATTCATAGAAAAATCACCATTCTTCAACCACCAAACTAGTAATTGATTCAGATGGGAATCATCAACGGATGGTAAGACTACCAAAGCTCCCTGCATAGGTCACTTATGAATTACACAGACAAGAAAGTTCGACTTCCCAGTAGAGAAATGTGGGGACACTGTCAGAACCAAAGTCAGAACAGCCAAGAATGAAACAGACTGCTATCATGGGCCATTGGATGTGATGCACAGAGAAGAAGGAAACATCATCATTTGTGTAATGTTATTACCATAAACACATAAGCTAATGCTACACAGAAGAAATACCTGACAAACCCAAATTAAAGGACATTAAAGGCCAAACGCAGTGGCTCACGCCTGTAATCCTAGCACTCTGGGAGGCCGAGGTGGGCGGATTGTTTGAGCTCAGGAGTTCGAAACCAGCCTGAGCAAGAGCGA
>NW_012155974.1:615190-616390 GCF_000956105.1 Propithecus coquereli | reverse complement strand
AAAAAAAAAACAATGTTAAGTTCATCACAGGACTAAATTACTAGATTAATGTGTCACTAATACATATTTTGCTACTTAAAAAATCCTCTGTACTATATTATTTTTTCTAAATTATAAAAACTAGGTAAGTTAAAGCAGAGATTTTCTATAACTTTCACCAACTAAAATTTTCCAGCTAACTTCCAAAACATTTTCCATAAATCATTTTATATGTTTGGAATGCAGGCTAACAGATCATCAATTAAATAATACACTCAATTCTGGAGATGTCACATGAAGCAAGTTGACAAGTCAGTTATAATTCAGTGAAGAACAACCAAGATGGCGAGAAGACCTGAAGCAATGGCTGAAGGGACTAGGTGGGAGAATCTAAGGCAGCTAGAATGCACAGGAAAAGGAATGAGAGCTACACAGAGAGAAAACACCAGAGATTTGTAAAGGGTTGCCCTTAAGTATTGAGCAGACTAATAACTGGTGTATGCATGTAAGGAACTAGCCAAGGTACAGAAAAAGATCATCACACAGGACAGAAGCAAATGGTATCTGATGCTCAACAGGGCAGAGGATGTGTCTGATTCCCAACCAGCCACTCTAGAAAACCTTGTAATTCAGAGAACACTGGGTAGAGTACTTACTCCAAAGGGTCTTCTCTTAGTGGGGAATAATTAGCCCAGACTAAACACTGCTCTGGTCCTGCCTAACAAATCTTAAAAGCAAGATCCAAAACGACCAAACTGTTTCCAACTAACTTCACTGTGGTTTCAGAACAAAGTTCAAGAATATTTATAGGAACACAAAAATATTCAGCACCTGACAAAGTAAAATTTACTATGTCTGGCATCCATTCAAAAATTAGTAGGCATGCAAAGAAGCAGAACATAAAAGGAGTAGTAATTAGGAAAAAAAAATAAATTAACTGAAATAGACTTATAATTGACACAGAAGTTAGAGATGGCAGAGAAGAACATTAAAAACAGTTATTACAACTATATTCCACATGTTCAGGAAGTAGAGAATGGAAGATATAAAAGACACAAAATCAAACACCTAGAGATACAAACTACGATGTTTGAGATGAAAAATGCACAGAATGAAATTAATGGCAAGTTAGACATTTTAGAAGAAAAGATTACTAAATTTTAAACTGCACAAGAAACTATACAAAATGAGATAGAGAAAAATAGAATTTTAAAAATTAAA
>NW_012155974.1:613890-615140 GCF_000956105.1 Propithecus coquereli | reverse complement strand
GCTCAAAGTCAAATATTAATAAAATGTGTCTGACCAACTTATAAGGTGATACACAGTGACTTATGGCAAAGTTATGTGCTTTACTGAACTGTAATTCTACTGATTTGTCACATGCACTGATTAATAAGCAATTTAATGTCATTGTTGCAGATAAAATACAATATTAAATTTGGAATGATACAAAGTATATAAGAGGTTCAATGATTAGATGTCTAGTCATAATACATGAGTTTCCTAAATAGTAGAAACCAACATTCGGGAGCAGTGTTACTCAAAGATAGCAGGTTGTCAAACCATAACCAGTCCATGGTAAGATATGCAGTCTGTTTCAGAATGTAATCAACACTGAAAATGTCTATGAAGAAAATAACTACACTACACAGTACACTTAGTGACATGGCTGATTTACATTCCAAGGCAGATTCTTACCATCTTGTCACTGACAGTTTGAAAGTCTGCACACCACACAACGAACAGCTCAACTCTAGAGCATGAATGCACTCTTTTAAGAAGAAATGTATACACAGAGACACAATCAGTTTTTACGAAACACTTAAAATGTGTAAATACCTGTTCCTGCAGGTCGTAATCATAGCTGTCATGCAGTAGAAGACTGAGGACATACCGAGTATAAATCATGGCATCGATGCCACATTTTTCCAGCTCTTGTCCCAGCCAGGTCTGCACTGGACCCAAAGCATGAAGCAGAGACATTTCAGAAACAGACATAGGACCTGGATAAGAACTTGAGGAGCTTTCAGATGGCAAACCATCCACAACAACTGTACAGACAGGGTGCATGAATTTAGGTTGCTAACATTCTTAAAATGCGAAGCATTTTCTGTAGTTGATATTCTGTTGGTATCTGGAGGGGATTTTCACTCCAGTAAAAAGGAGAGATGCTTGACATCTAGGATAAGCATTTACTTTTGCTGGTAGTCAGCCACCTAAAACAGAATTTCCCTCTTCAGGCATGACCAATGAATCAACATCCTGATAGCAACATACATGTAGATGCGATTTTCTGCTTTAATTTCACATTGAGGCCAAATGGAAGTCTCCAGCAGAACCTACAAAAATGAGAGAGAAATAAAGTACATGCATTATATATAAATTAAATTATTGATCTTTTTAAAAAAATCAAATGAACTGTCCTCTTTGTTAAAATATCTTTGGTATCTTAGAAAACCAATTTTTCCCCCAACCTCTAACATTTTAAACGTTTAAAATGAAGCACAGTGCGGTGGTGC
>NW_012155974.1:611068-613840 GCF_000956105.1 Propithecus coquereli | reverse complement strand
AGGCTGAGGCGGGAGGATCGCTTGACACTGCAGTGAGCTGTGATCACAACACTGTACTCCAGACTAGGCTGAGGCGGGAGGATCGCTTGACACTGCAGTGAGCTGTGATCACAACACTGTACTCCAGACTAAGCAAAAGAGAAAGACCCCGTCTCTAAATGAAAAAGAAAGAAAGAAAAGAAATACACACTAATTTGTTCAGGAGAAGTGGGCATGAAAAGAAGGGAGGACAGAAATAAAATACAAGTGGAAGGAGGGATGAAGAGAATTGGTTAACGGGTACAAAAACAGAAGGAATAAATTCTAGTATTCGGTAGTACAGTAGGAAGACTATAGATAGTAATTTATTCTATATTTCAAAATAGGTAGAAGAATCACAATGTTCCAAAAACAAAGAAAAGATAAACATTTGAGATGGGTGTCCTAAATATCCTGATCATTACACATTGCATACATGTATCAAATTATCACACATATTCCCAAAATATGTACAACTGCTATATAGCAGAAAAAAGGGAAAGAAAGCAAAAGTGGGAACATACTGACAATTGGTGACTGAGTGAAGAGAACCAAGGTCTGAAATTATTTCACAAGAAAAAGTTAAAAGTTTTTTAAAAGATGAATTTATGATTTCTGCCCATAAAGATGTTATAATCTATTAGGAAATATAATACATTCTACTAACTTATAATGAAGAGTTTTGCAGAAGAAATATGATCAACTTTGGCAGAAGACATTGCTTTCATCAGGAATTACCGGAAAAAGTTTCACAGAGAAAGTGACCTGGGCTTTGAAGGATGGGGAAGAAAAGCAGTTTATATCACCTGAAAATGGTACATAGTGAATTCCTAAATATCTGAGAATATACTTTCCAGAGTAATCATGACCAAAAAAAAAAAAAGGAAAATTTGTGGAAATAAAATTACTGACACAGCTGTATCCCCATACTGGAAGGCAGTTGTTCTCTAGAACTACATAGTAACCAACTCAAACCACAATTGTATTCACAACCCTGCCCAAATCAGAGGTTTATAGGTAACTCGACTTGGTTATTTAGCCTCAAACAAGACTACGGTCTGATCAGCCTTACTTCCTACCTAACCATCCTGCACGACTGAGACCAAATTCATGTATAAAATCTGTTTCAGAACTCAAGAGCTTTGTGTGTTTGTTTTAACCAAGGCTGGGAAAAGTGATGGATTAAATCTGGCAAATAAGGCTAGTAGCTGAAGCAACGCCCTTAAAACTGGCCATTTGCAATTCAGCACTAGACTAACTCAAGGATCAAGGGGTGAGAAAAGATGTGAGGACACCAAGGAGCAGAGTAGTTTGGCTTCCACCTCAGGGGCTATGCCACCACAAGCACGAAGAGGAAAGGTGGTATATCTCCTCACCTAGAACAGGTCTGCTAGCCTGGCTGTCAGCTGGAGTTCTGAATCACAGAAGCTAAGGTGTGGCCCCTTCCATTCTGCTCATTCCTGTTAGAAGAGAACTGCCCTCAGCTTCACACCCTAACTCTCTTCCCGGGGTATTAGTAAGCACGTCCTCCTCTTGGATCATACATCTGCTTTGCCACCTTTAAAAGAGGACTACGACTGCAGGTAAAAGTAACACAGAGGATAACTGACTCATAAGTCACCTCTTAGTAAAAGAGATATCTTTCCAATTTGATCTTCCTTACCATCATAGTAACTGGCACACTCTGCCACCCTGGGCTAAGTGGAAAAGTATTAGGGGCTTTTATTTCCCTGTGGATTCTCCTTGTACTCCAGACATGTTATGTTTTCCTCATCTTTTTCTGCCCTGTGTCCTAAAAAATGAACCAGAACTTAGGAGGGAGGATCAAACACAGTTGCAGATATTGATAGTTCCCCGATCCCTGACCCCAACTCCAACAGCTAGTAAAGAAACCAAAGGATTCACAAACAAATCTGATGAGAGATGTGTTTGACTATAATCTTATTAACAGTAGGCCTATGTTTTACCCTGCAGGTCCTATAGTACCTAGCACATAAATATTTTTTGTGCTAGTAAATTTATTGGTGTTGATTAAATATTCCAGGCTGACATTGTCGACATACAACTCTAAGAAATGAGAAGTTATACTAAAGTCTTACTAAAAAACTATTCATTCGCTATGAGTACACATTTACAACTGAAGTACACGCTATTTGAATTATGAGAAATATCTTCCTCATTTCCGAAAATAAAAGTTCTTCCATGTTTGTAGATATAACAAATCTTACTTGCCTGTAGTGAAGTATATTCTACATTCACTAGAAAGATGATGGCAAATAACAGCTTTGGTAAGGATATTATACAAAAGACTGACCACCAAAATAACACATTTGCTGATTATTAGGTTATAAATGAATCCCCTCAAAACCTTATGTGACCTAATTCCCATCAGCCAAGGCAGTAAACAACCTGGAAGCAGGAAAAATGAAGTTGTGTATAGCCAGAAATGCTGAGAAACAGCTCTCATCAAATGCACTCTGTACCACTGATGTATGAAAAATGTTAAGCATCTTGGTGGAATCCTTTGTATGTACCATTTATAGGACTTTGAGGCTTTTTATTGTGGTTTGGAAGGGCAAAGCCAGTTTCTTCTGTCAATGAAACTGTTTTTGCTTTCAGTTTTGTTAACAATGGTTTAATGGCAATAAAAACTGCCCACAAAATACCTCCTTTCCACCAATAGTCCACAAACACCAAAAGATTTTGGGGCCAGGTGTGGTGGCTCACGCCTGTAATCCTAGCACTCTGGGAGGC
>NW_012155974.1:580667-601182 GCF_000956105.1 Propithecus coquereli | reverse complement strand
CCCGTACTAGAAAAGGTCTCAAATCAATGATCTCAGTTTTCACCTTAAGAAACTACAGAAGAAGAGCAAATGAAACCTAAACTAAGCAGAAAAAGGAAGTAAAATATCAGAGTCGAAACCAATGAAACAGAAAGCAGAAAAACAATGAAACCAAAAACTGATTCTTTTAGATAATAAAATGGACAAACCTGTAGCCAGACTGATCAGAAAAGAGAGAAGAGCCAGGCTCAGATATTAAATAGCTTCAACGGTAAATTCTACCAAATATTTAAGGAAAATATAATACCAATTCTACACAAACTCTTCCAAAAAACTGAAGAGTAGGGAATACTCCTCAAATCATGTTATGAGGCCAGCATTAAACTGATAACAAAACCAGACAAAGATATTACAAGGAAAAAAAAACAAACAAAAAACTACAGACCAATATGCTTCATGAACACATGCAAAAACTCTAAACAAAATTTTAGGACATTGAATACGATATCCTCAGACCCAGAGGATATGGGGCTATTAGTTAATGAAATCTACACAATTGTCTCTGTCATTTAACCTCCAAAATATTAGTTTTACTGTGAACTCAGTATATGCCTTTTTCATTATTTAAATTGTACATTTACATAAAGGCCTTAAAAAACAGACACAGTGAAAGACTTGGATCACTGCAAAGACTAATATAGAAATATTGTTTTAGTTTTTTATTGTGTTTATTTTAAAACATGATCTCAACTGAACCACAGGATTTTCTCTTTTATCAGTAAGAGATTTCATGTTTCATATTTTCTTAGACAAGCAAAAGGATTCAAGAAGCAGATTAAGAAAAAATCAGCACACAAATGCAAAATAGAGCAAAGCACACTGAACCCCCATGATCTTATCAAAGCTGGTTAAAACCTTCACTTGTATGACTTCTTATGTCTAAGAGAACTCTTCCTATAACTTGTTCAATATCAGATTATATATAATTTTAAAATAATTGGTCATATCCATAAAGTCACTACTGATTATACAATATGGACTGTAGAAGACCAAGGAAAAGAAAGAAAAGCAAAATAAAGGCCAGGAAAGCTGGTAGTTTTCAGACTACTCTGCATTCATCTGCGCAGCACCTTTCAGTGGATACTAAATAACTGGGGCTCTGAGAGAGAAGCACCAACTACAAGATGGCTCCTTCCTGTATCCAGATGATAGGTCTAAATGTTCCTGGAGCTAAAGAGTGTCCATCCTCCTTGCTTTGAACTACTAGCAGATGACCAGGTATAGAACACTGGGCACTAAGCTTCCTCTACCTAAGCAGCAAGCCTTTGGTAGAGGGGTGAACATTTGACCAAATTAGAGAATATTTCTAGTTCTGAACAGAACGGAGACTCCTAGGTATGCTGGTTCATGAATATCCGTTTAAGGAAAATTTACTTCAGGTATCACCCGTCACAGTGAAACTTAGTTCTAGTGGTCAAAGCAAGGTTAGAGTTGGGGTGGGAGTTCTAATAAGCGCCAGCAAAACCCATGTTCATCCACCTGGCAAGTTTAAGAACATAGCTGGCAAATGCCCACATTTCAAACTCTATTGGTTTTTACACTCATTCCAACTGTGAAGTTTAGTCAGTATGAAATTAAATTTCATTTTACTTTAATTAAATTCTGCTTAAAAGTTTTAAAGAAAAAGTACCACTATATATACTCGAAAGTGTTTTGTTTTCTTAACATTCCCTTCTTCAAAGGTTTATGCCAAGAGAAAAGGATGTTCAAATCATCTTATCTTTCTTTCTTTCATGCAAAATTAACCCAAATCATCTGAAAGATAGGGCTCTATTAATGATAAAAGGTCCCACGATGAATAACTTATTTTAGAATTTGTCTTCTATACTTTACATTTTAAATGGTTTTTATTAAGAATGTAAAAATAATATAGTTAACTAAATGCCCATGAAAGCTTATGTATCATTTGAGTCTTCTATGGAGGTAGGCTGAAGAATTGAAAGTGCACTAGCCAGCAATCATAATATTAGTATCTAGGCTTTTGTAATCAGTCCCACCTCTGCTATTTACAAGCTAGATTTTGTGCCCATAACTTCTCAGGGTCTTTGTTTTTCATCTATAAAAGAGAATCATACATACTCTCCCTATCTCTCAACCTCTCACAAGGTTGTTGCAATGAGCAAATGAGAAGTTTATCTATGTATTCTGTGGCTTTTGCATTTCACAAAATGCCATACAAATGGAATGATTATAAACTACCCCCCTTCAAGTTGTTTATCTTTGCTTAATATCACAGGTTCCTTCACTAATACGATTATATGAATAGTTATTTAACAGACATTATCCTTTTAGAACAAAAAATACTCAATTTCCTTACTATCCTTAAAGAAACAATTGAGATCACCTTCATTTATAATAATCTGGTTCTAGTCCCATCTAGGGCCTTTGCCCTTGTTAGGTAACACTGGAGTTCTCTACTACAAAGTTCAAAATGTGACACTGCAAAGAACCTAAGGCGGTTAAATGCAGAGGAGGAGGAATACGGAAATACGACGGCCTCCCTTTGCTGTCCAGTTTTCTACTTGCTTTGGAATGTACACATCTGCAGAGCAATCACACACTGAAGCCACACTGTCCCTAAGCAGTACAGACTTAGAGGAGCTCAGCACGTACTAAGCTTGAAACTGACAACTGGAAATTTCAAGCCATTTCAGGGACCTTAGGATTAAAAATACCCCTGGCGGTGAATGAAAATTATCCTCCTATGCAGGCTTTGGGGTCAATACTAACAATGCTCTCTCTGCACCTGGCAATGAGTGCAATGGAGGGAGGGGCGAACAGCGGTCAAGCCCTGCTGACTCCCACGAAAGCCCCCAGGAAATCCTACACTAAGTTTAAATACACCACTGGGTCTCCAGGGAGTCAGAGCCCTGGGGCCTGGAAATTTACCATCAGACCTGGGACTAGTCTACATGTTTTCAGGGTGATATGATTGGCCCCAAATGGTTTGTCTAAAGGAAAAAAAGCCCAACGGATGGAAATACTTAAATTACTACATAAATACTTTTGCAACAAATAGATAAAACACAATAATGCCACAAATTCCAAATGAGTAATTTAATAATGAAGAGTTTTTGGGGGCAGTGAAGAGTTGTTTTGAAGTTCACTAATCTTCCAAATCTCACCCCTTATGTAACAACGTTTTGAGAAATATAGTGCCATCTTTTTATACCCTTCATAACACCACATATATTACTGAAAACAATTCAAATTATTAATACAACTCCCATCAGTGTTCCCAGATAGTTATTTAGTGTGCACTAGTAGCATTTTTTTTCTCTAATCAATAATTCTATATTTAACAACAAGGTGGCTCATCGAAAGAGGGCTTCAGTAACATCAGAATCTTCATCCAAAGTACCCAATGAAGTAAGGGAATGCTATGTCAACCTCTTTATCGAGAAGTATTTGAAAGTTTGTAAAACAGAGGAGGCGGCTCTTAACAAGGCCAACATTGTATAATACAATTTATCTGAAGACACAGTCACACAAACTTAGCATTACACTGAATAAAAAATTCATGGTCCACAATTAGCAAATAACTTTATTAATGTTCTCTCCACTGACTAGTAGCATTTCTTAAAAGCTATAAGAGACATAATTCTATCTATGTTTAGTTTCTTCAGTGTTCAAATACAGCAGACATGTGGCCAACTTAATTTAAACATTAAGGATGTTTCCCTTCTTTCTTTGTAATATCTGTAAATATTTTTAGGTGTGATCACAACATATGAAAATTATTTCAAAAAGCATCATCTCTTTCTGACACGGTTGCATAAACACTATTTGTGGACTGTTTTCTCAGTTTATTTGTTACAGCACAGCCGATCATAAAGAGCACCAGAGAGAGAATACAAATGGATTACTCTGGGCAAAACGTAAAACACACACCTTGTGGAGGGAAACCTGGGCAGCTCTATTCAACTAACATATGCACTTGCTGAAGGGGTCTATTAGTCTTGGAATACTTCTTTTTTACTTAAGTTTATCATATACACTTTTATTATAAACATTTTCTAAAATATGAAAACATCTAAACAATTTCAGCACCTAATATTCACTGTTAGTATTCTTTTTTTTTTTTTGAGACAGAGTCTTGCTCTGTTGCCCAGGCTAGAGTGCCATGGCGTCAGCCTAGCTCACAGCAACCTCAAACTCCTGGGCTCAAGCGATCCTTCTGCCTCAGCCTCCCAAGTAGCTGGGACTACAGGCATGTGCCACCATGCCCGGCTAATTTTTTATATATATATTTTTAGTTGTCCAGATCATTTCTTTCTATTTTTTAGTAGAGACAGGGTCTCGCTCTTGCTCAAGCTGGTCTTGAACTCCTGACCTTAAGGGATCCACCCGCCTCGGCCTCCCAGAGCGGCTAGGATTACAGGCATGAGCCACTGCACCCGGCCCACTGTTGGTATTCTGGTGTGCTTATGACTAGTGCTTTTTCCTTTGCATAGGACTTTAACATTTTATTATTTCAAATGTAAAATAGTAATATATACTTTTGGATTGTGCTTTTTTTTTTTACCTACCATTATGTCACCCCCATAGGGTTCAGAAGTCTTATTGCATTGTCCAATATGGTAGCTGCTAGTCATATGTACTATAAAAATCAGTTCTTCAGGAACACTAGCTACACTTCAAGTGCTCAAAAGCCCACACACAAGTAGGTAGCGGCTACTGTGAAAATATAGGACATTTTCACAATCACAGAAGTTCTAGTGGACAACACTGGTTTTGACTCTTAATGAGTCTAATGACTACACACTGAGCTAAACAAAGGACTCATTAGCTCTTTTCAAAAGAGTGCATATGCCCTGCCCCATGTGCCAGCAGATTGTCCAGATTCCTCATACCCAGAAGCTAGGGCACTAATCACAGCTATTCTGAGATAACACAATGTGCCCAGAGAAACTAAGAGAAGTGGAAAGTATCTACCTTTACATTTGACAGGTCTCAATAGGTCAAATTTCATTACAGTTCAATGTAATCACGGAAAGTTCAACTACAAAGTCAAACTGTATAGGACAACAAAAACAATAGAAGCTTAACAACAAAGCAAAAAGAAAATTAAGAATAACTAGGATAAGCTTTGGAAAAAAAGGTTTAGTTAAAATAGGGTAGATTATGCTGCAGAAACAAACCCCAAATTGCAGTAGCTTAACACAAAGGTTTGTATCTCACTCATGCTACGTGTCCATCCTGGATTAGCAGGGATGCTCAGGGTAATCACTCACCACGATTATTCTAGGACAAAGAGTGACAAAATGGCCACCATCTTGAACCTGCTAGTCCATGAGACACAAGATCTGTGCCAAGGCCTGCACTGGTGCTTTGAAAGCTTCCTCCTGAGTTACTCACATCTCATGGTCAAAGCAAGTCTCCTGGCCTCACTTCACTTCAACAGGGACAGGTACCTCCAGCCCTAATGACCACTTCAAGCGGCAACATATGGGACTCTTATTAGGAAATAACTCTAAAGTCTCACATTGTTGAAACCAGCATTCTGGTACACTTAGAATATTGGAGGCACAAAAGATTTAGAACACTGAAAAAGAAAAAAATAATCCATAAAAACGAGACAAAAGTAATATGCTCGGGAAGGTTTCAGAGCATGGACAATGCTGAACACTAACTTGGCCTGCCTTCCCTAAGAAGCCCTCCCTGGTTACTTATCACCACACTGCTCTCTTCCTCCCAACATTAGGGACTCCCTGTCCTCATGGCCCTCTGCCTTGTGATGGTATCCATTCATATTATTCTCTAACTGCCGTGGGTTCCTTCACAAATAAGGCTGAAAGTTCTTCAGGCCAAACTGTCACATATACCATGTAATATTTAGTAGAATGCTTAGGCCTTAGCAGGTGATCAAAACTGTACTGAAGGGCCGGGCGCGGTGGCTCACGCCTGTAATCCTAGCTCTCTGGGAGGCCGAGGTGGGTGGATTGTTTGAGCTCAGGAGTTCGAGACCAGCCTGAGCAAGAGCGAGACCCCGTCTCTACTAAAAAAAAATAGAAAGAAATTAATTGGACAACTAAAAAAAAAAAAAATATATATATAGAAAAAACTAGCCAGGCATGGTGGCGCATGCCTGTAGTCCCAGCTACTCGGGAGGCTGAGGCAGGAGGATCGCTTGAGCCCAGGGATTTGAGGTTGCTGTGAGCTAAGACGACGCCACGGCACTGTAGCCTGGGCAACACAGTGAGACTCTGTCTCAAAAAAAAAAAAAAAAAAAAAAAACTGTACTGAACTACTTTTCAAATCTAAATGGAAGGGAAAAAATTCTGAAACAAGTTTGAGAAATAAAACAATATTCACAATACTAGCACGTGGGGGGAAACCCAACTCGAGTCAGGTTCTGAGTCTACAAGGCATGGGGTGACCCCCTAACCTAGAAATTTTATCTCATTCTTTCACGATTCACACATGTGCTGCAGATTTCATGTGTAGAAGGCACTGGGCATGGTGTTAGTGACACAAAGATGACGACCCTCACGTTTTTGTCTTACGTATTTACCATCCTACATTAGTGGGTTTAGGTAAGCCAACTTGTACTTCTTAGCCCTGAAACCCTCTGTCACTGCCTTTGGTCTAGCATGGTACTTCTGCAATTCATGCTTTCGCTAGATATTTTTAAATGGTCCTTCCTCACTAGAAAGTTCACAGTTTGGTCAAGTGCTCAGTATTCAAGAGTCTGCATTATCTGCAACTGTCTTTTCATAATGATTCAATTTGGGTGCCTACAAGACTTTTACACAAAGAAAAGCCTGAAGGGGAAGAGGAAAAGGGTATACATAACATAGAAGAAAAAACACAGAAAAGAGAAGAAAGAAAACACATATCTGAAATACTAAGACTCTGGCTTTTAGATTCTACTACTTTTCACCCAAGGTCCTAAATAATATTTGCCTGGCAAACAAAAGAATGTGAACATATAACAAGGCAATTATATATTTGTAAATAATTCTTGCCTGTTATTTTCTTTAATAGGTAGCCCAGCTCCAAATCCAATCTATGATCACAAGGGAAAAATCCATAGAGAATCCACAACCTACACTGGAATTCTAACACTGAAAACAGGAAGCAAGGGCTAAAAATTGACTATGTAAACCTGTTTATTCTAGGTATCCGAAAAACTACGTAGAAGTGGACAATCAGGCCTATGGTTTTATGCCCCGTACTAGAAGTGTGTAAATGAATAAAGCTTGCATAATAAAAAGATAATGTAATCAACAAAACTAGTGTGGGGCCTGAGTTCTTTCCATGCAAACAGAAAGAACTGCATAAAGATTAAGAAATTCCATTTTCACTAGCCACGTGACCAGAATTGAACTGGCAAGTATATTTTCTCCAGTGACAAAATAAATTCCTTTCATAAACATAGGATTGTTCTTACAGATAAGACTATTACTTCATAGTAACAGAACTATGTCTTCATAAATTACACGCCTATAACAGACTTGGTAAATCTTTATGTTTAAAAGATAAGGAAGATAAAGGAAAAAGAAAAAAACAACTTCATAATGATAAAGTACCAGTGAAAGCAATCAGCTCTGCATTGAATTGGAAGTACTAAATAAATTTCCATTAAAGCAAAAGAAATAAGAGATATTTTATCAAAAAGTCCCAAAACAATAAATGCTGGCATGGATGTGGAGAGACAGAAACACTCATACACTACTGGTGGTACTGCAAACTGGTACAACCTCAGTGGAAAGCAATATGGAGATACCACAGTGGAAAGCAATATGGAGATACCAAAGAGATACAAGTAGAACTACCATTTGATCCAGCAATCCCACTACTGGGCATCTATCCAAAATAACAAAAGACATTCTATAAAAAAGACATCTGCAAGCGAATGTTTATAGCAGCACAATTCTCAATTGCAAATATGTGGCAACAACCCAAGTGCCATCAATACGTGAGTGGATCAATAAAATGTGGTAATATGTATACCATGGAGTTCTACTCAGCCATGAAAAACAATGGTGATATAGCACCTTTTGTATTATCCTGGATAGAGCTGGTACCCATTCTAGTAAGTGAAGTATCCCAAGAATGGAAAAACAAGCACATGTACTCACCATCAAACTGGTATTAACTGATCAACACTTAAGTGCACATATCGTAATAACATTTGTCGTGTGTCAGGCAGGTGGGAGAGGGGAGAAGGGGATGGGTATATACCCACCTAATGGGTGCGGTGTGCACCATCTGGGGGATGGACACACTTGAAGCTCTGACTCGGGTGGGGCAAGGGCAATACATGTAACCTAAACATCTGTACCCTCATAATATGCTAAAATAAAAATAATAAGCAGAAATAAAGAAAAAAAGAAAAAGAAATAAGAGACAAAAGGAAGAGCTTTCCATGCAATCTGGATAAATTCTCTTCTACTGACCACACTACTGTCAAATGCTCCCAGACCTGAAAGTTTGAACAGCCTCTATGATCTTATAGGAGACAGACTGCTTATGGAAAGTTTCATTGTTTTACGTCTAACTTTTACTTGATTTCCAGTTATTTGATGATTTATACTCATTTGCTATTATTGCTGGTTTGAAAAGCTGGACTGACAGATAAAAAGGTTTTTTTCAGGTTATCACATTACAATAACCAATGTATACGTTTAGTTCATTTAGATTTATTAGATGTCAAGAATTCTTTAGCAGGGCTACAAAAAGGTAGCTTTTATGCCTTAAAAAAAGCCCTTATGAGGATTTACAAAAATGACTTGTTTCCCTAGCAGGGGCAAACTTCATGTCAGACAGTTTACAGAATGAAAGACATGCATAAAACACCTGGCCCGAAGGGGAAGGAAAAGTATATACACTTACGATAGAAATAAATAGTCCTCCTTCCTTGCAAAAGATAATGAAATACCTACCAAAATCCAAAAACAAGACAAAACAAAGTTCATTATTATGAAATTCTAAAATCTTTTAGAAAAATTGTTGTAAAAGTCATGAAACAACTAAATTTTAGAAATCTTAATATTTCAAAATAAAGAGAAATTGCAACATCTTCACTCTAAGTGAATGTAAATTTTCAAAAACCCTAAGCAAAATTTAGAAACAAAAAATTAAGTAATTTTTAGGATTTTTGAAAAGGCAAAAATCTCCAACACGATTAAACCCAATTTGTCAAAGTTGAAACATTTTATCATATAAAATACTAGATCACAGTGTACCAAAATAATTTTCAAAGTGACAACTGTTGCTTGTCAAAATGTCTGGGGATAAAAACTCTACAGCTTTCAACTTACTAAACTCAAAACCACAAAGTAATGTATCTTCTGAGTTTCAATGAGTAAGGAAAAAAGAGGCATGAATTTCTGCAACTCACTGGTAAGCCTGGGTTAATTTTTTTTAAAATTACTATAAAAAGCCATAGCTAAGTGATACATGTTATAGTTCTCCAAAGTCTAAAAATGGACTTAGGAAATAAGCAATATTTCAATAATGTTTTAGTATCTGTCAATAACCTAATTCTATATGAAAATTTTATGTGGATTATCTGACTCATATCCTACTAATTAGGAATTTTATCTTTTTTTTTTTTTTTTTAAACTAGAGATGGGGGTCTTGCTCTTGCTCAGGCTGGTCTCGAACTCCTGACCTCAAGCAATCCTCCCACTTCAGCCTTCCAGAGTGCTAGGATTACAGGCATGCGCCACCTTGCCCAGCGTAATTAGGAATTTTAAAGAGTCTAAATAAATTTCTCTATTTGATTATGAAAAAAAATACACTGGAGAACTCAGAATAGAATCAAAGTAGTACATGTTTTCATTTTTCATCCATTATATGCTTCAAACATTAAATCAAGTCTTGAGATGTGGCTCTTAAGAGAACTACAGTAATTATTCTGGCCACTAGGAAGTTATTTAAGCGAACAGTGTCATCATTTAAAAAATAACCTGCTACACAATTTCCCCAAAGTATTTTCTGGATGATATAAAAATGTATTATTTTGGGCCGGGCGTGGTAATCCTAGCTCACACCTGTAATCCCAGCACTCTGGGAGGCCGAGGCAGGAGGATTGCTTGAGGTCAGGAGTTTGAGACCAGCCTGAGCAAGAGCAAGACCCCATCTCTACTAAAAATAGAAAAAAATTAGCCAGGGTGGTGGCACAGGCCCTGCTACTAGGGACGCTGAGGCAGGAGGATTGCTTGAGTCCAGGGGTTTGAGGTTGCTGTGAGCTAGGCTGACATCACAGCACTCTAGCCTGGGCAACAGAGCGACTCTGTCCCCAAAAAAAAAAAAAAAAAAAAAGATTATTTTGCTATAGAACTTCTTCATTTTGCATAAATTAGGGAAATACCACAGCTGAAACAAGAGCAGGTTTGTTTATTTCAGGACATCTTGAAGCTTTTAATATGCTAATGTGCATCTGGAACCTTCAAGAAGGAAACAAAGTAATAGATAGCATTTACTTATTTATTTATCCCCTTTGCTGCCTTGGAACACACTTTGGGAAATACAACCATCTAATCAGAAGAATTAACATTTTCCCCAAGGCCCAAGTATAAGCAAGACAGATTACCTGAGGTCCCTATATCCTGAATTCCCAGGATTAAAAAACTAAGCTGAGAATATAATTTAGAAACAAGATCATTAACTATATCCCCCTTTTCTTTCCTTTAAATAACTTGCATAAATTGTACTACTCCATATAGTAAATCAATCAGTATTCCTTTTCACATGATATCAGAAACTTCCAGATTCTCTTTTTGCCATATACAATTAGGGTGTCTTTATTCTCAATGCATTCTCTGTAACTGCAAAGGCAGGGTCCACTGCACCTGACCTATCAGTGTACATAACCTGCACAGCAGTGAAGTCGGATGTACTTCAAACCATTAAAATGATCCTAGGTTTCTTTACACTTTACAAACCAATCATAGTTTTTAGTGGATCAAAAGACAGACTTCTGACAACAGGATGTTAATGGCAGAGCCTCCACTAGGAAATGAACCCAACTGGCCAGTGACTTCGAAACTGAGGATGGCAGCGTATGGCACACTAGTAGTGTTCATGGACCAGAGCAAAAGGTAACTCCAGGGGCTGGTGGAGGAAGACTGGTTAAATGAAGTATACCTGTATTTAAGAAACATTTGTTAAGTGTCAGGCACAGTTACTAAAAGATTTAGAAATGCTACCGAATTTAATTGTACTTTGAGGCATTCTTGAATCTGGGAAACACACTAAGAATTCCAACTATCCTTTAAGCCAAAGCTAGCACTGCTGTCTGTCTATCTTACGGGACTCTCCCTAGATTTATGAAATAGAGATATTCCTCAAAACCCAAAATAAAAATACTTTAACGACAGGTTAACAATGTAGCATTCTCAAAAATATATTTAAAATACTCAGCAAAATATGATACCCTGGCAAAGGTAATACATTTTGGATTGGAATTTTACTCTAATTAAAATCTTTCCCCTCAAAAAACAATGTGAAATGACCATTTGTAGAGCCCTATACAGATAGTTCTTTAAAATTTCACTGATATGTCCAAATCATAGAAATTATTATATTACAAAGTAAATATAAAGGAAGAAAAAGGTACCACAAATACACACTACCTGGCTTAGAAAAGCAAACAAAAGATAGAAAAAAGATAGCTAACTATACAAATACTAAGCATAAAAATCAACTTTCAAATGACTCATGTTAAATATAAAATTGGTTATTCCTTTCTTATAGATTCTGATCAAGTTCTCTATCATGTGAAATATTTGATTTTTAGGTTAGTAATAAATATTCTCTTCAAGTGAATATGAAATTAGACAACTCTAAAAAGAAACAAAGAAATTATACTTGAAATATTTAATAAATTAGGGTAATCTTACCCAAGTATTACCTAATTACCAGTAGCTATATAACTACTGGAGTGATTTTTGTATAGAGTTGTGTTTTAGACCATTGAACATTCATGTTTCAATGTTTGACATTCATGACAATGTCAAGTCAAGGACCTGTGTACTTTATGCAAATGTCTCTCTCTCTCTCTCTCACACACACACACACACACACACACACACACACACACACAAACCTGACAACTCTCCCACCTTGCCCTCTCAGTCTATTTCCAACCATTCACAGAATATTTCCATTTGTATTTAAGCTAGCTGGGCCTCAATTTGTACGAGAAAGTCCACACATACATACACACTCACATTTAACTATTCTTCCTTCAACATTCTGTCTTTCTTTGCTTCCCTGAGAAAATCTCGCACCAATTAATTTTATTCTTCAGTGCTCCTTACATCAAACAACCTATTAAACCTTGCTCTACACTTGAGTCGCCACTGTGTATTCTATCACATTATAGCAAAATCCCCTTTCTGTCTTTATATCCTCGGCACAGGGAGTAAAGATAAAGCACTCTGGCAGGATTCGGCTTCCACAGCATGGAGCCGATGGCACCCATGCCTTCTGCAAAGCTAACTAATTCTCTAGCAGGTAGGTACCAGGGAACAGCCAGGAGTCATGAAACTCAAAAGACTGACTAAAATATAAGGATACCTCCCCCAAGGATGTGAGATTTTTCTACAACAGCAACTGGGGCTAGGGCTTAAGAGAGGAGACAGTCACTTAAAACACAAGAGCCCACTGTTGGTATTTGTTTGTCTTTATTATAGGAACAACATTGTATACAACATTTTTCGGTTATAAGGCATAAAAATCTAACAAATACCAATGAACTCACCACCCCGCCTAGAACTAACATGCTACCATTTACTTGTCTGTTCCTCCTCTATCTCATTCCATTGCCTCTTCTTCCAAGTTACTAAATTTTGTCATTCCTTTGAATTATTATTTTTTTCCTTTTAATTTTTTAAAAATAGAATTTGTCACAAATGCATACATGCTTAACATATTATTTAGTTGTACTTATTCTTGAACTCTCTAAAAATGGTATAATAACACTATAATCTCTGAAGACTTGCTTTTTCACTCAGCATTGCTTTTCCAAGATTCACCAATGTTGCTATGTGTAGCAGTTCATTCACATTTATTATTTTATAATACTCCATTGTGTAAATACCATATTTTATTCAATCTCCTGTCAATGGACATTTGAGTTGTTTCCATAATTTGCTATTACGAACACTGCTGCTAAGAAGTCTTATATATGGCTCTTGATAAAACTACCTATAGTGGGTTTTATTCATTTTTCTGTAGAATGGTTTCTTTTTTATTGATTTGTAGGCATTCTTCATACATGGACACTCGTCTTTTGCCAGTTATGTGTATCTTAAGCATTCCTCCCAGTGTGTGGCTCATCATCTTATTTTCATCATGCTGTCATTTGATGCATAAAAATTCTAATTTTAATACACCGAATTTATCAATCTTTGCTTTTTATTGTTAGCATTTTTTGTGTCTTAAAACTCTGCTACTCTAAGTGTGGTGTACAGACCAGTAGCATCAGTAACCCCTGGGGGCTCATAAGAAGTGCAGACTCAGCCCTCACCCCAGATCCACTGAATCAGAATCTGCATTTTCCCCAAGATGCCCTGGTGACAAATGTACTCTAAAGTTTAAGAACACTGACTTCAGACATACCTCCCTTCTCAAGGTCAGAAAGATATTCGTCTATATTTTCTTCTAAATATATTTTCTTTTCACAGTTGTGGTAGCCTGAATTACTCTTTCCAACTATTCCTTCCCTTCCCTAAATGCATTATACACCCTTTATACAGTAAGTCCCTGCAGTCACCACAGACAGACGGACAGTGCCTCCCTACAGGCAGAGCATATGCCCTGTGTAGTTTCATGTGACTGGTTTGGCCAAAGGACTGCAGTGGATGTGGCATACATCAATGCCCAAGCAGAAACTTTAAAAGTGATGTGACTCAGCCTGACCTCTTGTACTTCTCATGGTATCACAGGACCAGCATATCACAAATGGGGCAGACTCTTCAGCCTGGGTCCCTGAACAAGAAGACATGTGGAAGAGAACCACAGCAGCTGACTCACAGCCCCCAATATGTGATACAAGCCAGGAAGAAATGTTTGGGGTTTAAGCTGCTAAGACCTGAGTTTTTTTTTAAACCAGTAACAACCTTATAAAAACGAATAAAACATTCAAGTCCTTAATTCATCTGGAGGTTACCTATACCTAGAATTAGTGAAATGGAACTGTGAAAGGTATCTAATTTCATATTTTTCTATATGGCAAACCAATAGTCCCAGCATCACTTATGCATCAGCCCTCCACCCCCAATTTGTAATGCCACTGCTCACATGCATCAAAGCTACTTATTTCCATAGGTCTGCCTGGGACTCCCCCTCTGCTAAATATATTTACTCTCATGCCAATACCACATCAACTTAATCACTAGACCTTTACATTAATGAAGTCTTGAGATTCTTTCTTAGGAGCTTCTTTCCTATTCTTGGCCCTTTGCTCTTTCTTATAATTTTGGACCCAGCATGTCACAGTATAAGAAAAACCCTCTTGAGATCTGGATTGGAAATATATTAAATATATATATTAACATGAAGAAAACTGACAGCTTTACAGTATTGTCTTCCTACTTGTTAACAACAGCCATCTCTCCACTTAATTAGGTTTCCTTTTATGTCTTCTGAATAAATTTTAATTTTTGAATACAGACTGGTTGTTGGATTTATTTCCAGATACTAGGTTACGGATTCTCTTAGGTTTTCTACACAATTATCATCTGCAAATGACAAGAGTTTTTGTATCTAGCATTTCAATCCTTATGACTGTTAATATTACTATTCTCTTATTGGGTTGGCTGGCACTCAGGTAGGATATAAAGAAATAGTTATTCCTGGGGCATCCTTTGTCCTATACCTGATTATATAGGAAATGTTTCTATACTTCCCCCATTAAGATATATTCTCTGCAGGTTTTCTGTACACAATTTTTATTGATTAAGAACATTTCCTTCTACTCAAAGTTTGGTAAGATCACGGATATAGCTCAGTCATCTATAAGTAGAATTACTAGATATAACATATATGTGGTTTTCTTCCAGCAGCAGCTCACATCTGAATCCTTACTATGCAAGTGCTATACATGTATTTTCATTTCATTCTAATGACCCTATGAGGTAGATATTGTTATTATTCCCTTTTTTACAGATGATGAAACTGAAACTTAAAGGAAAATTAATTTCCCCAATGAAATAGTAAGAAAGAGGAAGAGCTGGAATTTGAAAGCAGGCTACCCTAACTCCTGGGCCAACCTCTTCAACACTTGCTATAGACCATCTGATACTGACTCATCAGACCTTTCTGACCCCAGAAGGGATACCTTTAGCATAAATGGTTCTACATCTAACTTTGCCTTTCCAGGATTTACATTCTACTCCAATTTGACCAGGGATTCCTTCAAAAGTCCTTCATATCATCAAAGCAGGACAAATTCAACAGGGTGAAAAAAACAGGATGAAATGAGCTGAGAATTTTAAATTCACATGAAATAGGACTTTAATGCCACTGATAAATATTCAAAAATATGCATATAGATGGCTAAACAAAGCCAAGGAAGTCTCAATCACACCAAGAAATACCAGGCTGAAATAGATAAAACGTGAAATAACATGTTTAAGGAAACGAGCATGTTTAATCTGGGAAAGAAAAGGTTAATGTGCACTTATAACTGTTCATATATAGACATACACACATCACATATATAAATACACAGTGGAGGGAGGGGTGGGAAAAATCACAGAGAAAGAACAGAATTACCCTGTATTTCTCCAAAAGGTGAACTAATGAGTCATATTAAATCAATCCAAAAAAACTTCTAAGAAAAATATTGTCCATATCTGGCAGACACTGTGATGTATGACCCAAACTCCTAACTGAAAGACATGTAGCCCCAGCTACTGGGAATGCTCAGTCAGTCCCTTCCGGGATCACCTCAGCTGCAGAGACCTGCCCCACCCAATGTCTTGCCCTTTACCAGGGCTGACTGACTGATGAGAGTATACAGGCCTGGCCCTCTAGACCAAAGGAGGGCTACTCCAATGGGGTCGGCCAAGGCTATGCTGTAATTGGGCCTTTGAGGCAGCTCAACTTCTCCCTCCCCTAAGTCTGGACAGCAAGGGCATGCCTTGATCAACATTCTACATGCTAAACTGTCTGTATCTGCTTGCCAAAGAAGCAGATCTCCAAGAAAACCCACCTTGTGACATCTACAAAGGAACTGACTGCCCCATCAGACTTAAATAGAAGAAACAATCAGCTCTTGGTGTGTGTTTACTATGTTCAAGACAACTGGGGGACACAAACTTAATCTGGAGGGTAACGATATGTTCACAAGTAACTTTAAAGCTAAGACAATGTGATTTCAGCACATGCACAAAATGATCACTCTCAAAGGCCCTGAATCTTTCATAATGCAAATAAATCAGAATCCAGTTTCCACTATACGGAAACCCTACATCCTATGTCTAAGAACATGCTAATCAAAGTCCTAGGCACTGTAGCCACCTACAGTTGTGGCCCCTTTTGATTCTCTTACAACCACTATCTACTTTCAATGTACTTCTGTTCAGAGAATACTGCAAATCCTTCAAAATGTCTAGAACTGCAACTGTCCAATGAGTATGGTATCCCACCAGTGGCTATGTAAATTTAAATTAACTAAAATTAAATTTAATTTAAAATTCAGTTCTTCAATGGCACTAACTACATTTCAAGTATTAATAGCCCCACACGGCCAGTGGATCCAGAATAGAGCAGATAGTGAACATCTCCATTATCACAGAAAGTAACTTACACAGCAAGTCTGTTAACGTCAAGATTTGGAAGACTGGTGACAATTCCACATCGTGGTTCAACAGCCAGCTGCTGAATTTAATTCTCTGTAAACTAGGAAAAATACAGATTATCCTATGACCAAATTCTCAAGAACTCTGTTTATATTTATGTTTGTACTACCACATTCCACATAAAAGCAGTAGGTAAAGGGTTGCTGAACTAAACAAACTCTCATGAGCCTGCCTGCCCTTCCTATTGGCTCTTGCCATCCCCCTCTAGCTTAACCGTTTACACAGGTTAGGCACCAGCCTGGCTCTGCATCTTCCATAAGTGACTAAAAACTGCCCCAAATTTTCCTAAATAATATTTCTTCCTGTTCTGCATTCTTCATTTAAAGAATCCAAACAAGCAAGGCCTTTTCCTCCAAATTTTCAAATATAAAATCAGACTACATCAACAGAGAAATAGAGAACACGTAAAATGAAAGCCAAACAGCTAATCTTAAAGCAAAAATCAGACATGTGAAAAAAAGAATTCTTAGTGTCTGCAAGAGTCTTTCTAACAGTTCTATGGTCTAAGGCTATGTCATCCACCATTCTGGCTTAAAGCCAAATGGATACTTTCTAGCAGACATGGATTTTTTGTTGTTTTTGTTTTACCCCAACTCTTCTGACAGACCTAGCTCTGATGAAAAGAGATGAGTTTGGGGAAAGGAGTCACAGCTAATGTGTATGGTTTATCCCTAACTTTAGCACCTGCTGTAGATTGAATTGTGTCCCCCCAAAAAGATAGGTTCTAGTCTTAACTCCACTACCTGTGAACATAACCTTATTTGAAAATAGTGTCTGTGCAGATGTATTCAAGTTAATATGAGGTCATACTGGATTAAGGTCCATCTAATTGGATTAGGAACCCTTAAATGTGTGCTTTTCTGAAAATGGAAGAATGAAATGCAGAGGGGAAAAAAGTATTGTGTCTAAAGGCATAAAATATCTGCCTGACACTGTACGGATATAGCTACCAACATATTAAAAAGAAGCCCATGAACTGCAACAGGAAAGCTCTCTGACCGTTATGAGTAAATGGCCCAAAGTTTATTCCTCAACTCTGAGATAATCAGGACAGAAGGCAGATGGAGATGCCAAAGGATGCTGACTAAAGTAACCAAATGACCAATATGTAAACCAGAAGACCAAGAGAGGAAAATGCCCTCCCCTCATGGTAGCCACATCTACTTGAGGGGCCCAACTGAACATTCAAAGGTACCCTTAAGAGCTTAGAATTAGCAAAAGGAAGGTAAGATATTCTTATGGTCGTTTTACCAAGTGAAGGCTGCAAGATCAAAGAAAGCCCCAAGACCAAAGCTTTAAGGGTCATAAGAGTCACCTTCCTACATTAACTATATCAAATCTTATAAATATCTGCTTTCTTTTCTACTACCATGATTGATTCCTCAGGCTACATTAGAGCCTTCTTTGAACAGGTTGCATGAGGCACACTTAAAAACAAACAAAAAAAAAATAGGGAAATATCCCAATCCTACAGACCATTTCCAAGACTCTTTCACTTCTATAAATAACCAATTCTATATATTACATATTAGGCCTAGTTTCTCTGTGATACTTCCTTTTACCCAAGTTCTAGAGAAAGTTAATAAAGCTCACTTAGGCACGCACTACACCTATCATCATTCTCTCCCTGACCTGCAGCCATGACCTCCACTACGGCCTCCAAGAACAAAATAATTTGAGCCATACATACATAATTTAAAATTTTCTGGTAGCCATATTAAAAAACAGGTGAAATTAATTTTAATATATTTGATTTAACCCAATATATCCAAAATAATATTACCCCAAATATAATCAAAGTAAAAGATTATTAATGAGATATTTTACATTCTCTTTTTTCATACTAAGTCTTTGAAATCTGGTGTCTTTTTGACACAGCACATTTCAATTCAGATTAGCCACAAGTCAAAACTCAAAAGCCACACGTGGCTTGTGGCTGCCTCAGAGGCACAACCCTAGCCGACCTCCCCTAGTCCCATGATTCTAAACACAATCTAAGTAGTGATTGCTCCAAATTTTCTATCTTGCTTCTCTCCCGTGAATTCCAGAATTTTAACGCCACCAAGCTACTAGACAGTTAGGTGCGCCAAACTGGCATCTCAAACTTAAAACATGTCTAAAACAAAAAACACAACTCTGGATTCTCACCACCTTCACCCTTGCCATGACCTTCCCAATGTCAGTCAAGGGCAACTCCAGGCTTTCATCACTCCTTCTCTCATCCCACATCTAATCCATCAGCAAACTTAGTTCTACCTTCTTAATGCATCCAGAATTGGGGTCTTTCACTTGCTCCTCCCTTCCTGAAATGCTCTGCTCTTCAGACATCCCCACATCTTTCTCCCTTACTCTTTCAGGTCTCTCTGCTCAATTGTCATCTTAGCAGCCTTTCGACATTCACTTTATACAACACAACATTCTATCTCCTGCTGTTTTTCCCCTGAGCACTAATTTTCCCTTGACCTATATATCTACTTATTTGTATTATCAGTCTTCCCCCCAATCCCCACCAGGACAGAACAGCACCATGTGCAGCAGCCACGAGGGTGCCCTGTTCAGATCACCCTTTGAGAGAAGCTGCTGCAGAGATCCGAGCTGACAGCCTCTCTTTGCTGCACATTCAGAGCCACCACAGCATTGACACCAAGCCATGCTTCCCTCAGGCTGCCCTGAGCCAATGGCTGAATGAGAAGGGGATACTGGACCCAGGCTCCTGTCTGATGCAGGATGCACAGCTCTGGCATGGGGGCTCCCTATCAGCTTGGTCAAGACTTTGTCAAAACCATACTGTGATCTGTGGCAGCTCCTACCCAACCCTTCCTTCCCTTTCTCCTTTCACAGGGATCAGCCAGAGTAGAAGTTGGAAGGCGCTTCCTACACACTCCTGCTCCACCTGCTTTTCCCTTCCCAGGCTAGTCCCCCAATGAATCTCCTGCATATCTAATCCATCTTTGCATCTGTGCCTAGCACACTTTAGGCAGTCAAAATTATTACTTTTTTTTTTTTAGGCTGGTCAAGTGAAGTCAACAATTATTTTGTGAACGAATAAATCCTTAGGTAGAGCAGGGCAGTGGAAAGAACATGAACTTTAAGTTGTAAGGATGAAGTCTGGGCTCCTGCTCTGCCATATATTACCTGTGACCTTAGGGAGGTCTTTTGAGACCCCTGAGTTGTAGCTTCCTCATTTGTAAAATGACAACAATACCAACTCTCTCAAAGGGTTGTTAGGAGGCTTAAATAAAATGATTTGCCTAAGGTCCCTAACCTTAGGCAAACCAGTGTTAGCTCATTCTTCCCTTACCCATTTTCCGTAGCTACTTCTAAGAATCCTTCACCCTTCCACTTCATCAATTCTGACCACTTTTTAATTAAATAAAGTACCAAATCATCTTAGTGAATCTCTTGTTCAATCAACCCTGATTGATAAATAAACTTCGTCTTCACTCCTGACTTACCTGAGCTTAGCATTTGTTTTACCTCATTTTAGAAAGTGAAATCTCGGCCGGGCGTGGTGGCTCACGCCTATAATCCTAGCACTCTGGGAGGCCGAGGCAGGTGGATCACCCAAAGTCAGGAGTTTGAGACCAGCCTGAGCAAGAGCAAGACCCCATCTCTACTAAAAAATAGACAGAAATGATCTGGACAACTAAAAATAT
>NW_012155974.1:532605-580462 GCF_000956105.1 Propithecus coquereli | reverse complement strand
AAAAAAAACAAAGTGAAATCTCATCAGAGATAGATATCTTAACACTCTGAAACTTCAGCTGTTTCCCTAAAGCTTCAAGCTAGGCATAGTTTTTCAAAAACAAACAATACTTAAACCTAAAACTGCAGTTGAATACCAACTTATTATGGCTAAGTTTTTTTAGAGTCTTTTTATTTTCTTAATTTTAAAGTCTGTAGCATTCTTCATCCATTATGGAGTTTTTCAAAAAAATACACACTGAATTTACGTGAATTTCAAATTAGGTTTTGTTTTTTTTAAAGACTCAAGCATGGTAAGTGATGCATCATTTATACATACATTCTATAAAGTCCCCAAAAGAAACTAAATTATTAGTGCTAGTCACACAAAGGGACAAGACTAGGAGGTGAGAGGATGAGGGGTTCTTACTTTATATGGGCTGGGGTTTGTTTTTTTTGTTTTTGTTTTCTGAGACAGGGTCTCTGTCACCCAAACTGGAGTACAGTGGCGCAATCACAGCTCACTACAACCTCCAACTTCCGGGCTCAAGCAATCTTGCTGGCTCAGCTTCCCAAGCAACTAGAGCTACAGGCTCGTGACACCATCACACCTGGCTAATTTTTAAAATTTTTTGTAGAGATGGGGTATCACTATGTTGCCCAGGCTGGTCTCTAACTCCTGGCCTTGAGAAATGCTCCCTTCTTGGCTTCCCATAGTGCTGGGATTACAGGTATGAGCCACTGCACCTGGCCTGGTTTTCAATAAAGTCTTTACAGAACTGGCTACTTAATTTGTGGAGCCCAGTGCAGAATGATAATGTGGGCTCCTAGTCCAAAAATGATTAATATCAAAAAAACAAAAAAATGATTAATATCAAGGCTGCAACAGCTGATCATTAAATCAAGCAAGGGACCCTGGTGACTGTCCAGGTTGCAGCCTCATGAAGCCAACATTGAGCTTTTATTAATCTAACATTCAATGTGCAATACAAAGAACTTGTGCTTCCTTAATAGTATGAAATCACAGGACTACTTCAGAAGAAGAAAATATCCAGCCTAACAACCTCTAAAACTATTAAAAATAATAGAGCAATCATGAAAATTTTTAACATGATAAATGATAATTCAGAGAAGTGAAACACTTGTTGGTCAATTTTTTTTTTTATGGCTGCTGGGAGTAAGGAGGTTATTCATGAAAGTTCACCAAGGCATATGTACAAGAATGTTCACTGTGGCACTGTGTTACAATAACAAAAACATGGAAACCCATCCCATCAACTAGTTAAATAAATTATGGCACATTCACAGAAAGACTAGGCACGTTACAAAAAGAACACAGTGAAGATCGGTACATGAAGTAGATCTGTATGTCTGAAATGGAAAGCACTCCAAGATACAAAGTTTAGTGCTTAAACCACAACACTCTCTACCATGATTTCATTTTTTTAAACATAAAGGCATAAAGTTTTTTTCTATGATACCCAAGAAATTTATCAGTGGTTTTCAAGGGAAGATGAATTCAGGATGGGTAAGGGGATGAAGGAGACTTGCTTTTCATCTTATAATTTACTGTATTTTTAGATTTACATGTTTAAAAATGGGTTTTATAACACCTACTTATATTCAAAACAATGTTTTAGCAAATCATACAAAATATACTTTAACGGATTTAACATAAACTTTAAAGTTTATAAAAACAAGAAACTCCTTCAGATGGTACTAGGAAAAGATTATTAACAAAAATACAATCAATACTCAATTATATATGGTGGTAACCAAAGAAAGCAGTGGCCAAGTAACAACCAAAAAAAAAAAAAAAGGATCAGAAATGTATCTTCTCAATTTGAACTTTCTCTCCATTAACATCTACAGGGAAAATGCTAACAAGGAGCAAAATGCTAATCAGACACCTTTAAAAAGGCTTGTAACTGTTCCTGCATCTCCCTCCACCCCCCCACAAAAATAGAAAAATTAGCTGGGCATGGTGGCATGTGTCTTTAGTCCCAGCTGCTTGGGAGGCTGAGGCAGGAGGATGGCTCCAGCCCAAGAGTCTGGGCTGCAGTGAGCTATTATTATGATGATGCCACTGCACTCTAGCCAGGGTGACAGAGTGAGACACTGTCTCAAAAAATGGCTAGTAACTGAAGAAAAAAAACAAAGGGCTTGAATAAATCTCCAAACTGGGCAAACAATTTTGAAATGTAGTTATGTACTGGCTATTAAAATTCCAAAGGTACTTTGGAAAATGTAATTGAGCTAGAAATAAACTCCTGGCTGAAAGGGAAAATAAATCCCTACTCTTTCAAACACTGCCCCCCCACACACAACTGAAGTAACACAACCATATTACAAAAAACAAACAACAATAAAACCACTGTCCTGGAAAAATGCACTGAGGCATATTTCTTTACACTTATTTATCCCCATGTATTTTTTCCCCACAGTTGATTGATTCGTTTTATTTAAATATTTACTGAGTGAAACACACCCCCCCCAGGCATCATAAAGACTACAGTGTCTAATCTCTCTTACAGTCACTAGACACAACTACACGCACACACACCCCAACACATTCTCAAGCATTTTTTTTGCAATTATTAATTTTCATGCCCAAATCTTTGGGGCAAGTTTTAGGAGATTTATTAGGAATATACAGATTTCCAATGATTAAAAAAACTCAATTATAAATACAGTCAATACAAGTTAAACAGCCATCAATATGTTCCACTACTGCAGGTAAGGCATTCCATGTTATTTTACAACCAACAGATGCCACTTTTTAAAGTTCCTGGATACAATTTGTCCCAACTGGGAATTTATTCCATCAGTAATGTATATACACTTAAATACAGTAACTAAATATTTAATTAGAAGTTTCAAAATTATAGCTGGTTTTCCTCACCTATCTGCTCCCTATCCAACCTGGGGCGAGACTGCTGACAAGACAGAGGAAGAGACAAGAGAGGTATGGAGAAAGCCTAGCAACAGGGAAGAGTTTTGGGGAAGATGTCAAAAAGAAAATTTCAACAGACATTCTAAATACTAAATAAGGGGAGTCTACTGCTTAATGAGTAATTACAAGATTTAAGATTAAAGTGAAAACATGTTTTACCGAAAAATAATGTACTGTGAACTAAAATAAAATTTTAAGGCTCACCCCGCCACTGGCTGACTAAATGGACCCCCTCGTGGCCAAAGGAATATCCTAAAACTAAATTGCCTGCCAGGAGGAAGGAGGTCAGACATGCCTCATCATGCTCCCCTCCCTTCTTGGTGACATCCTTTATAACCCATTAACAGGCCTAAGGGTATGCAAGACAAACCTGCAGGTCCTCAATTTACACAACAAATATATGTACGGTGGCTTGTCTCTGATAAACAGCTCCTTACGCTGAAACATTCCAAGCCTCTAGACAAAGCTTCATGTCTTTAACCAATTACAAGCCAAAGAATCTTTGAACCCACCTATAACCTGTAAGCCCCCCGCTTCGAGATGGCCCACTTTTTTGGGTCAAACCAATGTATGCCTCCCACGTATTGATTTATGACTTTACCTGTAACTCCTGTCTCCCTGAAATGTATAAAACCAAACTGTAACCCAACCTTAGCGAGTCCACTTGCTCAAGGCCTCTTGGGCGTGGCTCTGGGTCATGGTCCTCAAATTTGGCTCAGAGTAAATCTCTTTAAAATTACTTTACAGAGTTTGGTCTTTTTTCCATTGGCAGTACTGTATAGTGTAAAATTTGACAATTCCAATTTTCCACTGACTTTCTAAAGCTCGACGCAAAACACCTGCTAATTTACAGATAGGTCTGCTTGTCTTCAGAATAATTTAGGATCACTGTCATGAATCTGCTAATGCAAAAGCCCTCTCTCCAGCTTATTCCCAAAACTAAGGAAAGAACATGGGTACAGTTGGAGACGAGATCATTTTTTTCTTTATGCACATGCCAGAGATAAATCTGTGGATTCTGTCATCATAAACCAACATATACAATCAACCAACTACCCTACCACTACTGTTCTCTATACCTACCCCAACTAATAGCTAAAAGCTGCCACTTACTGAGCACTTACTATATGCTGGGCCCCGTTCTGAGTGGGTCACGTGGATTCACAAAGTTCTTATATAAAGCCCTTCCAACCCTACTCCGCTTCTGTTGAAATCAGAGATTATAAAGTAATTCTGAGTTAATTCAAACATTTAGTAAATGAGTACCATGTAAAAGCCTATAATGTACACCAGAGGGAATCAGTAATGAATAAGATTTTCCTCTGTTCTCTCAAGGAGATTATAACTCAGGCAAGACCTCCATGTAAATAAACTAAAAAGTCATAAGCAAAAAAATAAATGAGCGGAGATATCAAGCAAACACTGTGTAGAAGAAAAACAGTGAGGAAGTAATTGTAAAAATCAGGTTACAGAAGTAGAAGTAGCAGCATTTAAGCCAAGTCTTAAAGATTTTGATAGGAAGAGAAAGGTGGAAACGCTATTTAAGAGCAAAGGAATCAGACAATCATGGAAGCAGCCGGAAGTCTCGTGTTCAAATATAAGATGACAAGAAGAGATGCAGTAAAAGATGAAACTAAAAGTTATAATGAGGCCAGCTGGCAAAGATCTTAGTGACTTCCTAACACTTTAATACTAATTCTCAACCGGGGAAGCAGGGTGGTGGTGTCTCCAAGGTGAAAATCTTTGTAGGAGTAAGCCTTACAGCCTTACCAACATAACATGTCATATCACTCAGATGTGACAGAATGGGGAGAAATGCTGAGGACCTCTGGTGTATACTTGGGGTGGGGGGAATGATATGATGTGATTTACGTATTAAATAACTCTGGCACTAGAACAAAGGAAGACCAGAGAGACCACAGAAAGGGAGGCCAGATGGAAGACTGGAGTAACAATCTTCATAAGGAATGATAAGAGCCTCAGGGAGGGCAGGGGCAGAAGAAACATGGAAGGAAAAGGGTGAAGAAAAAAACTGATGGAAAATACTCATGGAGGCAGACCTGGTAAATAAAAATCTGGCCAAAAAGGAAGTCTCTAAAGGTTTCAGGCTGGGTAAATAGCCTGTAAAGCAAGACATCTTATGACCTTATATCTGTACAAAGATATATTGTACACAAAGTATAGCCACTTTAAGTGTACCACAAAGCAAAAAGAGCAACTGCTCTCATTTCACAAAGACGGAAGTTCAAGAGAGATTTAACAAACTTGCCCATGGTGATCCTGGGGGTAAGACATGGGCCAAGAAGCAAACCTGAGTCTTTCAAATCCAGTTCTAATGTTCTTTTAATAAGCCCTGCAAAAAGCAATTACTTTTTATGACTATAATAAATCTCCAAAAAAGAAAAAAAAGTTTTTAATAGGCAGGGTCTCGCTATGCTGCCCAGGCCAGAGTGCAATGGCTATTCGCAGGCACAATCGTAGCACATTACAGCCTCAAACTGGGCTCAAGTGATCCTCCTGCCTCAGTCACCCAAGAAGCTAGGACCATGGGCACACATCCAAAAAGGAAAAGTTTTAAAGAAAAAGCATATAATCTGTTGGGAGTGAAATTATATTTCAAATGTAAGGAATATTTTTAAACTTGTGCTCTGGTTCTGTCTACCCAAGAAATGGGGCAAAGATTCACAGTCAGCAGTGCACATGCTGTGTCCATTTCCTTGGACCCTGAAAGTTCAGATACAGATGGGAAAGGTGACAGATTTCACTTTATATAAAATACCACTTGTTAGGTGATTATGTGAAAGGCCAAAAATAACTATAAAGAAATATTCTAGTAACTATCTTCAACATAGTAAAATTGCATTTTAATGTTCTGGTTAGTACTGATGTTTGTTATAAAAATACTTTATAATACTAATATACCCTTTAAGGTAGACTACAGACTTTGACTTTATTTAGCAAATATTTGAGCATTTTCATGGTTTAAACCCCGGAGCAAGGTGCTGTGGGTAAAATGATGACATGCTTCACCACAGCAAGGGCTTAACATAAACGACTTATAATACAGCACAATACAGACAATAAAGGAAGTAAAAACAGAAGATGATGATTGCAGAAAGGAATACTGCATATTGACAAGACTTCTAAAAAGTCCAGAGAGGACATGACATCTGATACGAACTTTTAAAAACTGGAGGGGTGGGAGTGAGAAGGCATTCCAATCAGAGTAAAGAATATAAGCAAAGATGAACTGCAATAGCTTGGCATGTTCAGAGAATCAAGAGTACTCTTGTTTAGATGGATAGTGCAGCAAGGGGACAAAGAAGACAAGATAAAGTACAGAGAAGAGTAGGGGCCAGATTGTGAGGGGTCTTCAACGTGATGTTGGTGTGTCTGAATTCTAAGCTCCAAACCACAGGCACTCTTAGAAGCTCGCTGAGCCACAGGCTGGCAAGATCTGATTTGTGTTTAGGAGAGATGACACTGGCAGCCAGGCAAAGCATAGATAGGAAGGGGAAGAGGCTAAAAACAAAGCTAAAAGCTTTAAGCCAAGCAAAGGAATCTGCGGTTTTAACAATAACACCACTAATCTAGTATTTTACAAGGGTTTGAGTAATGATGAAATTATTTCACATCTTGCCCCACTTGAGACATCCGGTGTCACCACTCTTCCCATTTTACAGATGAGAAAACTGGCTTCGAGGCCACTGAGCACTCCAAGTCAAATGCTACCAAAACAGGAACAAAGCCCAGGCTCAGTACTTTTCCACACAACAGAAAATAAAATTAGCAGGGTGTGATGGCTCATGCCTGTAGTCCCAGCAGTGTGGGAGGCCAAGGCAGGAGGATCACCTGAGGCTAGGAGTTCAAGATTAGCCTGGGCAACACAAGAGACCGGACTCTACAAAAAATAAAAATCGTAGCTGGGTGTGATGGCACACAACTGTAGTCCCAGCTACTTAGGAGGCTGAGGCAGGAGGATCCCTTGAGCCCAGAAGTTACAGGCTGCAGTGAGCTATGATCACACCACTGCACTCCAGCCTGGGTGACAGTGCAAGACTCTGTCTCAAAAAAACAAAAACACAAAAATACAAAAAACAAAAACACAAAAAAACACAATCCTATTGCTTTTTAAGAGTGCTACTGTAAAACAAAGCACAGAGTGAGCTATATTACCATTAGAGAAGTGCTAAAAATTCACTTAATTTTCTTAAACGTTTGCAACTTGTTAACAAATAAGCTAATCATTCTTAAAATAGTTAATTTGTCATATGTTAACGCCATGTTAAAGACCGATATTTTTTCTTTAAAGCAATCAAAAACACCTGTACTTCTAATTCCACTTCGTGTGGAACTAAATATTTAAAATATTTTTCCCTCCCTTTGATGTTTCAGTGGTCAAACTGGCATTCCATTGATGAAACAGGCTTACATAAAAACCATTATACCGGCCGGGCGTGGTGGCTCACGCCTGTAATCCTAGCTCTCTGGGAGGCCGAGGCGGGCGGATTGTTTGAGCTCAGGAGTTCGAAACCAGCCTGAGCAAGAGCGAGACCCCATGTCTACTAAAAATAGAAAGAAATTAATCGGACAACTAAAAATATATACAAAAAATTAGCCAGGCATGGTGGCGCATGCCTATAGTCCCAGCTACTCGGGAGGCTGAGGCGGGATAATCGCTTGAGCCCAGGAGTTTGAGGTTGCTGTGAGCTAGGATGACACCACGGCACGCACTCTAGCCAGGGCAACAGAGTGAGACTCTGTCTGGAAAAAAAAAAAAACCATTATACCCAAAACTGAAGTACTTTAGGAGCTTCTATTAGGTATGCAAAGGCACAATTTCAGTAATAGTTTTCTCTCTCTCTTTTTTCTTTCTTTCTTTCCTTCTTTCTGGAGACGGGGTCTCACTGTGTCACCGGAGGCTAGATAGAGCACAGTGACAAGATCATAGCTCACTGCAACCTCAAACAGACTGGGCTCAGACGATCCTCCTGCCTCAGCCTCCTAAGTAGCTTGGACTACAAGCAATCAATTGATTGTTCAGGCTGGTCCGGAACTCCCGGCCTCAGAGATCCTCCAGCCTCGGCTTCCCGAAGAGCTGGGATTATAGACTTGAGCCATCCACACGGGTCAGAAATAGTTTTTGTCACAAAGAAAGACAAAGATTCTGAGACCTATTTAAGAATGGTTCAATCCAAATAAGTGACAGAAGAATATTTGACCTTCAGGATGCAAAGTGATAGATTCCCTCCCCTTCAAAGTCTATGAAATGGTCAAAGTGTTCTGGAATGGTCTTACATTGCACTAGAGAAATCTGGCTTGGGGATTTCACTCTATAAATAGTTTTACGTACAACATCACCTATTATCAAAACTGCTTGTCCCTACTCCCTTACGAACTTTCTACCACCGTTTTTAAATAAGCAAACCCAGAAATGTAAAACCCATTCTCAGGAACGTGGAAGATGAGTCGAAGTATCAACCAACCCAGGTAATTATTACCACGAACCGCATTTATGTAAATTATTCCAAATAATCGCATGCAGCTTCCCCGCTTAATCCCCCTGCTGGGTTAAGTCTTTATAGGTAGCCTATAGAAAACAAAAACTGAAAGGTGGCAAAAAAGAAATCAAAACTGAGTTCTGCCATGATTTGGGGGTCCGCCTCCAAGAGCCCTGCAGGCCCTGTCATCTGCGCACCACACGCCGCGAGCTCAATCCTGGGGCAACACGAAGCATTTCAAACATGACCAACTTTCGCCTCTCCGACGGGAAGCAGCGGAGAGCTCGAGAAAAGCCGGCTGCAGACGCGTGTTTTAGAAGCGAGCTGGAGAGGGCTAGGCCCGCGGCACGAGCGGCGCTCGCGGTGACTTTGCCGGCCTGCAGCTCCGGCCTCCGGCGTAACCTTCGCGAACCTTGCGCCGGGCCGGCCGGGCCGGCCCCGCCCGCCCCGCGCCATAGGCCGGCGCGCCCGTCACTCAGCCGGCGGCGGGCCCCGCCCGCCCGCAGGCCCTCCTCCCCGCCCGGCGGTTTTCCCTTCTCCCGGCCCCAAAAGGACAATGCTGGAGGGGAGGGGGACGGAGCGGACGCGTGAGGGCGGGCCAGCCCGCCGACCCGGCCCCGCTGCCCGGGACGCCGGGCGCCTCCCGCCGGCTGAGCCTCCCGCCCGCGTCCGCCTTCAGGGCTCCGCGCCCCAGCCCCACGTCCAAGCACTCCGCCTCGCCGCCCCCCAAAAGAGCCGCCCCCGACGCAGCGACACCGGCCCGGGCGAGAGGCAGCCAAGGGCCGGCCCATTGTGCGGACTCATCGTCCGCCGCCCCGGCGCACGGCCTCAAGCCGGAGTCCCAGGGCGGGAGCTCGGACTGGAGTCCCGGGGTCGAGGGCCAGCCCCGGGTCCTCGCTAAGCCCCGCGGCCCGGCGGCGGCCCGGCCTCCTTCAAGCCGGCTCTGGAGCCCCTCGGCGGCGGCCAGCCGGCCTGCCCGGGCCCGCGCCCACCAAGCCCCCCGCCCCCTCCCCGACGCCCGCCCGCGGTACCTGCCGAGGCTGCCGGGAGGCGAGGCGGCCGGCGGGGGCGCCTCTCCTCGCTGCGAGGGGCTGCGGGCGGCTGCCGAGCGCCGGGCGGCCGGGCCTGCGCCTTACGTAAAACGGCGGCGGCCCCAGCGCCACTTGGCGGAGGGCGGGAGGCGGCGCGCCGGGAGCCGCTCCGCTCCGTTACCCGGCAACTGGCCTCAGCGCCCCGCCAACCAGGGGCGCGCTCCATATCCTTCCGCCCAGGCGCCGGGATTACATCAGCGCCGGCCGAGCCCGCCCCTGCCCCGCCCCTCCGGCTTGACCACGGGCGCGCAGGCGGCGGGTGGGCTGAGGGCACCGGCGACTGGGTCTGGTTGGGGCTGGGCGTCGAAGCCCCCACCCTGAAGCCAGGCGGGTGTGGTGGAAGGTGCTAGAGGGGAGAGGGCTGGAAGCGGGAACCCACCTTGTGTGTGGGGCGTCGGAAAGGAGACGCCCCCTACGCAGGGCCTCGTGGGGCTGCCCTTGGCGAAAGCCCCCAAGCTCGGCCGCCGACCCCGCCCTAGGCCCCCCCGCGGCCCTCTCCCCGGTAGCGGGGCTCGGCGTGCACGGCCCCTACCGCGGCCCCGTGCGGCCCCCGCTTTGTTAGGGACGCTCTCCACCTGTCCGCGCCCCCTCCGCGCCACGGCCTGGGATGGTTGGAGTGGGCGGTTTAAAATAAAGACTTTAATTTAAAAAAACATTTTAAGAAACTCAGAATACAAGGTAAAGAAATGTGGCATGACTCTTTTTTTATTAAGTAGGCAAAAATAAAAGAAATTCTGGAAGATTCTAAAGTGGGTACCAAAAATATGCGCTAACCTTTTAATCAAAGTCTCTTCACACCCACCCACCTTCCCTAAATGCGACTCCTAGGCCTGTTTTAAAAAAGCAACCATCAGGCCCGGCGCGGTGGCTCCCGCCTGTAATCCTAGCTCTCTGGGAGGCCAAGGCGGGCGGATTGTTTGAGCTCAGGAGTTTGAAACCAGCCTGAGCAAGAGCGAGACCCCGTCTCTACTAAAATTAGAAAGAAATTAATTGGACAACTAAAAATATATAGAAAAAATTAGCCGGGCATGGTGGCGCATGCCTGTAGTCCCAGCTACTCGGGAGGCTGAGGCAGGAGGATCGCTTGAGCCCAGGAGTGTGAGGTTGCTGTGAGCTAGGATGACGCCACGGCACTCTAGCCTGGGCGACACAGTGAGACTCTGTCTCAAAAAAAAACAAACAAAAAAAAGCAGCCATCACAGACACCAGAAAGGAAGGAGCTGGGGAGACTACTCACCCACAGAGAACAGAGAGGAGATAGGCCGGGAGGGGAGTGACTTACCTGGGGTCATTTGGTCATTGATTTATTTATCAAGCACCCCTAGCTGCCGGCACTGCGCTTCAGAACCTGCAGCTGTTCCTGCACTGGCTCCCAGGCCCCAGACCCTGAGCCTGGGAGAGGTGATCTGCCGAGGCAGTCAGGACACCACATGCCAGAGGCACTGGACGGAGGCACCAAGAACCATCACTTACATGCTATCTACAAGGTGTTTCTCCGGAATCATTTCTTTTGTTCTTCACAAAAATCCTGGGACAAAGCATTATCATCCCCATTTCACTGGTGAGGAAGCTGAGGCTCAGAAAAAGTAAATGATTTCACCCAAGCCTGGCTGCTAGCGAGTGGACAAGGCCTTCTGACTCCCCTCAGCCACACTGCCTCTTGCAGGAGGCGGGATTGGAGCCCAGGCTCTGACCTCTGGGGTCTTCTTCTGGAAACAGCTTTCTCCCTTCATCAGCTCCTAATTTTATTCTCTGAGTGTCCATCTCAGGCGAATGTTATCTCACCATAAATCACAGTGCATTTGTTCAATCAATGTCTTCTGAGCACCTGTTCTGGGACTGGCTCAGTGCCAGACAGGGGTCATCCTCGTGTTCCTGGAAAGCAAATTCAGAAAAGGTGGGAGAGGATGGGAAAGGTATGGGAAATTCAGAGGAATCCAGGAGCAAAGGCGGGGAGGGTAATGGAGCTTCAGAGTCTAGTTCCCAGGTGCCCCCAGGCTCCAGGATTTCACAGGCCCAAATATTTGTTTCCCCCAAATAATGCAGGGTTTGCAAAGGATGGTCAACCTAGATTTTTGCCACATTGGTGACATTACTGTCATCTACATTCACATCTTACAAAAGGGGGTATTAACAGCAAAAAAAATTTTAAATATTAATAGTAACAATATGTCAGTCTCAAGAAAACGGGAACACAGTTGGCAACTTTATAGACATATGCACACACAGAGTTTATTGACCTTATTTTTATCATTTTGCCACAGACCAGTTTTTACAAACCATGAAGTAGCAGAACCTGAAGCCTTCTTGGAAGAGGTATTTAAACCAAGTAGGAATTTACTAGGATTAATAGGATTTGCAGGTGGTGGGGAGAGATTGGCGATGAGGGAATGAAGTGTCATGTTTACTTTGTTTCCTTAACAAAATAGTCCCCATCCTTCAGATTGTTTTGATAAAACTCCTAGAAGTCTTGGCCGACTTGGCTGATTTCTCTTTGAGGAACACTCTCTCCCTGGATCTTTACATTGCTGGTTTCTTGTTGAAGGCTCAGCTACAATGTCACCTACCCAGAGAAACCTACCCTGATGCCCAGTTTGGAGGAGCCAACCTTCCCAGTCATGATGTCACCCACCTGTTTTGTTTCTTTGTCCACAGCTCTTATCAGTATTTGAAATTATCTTACTTGTGTATTTGTTTCCTCATTAATATCAGCCTCCCTACTCAAGACCTACACCCCATGAAAGCAAACATGTAGCCCATGGCATTTTTTTTCTTTATGCCCTGAGCCCACCACAGGGCCTGCCAGTTTGCAGGTGAATGACTGAATGGTCATCTGTGATGTGGTCAGAGTGGACGTCGGGAGAACACAGTCCTGCCTTCTTTTTTTTTTTTTTTTTTTGAGACAGAGTCTCACTCTCTTGCCCTGGCTAGAGTGCGTGCCATTAGCCTAGCTCACAGCAACCTCAGACTCCTGGGCTCAAGTGATCCTTTTGCTTCAGCCTCCCGGGTAGCTGGGATTACAGGCATGCGCCACCATGCCCGGCTAATTTTTTCTATATATTTTTAATTGTCTGATTGATTTCTTTCTATTTTTAGTAGAGACGGGGTCTCGCTCTTGCTTAGGCTGGTCTCGAACTCCTGAGCTCAAACAATCCGCCCGCCTTGGCCTCCCAGAGTGCTAGGATTACAGGCGTGAGCCACCGTGCCCGGCCAGTCCTGCCTTCTTTTGAGCAATGGGGAACAGGTTTCTCAGGGATGAGGCCCACACCCTTTAGCGTGCCACCCTGCCCACAGCCTTCCTTCAAGCTCTTGGGGAGACCAGCTGAGTTAAACTCAGGAGAACAGTAGGTTTCTTGCACTTGTGGGCTAAGATGCTTAGGGAATGCACAGGAGGCCAGAGGACTCTGGCATTATAGCAAAGTTGGTCTGGAGGTAGTAGACTCCCCCTTTGGCATTTTCTAAAAAGAAATCATCTTGGTTTCCTGTGTACGTCTAAGATCATTCATGTCATTTCTCCCATCTCAAGAGCACCTGCCATGGCTCTCCAACCCCTGCACACAGGTGAGGCAGTGAGGGGGAGAAGATGACAACTCCAAGTGACCCTGACTTGGATGTTCTGGATGCCAGGGAGGATTCTGGGGGATGCCAGCTGGGGCAGTGATTTCGTAATGTGCATGCATGGTGAACAGCAGGGACGAGGCTGGGTCCAGAATGCTACGTGGTGTCACATAGCACACACCAACTGACAGAAAGCAGGGCCAGGCCTCTTTGGCTCTGTGATCTTGGGACATAAGCTCCCTCTTTGGGCCTCAGTTTCCCCATTTATACAGCAAGGGACTTGGGCAGGAAGATTTCAGATGCGCATGCGCACACGTGTTTGTGTATGAGAGAGAGAGAGAGAGAGAGAGAGAAAGAAAGAAATTTGGTAACAAAATTTCAATGAAGCACCACTTTGAAAACAGAATATGTACAAACCCTCACCTGTCACCCCACATTAACAATACCAGCTCCTGTTTACTGATCCCAAGCTGCGTGCCAGGTGATTTACTCACTTTGTCCTTAACCCCCACAATAGCCAGTAGGGGAAGATTATCCCCATTTTGCAGTTAGAGATGCCACTGAAGCTCTGGAGAGGTTAGGTGGCTTGCCCCAGGCCACACTGCTACTAAGTGGCAGCACCAGGATTTCATTCCCGCCCTGTTCTTCCTACTGTGCCACACCATTTCATTAAAATCCATCCTGAGTCAACTTTTCAATGAACGATGCTGAGATAAGAACCCTAACCAGATAAGCTCTTCATTGCACCCTCATTTAGGATGCTAACTGCGCATCTCAGCTCAGATGCTATCAGCCAAGGTGGCCAACTGGCCCTCTGTCATGGCCTTCTCTCTCAGTCACCCCAGGCCTGCACCACACTCCTGACAGCCCCGCCTCTCAGCAGCCCTCCCTACCTCTTAGGGGTGAAGAGTTGAGGTCAAACTTCTGACACAACTTCCTGGTTTGACCTTTGAGGAGCTCACTGACCTTTGCAGGGCTTCAGCTTCCTAGTATGTGAAATGACAGAGGGATAATGTCTGTCAGTTTTACGAAGGGCCAAACCAAATCAGAGGTGTGGTTGTCCCCTGGACACGCTACGATGCCATGTAAATGTCCCATCTTATCATTATTCTTCCAAACTCGTTCCAAGGACTAATGAATTTTTCCTCACTTTTATCCCTCCACCCAATCCATGGGAAATCAACAATGTCACCAGCAACCTTCCAACACAGAAGTAGAGTGTCATGGTGATTAAGTACACAGGCCAAGCCACTGGATTGAAGCCAGGTTCCATCACGTCTCAGCTGGCTGACATGAGTAAGTTACTTAGCCTCTCAGTTTCTTTATCTGTAAAATGGGCATAATAATAATAGTATGTTTCAGAGGGTAGTCATGAAGGGGTAAGTGAATCCACACCAAGGGTTTGTAACAGTGCCCAGCACACAGTAAACACTCAATAACACCAGTGTCCATGACCAGCCCTCTTTACCCAGCTCTGAACCACCCTATCTCTGGGTCCCCCTCTTCCTCTGTCCCTCCCTACTACCCCTGTCACTCTGCATGCTCCTGGGGCAGTTTCATCCACTTTCATCCACTCCCATAGCCAAAGTAAAATGGGATGGAAGGACACCCAAATCTCTCCGCACCCCTCTCTGCCTTTCTCAGAGGCCCAGACCTGCCTCCTGGGCTTGTCTGCCTGCTGGCGAGGCCCCGCCCCCACATGTCCCTAGCTGACTCATGGCCTTCCCCTGCGCTCTATTCACAGCACACACCCCCCTCAGCTGCCTGAGCATTGCCCTGTTGAATCTGCTTCAGAAATAATGGCCTTGCAGGCAGGCTAAGATCAGACGCCTGGGTATGAGTCCAGTGCTGCCACTTGTAAGTTGATTCCTCTCTCTGAGCTGGCCTACATATCTCTTAACTAGGAAGAAGGAGAGCACCTCTGATCTCTTGATTCCTCTGCCTCGTATATGAAGCCCCTTCCTATGTTTGGTGAAACCCCTCCCTTGCAGATCTGGGTGGGAAGCAAAGCTGACATCTCTGCAGAGCCTGCAGGCCAGACGCTGACCACACCTCCCTCCCGACCTCAGCCCTGATGATTTGTCATCCCCGTAACAACACAAAACCGTGCATGAGGCTTACTCTGCACTGGTTTGATCTTCTGTGCCCAGATGTACCCTACAGCAGGGAAATTAACCTGCGATGGAGTTGGAAATGGTTTTTAACCAATATATGGACATGCGTTTCAGTGGCCACCATTCAACCTACTATACTATGTCCCTAAAAATCTTCTGTGGTCGTAAAATAGCACAACACTCACCCACTCTGGGTCACCTGATTTTTTTCTTCATAGCATTACTTGTCACATGCATCATTGTATATTTATTTGTCTGTGGCTTTTCTACCCCCCAGCTGCAAACTGCAGGAGGGAAGGCAGGACTCCATCTCCTTCGTCCACTGATGTCCCTCAGCCCCTAGAACAGGGCCTCACACACGGCAAGTGCTCAAAATAATATACATTGAATGAACATATAATATAAACATCAGAAAGGACCAAAGATTTACAGCCCCGTTTAGGTCATTCCTAAAACACAGAATTGCTACTAACAGCTGATGAGACTATGGTGTTTATAGGGGAAATAGATATAATTGATACTTATTAAAATGGAAATTATATTTATGTTTAGATGCCATAATAATTTAGTAGTCTGACGACAATGCTTAAATATCCTTGGCAGGAAGCTGACATCTTCCACAAAGAAGTGACTTTAAGCGAGAAGATCCCCCAGGTAATGCTCCTGGCACACGCAGAGCCTGCCCAGAACGAGTCTGCAGTCAGAGGTGATCTCACTTCTCAGAGCCTCTGTTTCCCACATGGAAAAGTTAGACAGGGAGGCCTAAGGCCCCTTCGGCTCAGACTGGGAGACCTTGGTGGTGGGAATGCCCACCTGCCCTGCCTCTCCTGGCCAGAGATATCTTCTCCTCTGACCCCCAGGGCCTGTGACCTCCATAACTCAGTAGCCCCTTCAGGGTCCACTCATCCTTGGCCACCATTTTCAGAAGCAGAAAGACAATTCCCCAAAATATGACATCCAGGATGGGGTGCTTCTACCATGCACCTCCATGTTTTTGCACATGCTGTTCCCCTGAGCTTGGGGTGCATTTCCCAGCCCTGAGAAACTTATTCATCCTCCAAAGCCCAACTCAGCTCTGGTGGCCTTTTCAACGGGAAAATCTCCCACAAGATGTTCTGCTGTCCTGGTCTCTCCTGCCCCGCAGCTTACGTGGACTCCTATGAGGGCGTTTACTGTGCTGTGATGGAATGTGTTTGCTGCCATGTCTGTCTCCTCACAGGACTGGGCCCGTGAATCTCTAGCACCCGTGCTCAGTAAGGGCTTGGGAAGCCAGGCTCAAGGCCTGGCCCAGATGCCACCTCTTCCAGGATGCCTTCCTGGGGTCCCAGCCAAAGTGCAGCCTTCCCCTCCATCAGGAACTCTTCCCGCCCCCACCCCGAACACCTGCCCCCAGTACCTGTCTTTGTTTCTTCTTTTCATCTATTCCTATTTATTTATTTGCCTGTTACCTGTCCTCCCGGTAGGATGTCAACACCAGAGCAGGGACCTGGCCTAGAAAAAAGCTTGGTAGGTGCTCAGAAAACATTTGCCAAATTCGTTTTTGTCTGTGATTTGTCCCTACCCCTTGACTGTGAGCTCTCCAGAGAGAAGACAGCCCCAGGACCCCAGAGGATCCTGGGCATAGAGGGGTACTCAAGCCTGTTGGAGCTGTTACAATGTGCTTGAGCATCCCATCTCACCCGACCCAGACCTCAGAGCTGAAAGGACCTGGATGCTCTCCCAACCTAAACCGCCTATAAGAGTGGAGGCCCAAAGCCCAGAGAGGGTGAGTGGTGTGCCCAAGGTCGCACAGCAGAAGCGGCCTGACACCCTTCTCCTGACTTCATGCCCCCTGAATTTTCCTCTCTCCCAGGTCAGCTCTTATGTCTTTCCTCAGTAAAGTCTTCTCTCTTCAGAAGCCGCCCTCTTCCCCTGAATTTTACCCAGTCAAAGGATATTAACATAAGGCTGGTTATTTTCATGGCAGGGAGTCACTCAGGCTTGGATCTGAATTTTGCTTCTCTTACTCCCCTGTTAGAGGGACCTGGGCAAATTGGTTCCTTTCTTTTCTTTTAAATGTTTAATTGTGGTAAAATATGTATAACATAAAATTTACCACCTTCTGTAGTCCCAGCTACTCGGGAGGCTGAGGCAGGAGATCGCTTGAGCCCAGGAGTTTGAGGTTGCTGTGAGCTAGGCTGACGCCACGGCACTCACTCTAGCCCAGGCAAAAGAGTGAGACTCTGTCTCAAAAAAAAAAAAAAATTTACCACCTTAACCACTTGTAAGTGTACAGTTCAGTGTTGAGTACATTCACATTGCTGCGCCACCATCTCCAGGACTTTTTCATCTTGCAAAACCAAAACTCAGTGCCCAATAAACAATAACTCCCCATCTCCCCTCCCCCAGCCCCTGGCAGCCACCATGCTACTTTCTGTTTCTGTGAATTTGACTCCTGTGGGTACCTCATGGACATTGGAGCTACAGTATTTGTCCTTTTGTGATTGGCTTATTTCACATAGGATAATAACCTCAAAGTTCATCCACGTTGTAGCGTGTGTCAGAATTTCTTTCCTTTTTAAAGCTGAACAATGTTCCACTGTATGTGTAGACCACATTTTGTTTATCCCTTCATCAGTTGACAGCCGTTTGTGTTGTTTTCACCTTTTGACTATTGGAAATAATACTGCTATGGTTCATTTCTTCTTAAGCCTGATTCCTCACCTGCAAAGTGGTGTCGCTGTCCTCAGGTGCTTATATGAATTCCTTTGCCTGCCATTTGCCCAATAAGGGGCTTCATCAGCAGAGTGAAATTACTAGCAATGCTGAGTCATCACTGCATGCCAGGCGGGCTTCTGCAGACAGCACGCATTTACACACTGAATCCTCACAGCCCTGGGAGGTGGCTGCCATCATTATCCCATTTTACAGAAGCAGAAAGAAATGGTGACCTTGCCCAAGCTTGCACAGCCAGGAAGTGGCAGAGCTGGGACAGGAACGCAGGCCACTGGCTCCGAAGCCAAAGCTTGGCCACTCAGCCATTGACTGTCCACGCGACTGGGCTTCTCCCATCCACAGCACCTGCTGCAGCGTGCTTGTGAATTCACAGGCAGCCTCGCCCACAGCCCACACCCTGAGCTCTTGCCACTGGCTGGTCCCAGGCCTTCCTGGTGGTGGGAATGGGCCACCCCAGGGGTGGGTTCAAGTGCCCCAGGGAGAAGGATGAAGGAAGGCACTAGAAGGCTCTGCAGTTCCTCTTGTGGACTGAAAGCTGCCCAGTTATTCCTGAAACGTAGCTGTTCCTTTATCCCACGTCTTGGAAAATAAAACGAGCACCACCAACAACAAAACCCATTCGGTGGCCGGGCGTGGTGGCTCACGCCTGTAATCCTAGCACTCTGGGAGGCCAAGGCGGGCGGATCGTTTGAGCTCAGGAGTTCAAGACCAGCCTGAGCAAGAGCGAGACCCCATCTCTACCAAAAATAGAAAGAAATTAATCGGACAGCTAAAAATATATAGAAAAAAAATTAGCCGGGCATGGTGGCACATGCCTGTAGTCCCAGCTACTTGGGAGGCTGAGGCAGGAGGATCGCTTGAGCCCAGAAGTTTGAGGTTGCTGTGAGCTATGATGACACCACGACACTCTAGCCCGGACAACACAGTGAGACTCTGTCTCAAAAAAAAAACCCATTCGGGAATTATGTGAAAATTCCTATTTCACATATCTTTTTTGAAAAAAATGCTACAAAAATACATTCTGTCTAGTCGACATGATCAAGAAGAATATCAAACAGCATTCACAGGGAATCCATTCAACCTTGAAGACACCGACATCCATCGTCTCATTTATTCTGCAGTCACGAGAGGGAAGGCTGCGTGTGCTGCTGCAGGGGCCTCGCCTTGAGGGAGAAACCGCTGACAAGTCACCACACCTCCTGTCTGTGGCTCAATTTATAGCATCGCAGGGACCATTGGAATTTCTGCCTTGAAACCATCTGGACTAATTACCCCCGTGGCTGGCATAGGGCCTGGGATTGTTCTTGGTTTGGGGGCAAAGGTGCTTGTGGTCCATTGGAAGAGCGCTTTCCTGGGCCACCCCAAAACTTCAGCCACCTTCTGGGCAGCATCAGCGTTGGCTGGGACAATTGTCAGCCTGTGCCAGGCTTGGAGAAACCAACTGGCTCTTTGCATCCAGGAAACACACAAACAAAACAAACTTCTGTCGCTCCTGAGGGGGTTGGCAGTTCAGGGTGAGAGCAGAGCATGTGTTTATGATTATTGTTTTCTGTACAGACAACGGGAACAAAGAGCTGCAACTACGTGGCAACTGACAACAACTCTTGTTCCCCACAGGTCTACTGTGCACCAGGCACTTTGTACCCATTGACTCTCTAACTTGCTTAGTGATCCCTCGGGGCCCCTTACCCCCTTTGTCATATGAGGAAACTGAGTCACCCAAGCTCAGAGAGCAAGTAAGCAGCTAAGGCAGGATTTGAACTCAGTTCTGTCTGTTGAAAGAATGACCTGCCACGACCTTCGGAGCAGATGGGCTGTACCAGGGACCTGGTGTGTGGTACCAGGTATGTGGAGGAGAGCCTGGGGACCAGGATTAAGGTCAGGGGTATCTTGGTTTGGGGTCCCTAGAAGCCCTCAGACGGGGATTCAGTGCAAATGGTTTATTACAGAGGTAGGGTCCCAACGACGGGTATCTCCTAATCCCTGGAACCTGTGAACCTGTTACCTCCCCGGGCTCCCTGTCACCCCCACAGTCCCAGGTTGCATGCTTTCCCAGCCCGACCCTGCATCCTGCTCCTACAGGTTCCCCAACCTCCAGATGCACTAGCCACTTGCACTTCTCTCCATGGCCATGCTTGTGCCTCCCCTCTGCCTTTGCAAACACAATGGAATGCCCTGCGCCTCTGCTTAACTACTGTTTTCTCCAGTGAATCCTCTTTCTGAAAGCTTTCCCTGCAGCCCCCAGGTAGGAGAGAGGCCTCTCTTGCATGCTGCACTGCTGGTCCTCTCGGTTTCCCACCCCAAGGTGCTGTACTGGACATGTCTGTCCCTTGCACCAGGTTGTGAGCTCCTTGGGTGGGGGGCAGCTGTGCCCAATGATGCTGCCTCTTGGGCACCAGCCCAGGGCCTGGCAGAAAAGATGGCTCAGGAAAGGACTCTCCTCTGCGGAACCCGAGTCATGGGAAAGGCACAGTGGCTGCCCGCAGCCCAGCCCCTGGCCCTCAGCCTGGCTATTTTTATTTCTTCCGCCGCAGAGCTAAGGCCTGTGGGGCAGGTTCTCAGACCGAGCCAGTGAAATCTGCCAGACAGACTGAGGACACTTGCTGGTGCTGCCCCTAACAGGGGCCTCAGGGGCCCCTCCTCTAGAGCTCATTCCCAGACCTCAGCCAGCAGGCAGCATACTCAGAGCCTCCGGGACTGCAGGCACCAATGCACTGTTGTGGTCAGGGCCCAGCTTTTTTGCTGTGTGCCAGGAGCAAGTCATGTCACCTTTTGTCTCCTCATCTGCCAAATGAGTGGGCGTCTAGCTCTCTCTTGCAGGTCATTTTGAGGATCAAATGATAAATTGATAAGTCTAATTTTAATGTAAATTTTAAAGAGGTGAAACAGTCACATAATTCAAAATTCAGAATACAGAAAGATGTATTTACTCAGTGCCAATCCAGCCCTTGTCCCCCCAGGCATCCAGCCAGCCGTCCTCCCTGAAGGTACCAGGGTTGCCATTCTCTCTGTCTCTAGATAGAGATTTACACACACACACACACACACACACACACACACACACACACACACAGAGCACCATTATGAAGGACCCACCCTGTGCTGCATGCTTTGGCACATAGTAGGTGCTCATAAGTAGTAACTTCTGTGCTGCCCCCTGTGACAGTCTCACCTCCGTGATTATCAGCTTTAATGACTGTCCACCGAATGAGCAGCTGCTGGGCTCTATGCTAGGTTCCCCACAAATATTATCTCCATTTTTATGGACGAAGAAACCAAGGCTCAGAGAGGCTGGTAACTTGGCTAAGGTCACAGCTGGCTGATGGCAGAGCGAGAAGTCAACCTCCTGTCTTTGGACCCCAAGGCCTGTGCTCAGAGCCAGTCGGCTTCATTTCTGTGGCCCATGTGACAATCCAATCCCAAGGAAGCCACAGCCTTTCTCCATGGTCATTCCTGGGCACCTTTCCCAGGTTTCAGGCTTGATAGGTGTGCAGAGCTGTCCCTGTGAGGACCACTTGTCCTTTGGACAAGCCATAGGGAGGAATGTGACTGCATGGCCTCCCAGTCATCTGACAGGGTTCCCACCTCCCTCCTGGAGCCACCTGGAGTCACCACACCAGGCAGCCCTCCCCCTCATGGTGCCCCGATGTCCAGAGAAAGCAGGCCTTGTCCTAAGTTGCACAGCAAGAGAGTGAAAGGCCCTGCCTTGCCCTATAGGAAAGGGTGGCCCACCCATACCTCAACAGAGTACCCCAAAGCATCACTGGATTGCAGTTCCCAGGTCTGGCAAGGCTGCCCACAGTTTATTCATCTCATGGCTCCATCCCCACTGCTGCAATCCCAAGGATCCTGGGAGGAGACCTCAAACAAGGTCAGAGGAATGCATGGAAGAATTGCTCAACTCTTCTGACATCAGGTTATGACTGACTTGAATCTAGACTCATTAAATAACAACACTCAGGATGTTTAAATTCTGTAACCCATTGTGATCCCTCATGAGTGGGAGGCCCTTGACTGGGAATCAGGAGAATTCTTTGAATTTGGGTTGTCCCACTTACAAGCTGTGTGACACTGGGCAAGTTGCTTAACCTCTCTGAGCCTCAGTTTCCTCATCTGCAAGCTGATTCTATCCTGGGGGTGGATGACTGTAATAAAACCTACCATACAGGTCATGGGGAGAATGAAATCAGAGGTAAAAGCACCTGGCAGTTAAGGATAAAATCACATTAACCACAGCAATCCCAACACACATTGGGCCCCACTTCTGTACAGATACTGTGCGGGCTTGTCCTGGAGCCAGACTGCCTGGGTTCAAGTCCTGGCTCAGTCGCTTACTAGCTGCATGACCTAAGGCAAGTTACTTGAACTCTCTGTTCCTCAGCTTCCTATCTGTAAAATGAAGGTAATAATAGGAGTTATCTCAGGGGCTGTAATGACAATTAAATGAGCTTATCCATGTGGGTGATTAGCACAGTGCAGGGCCGTCAGTTACCAACAACATTGTCAATAACTCAAAGAAGCAGTAGAGCCAGAGAGGAGGGACACAGCCGTGGTCCCTGCTAGATTCTAGGCTCTGTTCATCCCCCATAAACCCCACCAGCTGCATGTAGAGACCACCGCCCTCAGAGAGCGAACCAGGCTGAGACAGTTGGGGTGTTGGGGTGCTCCATCCTGGGCAGGACCAAGCCTGGGGACTCTGTTATCTGCACCACATTTAGTTCCTGGAAATGGGCGTGCCCCGTTGGCCCGTATTGGTCCATATTGGCTGCAGCTGCTCTTGCCTGAGCTGGGGAGCGCAGAGAGAGTTGCAGGCCTGACGGGGAGGCTGGGGTAGGGAGGGGAGGGGGAGCACACAGAGAGGCAGAGGCTTTCGGCGGAGTGGGGGTGCATCTCCACTGCCTCAGCTGCACCCAGGCACAGACCTTATCCTGTTAGAGGTTTATACTCCCAGAGGGGCCTGGTATCCCACGCTGGAGGGCTGGTCCAGAATCATGGAGACCCAAGGGCAGTTCTAGACGCCAGGGTGTTGGTTTACAGTGAGCTGTGGGTCTGTTCAGCAGAGAAGAATTTTCACATCCACGGTCCCCTCCCCCAGGCATAGCCACTCACGAGGTCTATGGCCTCCTCTGGAAACTGGGGAGAGTGGTGGAGGGTGTGGGTGGGAGGTCAGGGCAAGGAGTGCAGATTTTTTTCTAAGTCCAGTAGGAACCTACAGGGCAAAGATATGATTGGATTGATATTTTATAACATCCCTGAGGCTGCATGCAGGGAGAGCAGCTGAGATACTGTTGCAGTGTCCCAGATGGGAGGGGACAGTGACCTGGGCCAAACTGGCAATGAGGGAAATGAACAGAAGTGGCTGGATTAGAGATGTATTTTGAGGCACAGCTAGTGGGGCTTATAGAGGAGAAAGGGGAACAGAGGATGATGCCCATGTTTCTGGCCTAAGAAGCCAGAGAACAGCGGCTCACTGACAGAGCAGGGAGGTGGCGGGGAAGGGTCAGAGGATGGGCATGAAGACTTCTGAATGGGATGTGAAAATCCAAATGCATTTCGCTTGGGGCAGACAAGAGGTTAGGCCATCAGTCTACACGGCATCCCTGGGCTACTGGCGACTAGTTTGGGATCAGGAACAATTAACATACTTCTTTACTGTGCCATACTCGGTTCTGGGCTCTAACCTAGAGATCACCTTATAGCCCAAAATAGCTATGAATATTGGTGCTCTAGCCGTCATGTCTTCGCCCAGGTGGAATGCAGGAGGAGGAGGAAATGGGTGAAAAGAGCTTTCCTCAGCTCTGTCCTCTCTTTACTGAGCTTTCTGCAAAGCTCCCATCGCCAGCTTCTCCCTATGTCTCATTGCTCAGAACACAGTCACACGCCACACCTGGCTCCAGCGGAGGCTGGAAAGTTCAGTCTTTGGCAGAACACATTTGTGCCCCAAATGAATGAGTTGGGGGAAACGACAACCTCTGCTACACTTTCTCTCACCGCTCTCTTCCTCCCTGGCTTAACACTCCCCCATGCCCCTCTGTGCGATACCTCAGACTCCTGAGCTTGAGCGATCCTTCTGCCTCAGCCTCCCAAGTAGCTGGGACTACAGGCACGCGCCACCATGCCCGGCTAATTTTTTCTCTATATATTTTTAATTGTCCAGCTAATTTCTTTCTATTTTTAATAGAAATGGGGGTCTCCTCTTGCTCAGGCTGGTCTTGAACTCCTGACCTTGAGCGATCCTCCCTCCTCTGCCTCCCAGAGTGCTAGGATTACAGGCGTGAGCCACCACTCCTGGCTGGTTTTGTCTGGTTTTGAACTTCATATTGCTTTCATCACCGAAGGGGGTGGGGAAAGGGGGTGCCTATGATCAGTGGCTGTGGTCAGGGTCTCCTGGCTGAGGACACAACACTCTGTGCCACATGCCCCTCGGCAGCCCATTCACGTCACATCCTCTCCTGCCAGCCCTACGCAGGACACTGACCCACTTTCTCTCTGCAGAGCCTTCCTTGACCCACCTGCTGCTGTGTGCTGTCCCCCTGGTACATCCTTCATAGCCGCAGCACAGCCATGATGAAATCACTGGCCGTGCCATCAGGTCTCCTACACCTGTACCCCTCACCAGAGGCCAGCCCCCAGGGCATGCCCAGGTGTGTTGTGGTCACCTCACATCCCCAGGTGCAGCACTCTCGTGTGCTCAGTAAAGGTTTGTTAAACACAGGATTTTAGGAGAACATGTGTATGGGTGTCTGAAGAAGGGTTGTTTGTGGGGGATGTGGGCCAAGGGGCACCCCAGGGGAGGGGTGGTAATAGCCACAGCTGGGTTGGTTGAGCCTGGTGCTGACCTTCACGTTTTACCTGAATGTGTCCTTTAGATCCTACCGGGGGCGTCCCATGAAGAAGGTACCTCTATCACCTCATTTTTTTTTAGAGATGAGGTCTCACTCTGTCGTCAAGGCTAGAGTGCAGCGGAGTCATCGTAGCTCACAGCAGCCTCAAACTCCTGGGCTCAAGCGATCGATCCTCCTGCCTCAGCCTCCAGAGTAGCTGGGACTACAGGCATGTGCCACCATGCCCATCTAGGGAAACAGCTTTTCTGAGGTCACATGTGCCATCCCAGGCTACCACACTTCTGTCTGGTCTGCATCAAGGACCTTGAGCTTTTTTAAACTATCTTCCATTTTGCAAGCCCACCGGTTTGAGGCCCAAAGCAGGGGACTATAGGAGGTATCTTTTCTGTGCCAGCGCAGTGGGTATTCAATTCTAACAACAACCATACAGTGGATGGATGTGCTGCCACCCACTTTGCAGGTGCAGAGGGAGGACAGCTGACAGCACTCCCATGCAGTGTGAGTGTGACCAGTGTGCAGCGTGATGTGGGGACTGGGCCAGCAGGAGATGGGGCTGGGGGCCAGGAGCGGTCAGACAGCACTGGGCTCTGACTGCCCAGCCTGAGTGGAGCCATAGGGGATTTTAAGCAGAGGAGACTTGAGGTCAGGCTTGGGAAAGGCCCTTGGCATCTGGGAGGAGGATGAAGGGGCAGGAACAAGGCAGGAGGCCTGGGATCTGACAGGGACGGGTGCAACAGTCCAGGAGAGCCTCGGGGAGGGTCTCAGCCAGGCCTGAGACTGTGGCTCCAGAGAGCGGACTGACCCGGAGGATGACCGGAAAAGGACTCACAGCAGTTGATGACTGCTTGAACATGGGGGCCTCGATTAAGGGACAGCTTCCAGATTTCCAGTGGAGGGTGGTGCCCTCACTGAAAGGAGCCTGGAGAGGAGCAGGCTGGGGCCAGGACTGTGGTTGAAGTGCCTGGAGACATCCCAGGAGAAACCTCCGAAGGGTCTGGGTTGGCAGGGCAGGCCTGGGAGCTACCCCGATCCTCTGCAGCTGAAGACATTTTCAGGCACGGTCTGCTTTCCTTGGGCAAGTGGCCCCAGAGGTCCCTCCAGTTCTAAGAGTGCCCCGAAGGCAGTGGCCTTCACTGGGGGGTGAGAGGGGCTGTATTCTGGGAGTCTGTGAAGACTTTCCAAGTGGCATGTGGCTGCAGAGAGTTTAAGGAACTCAATTTCCAGGCCCTGCCTGTTGGGTGGGTGCGTCAGTGGTCTTTCCCGGCTCCCCTCCCACAGCCTGCTTCCTGCCATGCAAGAGAGAGGCCTACTTCATCCATCCCGGGTCAGAACCCAAGCCACAGGGATTGACAAAGCCCGTTTAATCCAGGCACAGAGCTAGCACTTCCCATCTTTGTGCCCTACATATTAATATTTCTAGTGGGGCAGAGCTGGTGTTGGAAACAGAGATTTGATCTCCTGTAGGAATGTTTTGAATTCAGGTATGTTGTAGAGTGGAGCAGGAGTGAAGACTTTTTTGTTTTGTTTTGTTTGTTTTTAATGAGCATGGCTCTTTTGTCCTCTGTTGTCAGACAAGTCTTGTAGGAGCGAGCAAAGAGCCCACGGTAAGAAAGATGGAAGGTGGCACATGTCATCAGCAAGGCCTATCCGTCCACCCAGTGATCCAACATTTACCTAGAATTCGGAAGTGAGGCGATGGTCACAAAGATGCATATCACCCCTTGATTTGAGCTGAAAGATGAAGCCAACGCTTCCCCTTGGAGAAAGCCTGTCTGATAAGCGTGTTGGGTTGACAGTGAGGACTGACTTTGCCAACTGGTTACTTTGGTGGATATTTTCCATCAATCAAATGAATTCAATCTATAGCTTTAAAATTTTAACAAAAATATATGTAGAGCGTATGACAAGAGCATTTAATAATTGGGGGAAAAGCATATTGAAATTAATATTTTAACTTTTCCAGTTCTTTCTGCATGTGTCTGGTTAAACAAAGTGCTTTTCAGTGAAAGAGCGACAGGAACGATGGACCCGCAGCTCCCAGGTAACTCTTTGGCGCTCTTTTCCAGACCCTGACAGAGCGAAGGACCCCAGCGACTGGGTAACAAGTCCCTGGGTAATCCGAGTGTTTCCAACAAAGTGAAGAAATATCAACAAATTGAACGAAATCATGACCAAGTTGTCCACTGAATGATAATAAATACAATTTACATGACGGAGGGTCATTATGTGATTTTTTTTTTGCCACTTATCTTGAAAGACAAAGAACTGAGTGACATTTCTATAACAAAAGTTCTTCCCTTCCTATCAGCTTATTTATATGAATACATTTTCTACATGTTTTATATCTGTAAATAAAAAAAAGAACAAAAGCTACCTGACCCATGTCTCATTCTAGCTAGGAATATTAATCTGTAGATACCATAAACTGATTGAGAAAACAAGGCCTGTTTGTGTCATTAATACATTTCTAATAAAATTTTACTTTATTGTTCAGTAATTATTTATCAAATGTTATAACTTAATACATTTTTGATGAGTATTTTGGTAATGATGACTCAATCCAAAAGTAAGTTTTTTTTAAGTCCATAGAATCTTGGAGTTACAGGAATTTAATTTCAACTTATATAAATATCTTTATTAGAGAAAATAATGATTGGATAACAGTGAAATACATTTAGGCATAAAAATATACCCTATTAGATTAACATAAAATTCTGGGGGAGAGTGGAGTGGAAATATAAAATCACAGAGGAAAAAAAACAATGCAAAACTTTCCATTGTTAGAGAGCTTGTTCAAGAATTTTTAAGCGGATAAAAGTGGGCATCAAATTGCTATGGAACTGAGATTCCATCGATTATTTTTAAAAGAGTCATGTAACAATTTTCTCTTAAAATGTCAACATTTATAATGCATTAGAAATTGTAGGCCGGGCATGGTGGCTCATGCCTGTAATCCTAGCACTCTGGGAGGCCAAGGTGGGCAGATCGTTTGAGCTCAGGAGTTTGAAACCAGCCTGAGCAAGAGCGAGACCCCATCTCTACTAAAAAAATAGAAAGAAATCTCAGACAACTAAAAATACAATAAAAATAAATTAGGCAGGCATGGTGGCACATGCCTGTAGTCCCAGCTACTTGGGAGGTTGCGGCAGGAGGATTGCTTGAGCCCAGAAGTTTGAGGTTGCTGTGAGCTAGGCTGACGCCATGGCACTCTAGCCCAGGCAACAGAGTGAGACTCTGTCTCAAAAAAAAAAAAAAAAAAGAAATTGTAATTGCAGCTGTGTAAATATACGGTGAAAAATTTGGAGAGTCATGGGGCTCCCCCCTAAAAACTGTTAAGGCTTACATGAACCAAAAAGTTTGAAGATCATGACTCTAAGGACACCTCTCCAAAAGAAAACCAGAGCAGGAAGAGCTAATTTTCCCGAAGTTTCTTCACTTTAGGACTGTAAGTTATGTTGTTTGCTTTAGGGCACAGTGATGACATTTGCTATTGGTTGTATGTCTGCTGAGAACACATCCACTAAGAGCTGTTGGGAGGTCAAGGTCACCCCGGTCTGGACAAGGCTGCCCTCTGGCCTTGGGGCAGACAGAGGGCCACAGGGCTAGAGCCAGGCTGGGTGCTATCCCTAGGGTGGATGGAGCTCACAGAGGCCCCAGCTCGTTTAAGGTGGGGTTAGAGCCTCTCCCTGGCTCTTGCAGCAATGGAGAGTTGGAGGTGCCTGTGAGACACTGATGCTTCCAAAGGTCCAGCAAGACAGCTCTTATGAATGCTTTTTGCAGATGAGGAAACTGAGGATCAGAGATGTATATTGCCTTACTCAAGATCATAGAGTTGTAAGCAGAAGAGCAAGGTCTCAAATCAATCCTTCAAAGTCTAGAACATGTGTATTCACATCAGTGTGTCATATACAACATGGCTTTGAGTCAGGATGCCTGGGTTTCTGATAGTTCCTAACTCATATGGCTGTTTGAGGATTAAATAACATTACACTGTATACGGAAGACACCTAAAGCTAATGCTGGGCACGGGGTAAGCACTCAATAATACCTGCCATTAGTGGCTGCTGGTGCTACTGCAGAGGGAGGTTTTGGGGGTATGTCCTTTACTGGAGACACTGATGCTTCCAAAGGGCAGATGGGCACATGTATGACCATCTTTCTAGGAAGTGGCAGCTGCTCTTTGCTTCAGAAGGACTTTGCCATCATCAGAAAAATTTGTACCTAGATTTAGGAAGCTGAAATCTCAATTTTGAAGTGTCAGGTAAGGAAATAGGGGGATAAGCTATTCTTTTGTGGCTTTTCTCGTAGCTCTACCTGGAGCACTGTCTGGCATTTTCCACACCTGGGGCACCCCCAGCTCCTACCTAGAGCCTGAACAACCTTTTCTCCCATACCCCAAATAGCATAGCACCTGCATGAGGCCTTAGGCCATTTGGACAATTCCCAGGTGGCCTCTTTTGGACATTTCTGGTGAGTGGGTGGAGCTGTCCTAGGGAAGTCAGGTTGTAGTAGGGTTGGAGCCCAGAGCCCTGGATCTCATCCTGTGCAACCACTTACTTTGTGATCTCAGACAGCTGGCTTAACCTCTCTGAGCCTCATTCCTTTACTCATCTGTGCCCAGCCCCGGGCTGGGTGCTTAGGACTCAGGGATGAGTCTGGCAGGCCCTTTCCTCCAGATCCTCCTAGTTTCATGGGAGAGGCAGACAAGCAAACAGTGACAGTCAGTGTGACCCCTTCTGCCTGGAAGAATCAGTATATCTGGCCCATCGAGGGACTTCTTGTGGGAGGTGAGATTTGGGAGCCATTTTCCTCATCTGTTCACAGAAAGGGTTATCACAAATAACATTTTTATTGCAGAATTTAATTTCATTTTAAACTATTATTTTATTATAAAAGCAACACATGCTCACAGTGAAAACTTTCAAGAGAACAGAAAGGTATTAAGTGAAAATTTCCTTCCCTGCCCATCCCCAGAAGGAGCTAACCGCTGTCCAGGTTCTCACGTAGCCTTCCAGAACTGTTCTGCGAGTGTGGAAACATAAGCGGGTAAAACATTAAAAACCCAAACACATAATAAAAGTTCCTGCGTGTTAGTGTTTGCTAGGTGCCGGGCTCACCAGTTCTGGTTGCTCTTTCAGTTAATGATATACCTTGGACATATTTCCAAGGCCATAATCAACTTTTCAGGATACTGTGAGAGAAGCCTGCAGTGTCTTAGGGGCAAATGGACAAACAGTTCCCGGTGCCTTCATCCACATACGCCTAGAGCCATGCTGGGTATTTCAGGTCCATCGTCCTGTGTAAACCTCTCTGTAGTAGAGTCATCGTTATGTCCGTTTTCAGATGTGGAAATTGGGGCTCAGAAAAACACAGCCGTGTTCTGAGGCTGCGCGGTGGCCAGAGGCAGGTCCCTTCCGTGTTGGACCCGCGGGGCTGTGGAGCCAGAAGGAGGTCACACGGAAGGAGGTCCTTGATTCCCGGTTTCTGCAAGCGAGCAGGATTACATACATCCCGGGGAGATGGGAGGCAGGTGTTGAAAGCACAGGCGTAACCGAAAGTGCAGATCACAGGAGCCTGCCCTCTGCTCCGCTTGCTCTGAGGACAGCCGCACCGACCAGTCCCATGGGATTCTGGCCAGTGCTGCATTCCCACCCACCCAGGTCCCCATGCCGGAGCCTTTGACTTGGTGCCTCTCCTCTGGCAATTGGGGTCATGGTGATGAGCACGAAGCCTGACGAATAAGCGGTCAGCGTGGTCCACAGTTGGCCCAGCAGGAGAATCACTGCAGCGCTTCGCCTGTCCTTGGCTATGTGACCCTGAGCTTGGGCAAGTCGCTCAACCTTTCTTTCTCTTTTCTAAAGTGTAGCTGAGGTTAAACTCACATAACATAAAATTACCATTTTCAACTAAAAGATAATGGCATCTAATACATTCTCAGTGTTGTGCAACCTCCACCTCTAGTTCCATAACATTTTCGTCACCCCCGAAAGAGACCCCGTACCTATTAAGCTGTCACTCCCTATTCCTTCCTCCCCCCTTCCCTGGCAACCACTAATGTGCCTTCTGTTTCTATGGATTTAGCTATTCCGGACATTTCATATACAAGGAATCATATTGTATGTGGTCTTTTGCAGTTGGCTTTTTTCACTTAGCATCGTGTTTTCAAGGTTCATCCATTTTGTAGCATGTGTCAGTATTTCTTTTTGTGACTGAATAATCGTCCACTATATTGGACGATATGATTTATTTATTCGTTCATCAATGGACTTTTGGTCTGCCTTCACCTTTTGGCTCTTGTGAATAGTGCTGTTATGACACTCAACCTTTCTCAGCTTCAGTTCTCACATCTGTAAAATGGGATAATAAAAGTACCTGCCTCGGAGAGTTCCTAGGAGGATTAAATGAGTTACAGGGAATGGCGAGCGCTCCACTCCCTACTGTGGGATCTGTCTGGTGCTTACTGCGCAACCTGACCTTTATCCGGCACGCACTGTGTACGGTGCAGAGCGCTTTACCTGTTGCAGCTCCTTTCTGGCAATGCTTTTCGTTTATTCTTTCATTCCTCCAGCCAGCTGTAGGCCACAGGCCCTGCTCTGATCAATTCCACTTACGGAAAACCAAGGCCCGAGAGCTGAGGAGTTACCTGTGGAGGCAGGATTTGAACCCAGGCCACCCTGATCCTGAGCCCACGTTCTAAACACCTCTGCTGGTCTGCACACACCAAGGTGACGTCTCTGGGTTGGGGATTGTGGGGAACTTTCACTTTTCTTTTCCCCTTGGACTCTCTCTGTTCCACAATTTTATAATTGTTTGATTAGCTTGTTTTTACAATGAGCATATATTGGTTTTGTAATCAGAAAGAAACAGTAAACATAATTTTAAATGATGGCATATTTTATGTTAAGCGAAAAGAACCAAACACAGAATTCCACATGTAGCTTGGTCCCAACCATGTCAGAAAAGGCACACAAAAATATCCAGAGGTCTGTTCACCAACATATTAAATAAGGTTTGCTTCTAGGAGGCTGGATAGGGTGATTTTGTGATTTTTCATATAATTGTGGTATCTTTCTAGCTTTCCCAATTTTATTTTTATAATGAACAAGCATTACTGTTATATTCAGAAAGAAAGCTATTCTTAAAAAAAAAAGAAAGACATCACACCTGTAATCCCAGCACTTTGGGAGGCTAAGGCAGGAGGATCACTTGAAGCCAGTTCAAGACCAGCCTGGGTAACATAGTGAGACCCCATTTCTACAAAAAAAAAAGAAAAAATGGTTAACCGGGCGTGGTGGCGCATGCCTGTAGTCCCAGCTACTCGGGAGGCTGAGGCAGGAGGATCGCTTGAGCCCAAGAGTTGCAGGTTGCAGTGAGCTATGTATGATCCCTGCTCTCCAGCCTGGGCAACACGGTGAGACTCCATCTCTAAGAAGAAAGGGGGAGTGTCCTGTCCTTAAGCACATTCTGGAGATGAGAGGATAAGCCAGTAAGTCCACAGTCGTGCTAAGTGGAGACCACGTCTCTGAAAAAAAAAGATAGACATTCCCATCTCAGACCTACAGGTGTTTCTGCTTTGGGCCCAGCTGGGCAGATGAACCTGAACTCATGCAGAAGCTGTCAGACGGGATGCTACCGCGCCTCGGGACATGCCCAGGGATTGCTGGCCCCGTGCTGGTGTTTGTCACCCCAGCCCCACCCCAGGGACACAGAGAGGACATTCGAACCTCAGGGCTCCAGCACAGCTCCTAGAGAAGGGGTGTCTCCGCCCTGGGCCCCACCGTGTGGCTGTCTCGGTACTATCCTGCCTGTCCCTGGCCTTTGCTTATGCACACCTTCCTCCTGGAGTCCCCTTCACCCTAGGTGGGCACTTCCCAAATCTCCACTATGCTTCAGGCACAATCAGTGGAGCCCAGTGAAAATTAAAAACAGCCAGGCACACTAGAAGGTGTTTGTCCTGGCTTCGGTGCACAAGGTGCCTCTACACCGTTGTCTGCGGTTGCCCACATCACCCCCAAGCCCCAGGAGGCAAGTCTTGCCTATTCTCATCACGGCTGGGTCCTGGTTTGTAGAACAAGGCCTGGCACACAGAAGGTGTTCAATAAATGTGGACTGGATGGGTATGGCTGCTATCCCTACTGTAGAATGGAGACATCTGAGGCCCAGAGAGGTTAAGCAACTTGTCTAAGGCCACACAGCCAGGAGGAGGCTGGGCCACGGAGATCTGTCATATCCATACCAGTGGCCTCAGTCTTGGTCTCAGCCCTCTGTGCTCTGGGGTCTGGCTTCCAGTGGGCGTGGCTCCCTGGGTGGGAGCTGGGCAGCAGTGCTCAGACTGTGGCGCCAAAGGGTCAGCGTTCAGATCCCAATTCTGCCTTGTGCTAGCAGAGTGACCTTGGGCAAGTTCCCTAACTCCTCTGTGCCCCAGTGTCCTCCCCCATGGCACACTTGTCATGAGGAAGAAGTGAACTGTGCCTAGTCCAGAGTACACACAACATTTGCTGGTTAAATAAAATCAAGCTTCTTGGGGGCAGCTGAGCTGCTGTGTAGAGCTGGCTTCCCTGGCCAGCCACGGCAGAGGCTGTTGGATTTTGGACTGGCCAGGCGTCCTCACTGGCTTGGAGGGAGCTGCTGAGCCCCTTGCCCTGATTGGACCTCTCCAGAGCCCCCTCCCTCTGCCTGGTATAGGCTTGAGTCTGGGGTCCCATGCCCTACCTCCCCTGGTTTAAAGTGACCCCTCTCACCTAGGAAAAGGGGACGTTGACCCCCCAGAATGGGGCTGGAGACCCTGCTGTAGTCAGGATATCCAGAGGAGGCAGAGAGACGGCTAAATCCATGTGACAATATGGCAGGGCACAGCGGAGGGACTGACTCCATCCTGGGGAGTCTAGAGCTTCCTGGCAGTGCCTCTCTGGCAGGTGTGACAGATGAGTGGGAGTTTGACATGAGAGAGGGCAAAGCCTCCCAGCCCGGAATGGAGGGGGAGTGAGCAAAGGTAGAGAGGCAAGGAGAGCAGAGGACACTGCCTCTGACCCTACGGTCACCTCTGCTTTGGCAGGACACCCAGGGCTGGAACCACCCACCCCTCAGCAGCAGCTGCCAGGAAGACAGGTCAGAGCAGGACAGACCTTGGCAGGAATGCGATCCAGCTTAGCAGCTGAGTGGGCTGGACCCTGGCCTCCCTGGAGCTGTCACTCCTGCCTGACGCCCAGCCCACGCAGCAAGTTTGCCAGCCGGCCCTGGCCCCACCAGGCAGCCCGGCTGAGGGGGAGCCCCAGGGTGGGTGGAAGCCCCATTCCTACCCAACCGTCCTGACACAGCCCTGCCCAGGAACTGGGCCCAGCCTCCCATGGACTGGACCTGCCTGGTAGCGGGAGGTGTGCCTGTGTTTCCCAGTCTGCCAAAGGGGATGAGAATTCCTGCCTTGCTGAGCTCTCAAGAGCATCCGAAGAGATAATGTCAGAAAAAGTGCATTTTAACTCAGGACACTCATCTGCAAAGGATTGTTGTCGTTGATACTATACTGTTACTGTTTTATTGTTGGGGCTGACATATGGGAGGAACCAGAGACATCTAATTTGAATTCCAGTTCTGCTCTGGGCAGCTGTGGGTCTAGGCAAACCATGTCTCTGACTCTGTTTCCAAGTCTGTGAATATTTAGGAGGGGTGAGTCCTTGGGCTCTGTATTGGGGGTGGCCAGCCTCTGGGAAGGACAAGGTCAAGGCAGGGCCCGGCTGGGTCTTGTCCAAAGGCAGAAGCAGTGTCCTCTGGGACCAAAGCCAAGCCACTGCCCTGGCCTCTGACGCCATCCCTGCCCCAGGTTGACCCCTCCCTCCTACCCGCCCACACCCAGCCAGCCTGGAGCGTCCGTCCACCCTCATAATCCTTCACCCATGCGTGAACCCAGCGTTTATGAGGCATTTCACCTAAAAGGTGCTGTCAGCCCTTTACAAACAACTCCGTTCAGCTGCGGCTGTGGGTGGGCCCTGTGCTGGGCGCTGGGCCCACATGAGTCGCAAGCCGGTGAGACAGATGGACAGCCACAGCCAGCACGTGCCACTGGGGTGGGGCCGTCACACAGGCACAGGGTTGGGACCGGGGGAGGGGCGTCAGGCAAGGCTTTCTGGGGGCGGCGGCTTTGGGCTGGCCGTGGGGGGCCTCATGGCTTCCTCCTCTGGCCTTTGTAGCGCCCTCGGGTCGAGGACTGCTGTTGGCTCCCATGTCTGACACATGCCTCGCACCGCAGCGCACAGGCATAGAATGAAAGAATGAGTGAATGAATGAAATGACATGGAGAATATTTTATTATTTTTACATCAAGCCCCAGAATTCTTTGCAGGGAGAGAACTTGACTCTGGGAAATGACCTAGTCAAGCCTCTCAGGGTGGTAACAGAGGTGTCAGGGAATGTTTGGTGTCTGAATGGTGGACGGTCCCTCTCGGCTCCTGGGCCTGGGGTTCAGGTCCCCTTCCCAGGCATTCTTCTCAGCCAGGAGCTGGGTAGGGCTCTCCCCAGCCTGGGCAGCCCGAGGGCAGGGCCTTGCTGTGCCGTGTGGCCTCAGTTTTCCGTCTGTGAAGCAGGGTTGTGAACGTAGGCCGCCCAGGTCTGCACCCAGGAGGCGTGGCAGTGGGAGGACTCAGCAGACAGCAAGGCTGTGCCATCGGGGTTTTCACCTGGGCTCCTGGCTCTCTGGCGCCCCTCAGTCCATGGGGAGGATCCCTCTTATTCATGCTCCTGGGCTCCCCAGTGCCAGCCATGCTGGCTACTGGCATCTTTTTAATTACCGCGTCTGTCCCCACACCCCAGTGCAGCTCTGTCTGCCTGAATAGACTCATTAAAGCCCCGTAAAACAGGGTGACAATGAGCCATGTCAGAGATGGGGAGAGGAGGCTTCCCAGAGGCCTCCCAACTCAAACAGGCGCCTGGGAGGGAAGGCCACGGGCTGCCGGGGCCAGCGCCTCCTGAGAGGGGAGGTGAGTGGGAGAGACACAGCGACACAGAGGGAGATGGAAGGGGAGAGGCAGAGAGGATAAGGACCACAGAGCCAGGGACAGAGACAAAGAAAGAGCCTGGGATGTCCCTGAGGGTGGGGAGCAGGGAGATGGGGAGGGGAGGAGGGCAGAAAGGGGCCATCTCACGCAGGCACCTTGGACACAGCAGCTCCGCCTGGACACCGAGTGACCTGGGCCTGGGCAGCCCTGCCAAGGCACATGGAAGGCCGGGCAGGTGGGTGCTGGAGACGGGCAGAACGCCCCCTGAGGCTCCCACAGTCCCTCGGTGGGCTCCCCGAATACACCTGTCACACCCGGGCAAGCACGCACGTGCCCAGCCACCAACACACCATCCTGTACGCACGCCGTCGCCGACATGGGAGGGAGCACTCCTGCACACGTCCCCACTCTCATACCTGCCCTGCGCTCCCGCACAGCCAGGGCGTGCACACGTGTAGCGTGACCCGGGGCCCCGTTGGCTAGGGAGGAAAGTCCAGACCCAGGCACATGCATAGGACCCTTGTCCCTTGAGGCTGCCTGGGCCCTGGGTCCACAGACACCCCTCAAACTCCTGGCGTGGTCCTGGACTCTCCCCGCCACAGGGGCAGCACAGTGGAGCTCCAGAGATGGCCCTGCCTGCCCTCCACTCATCCCACTCCCAGCAGCAGCTTGGGCACCCCTGGGCGACCCATTGTCCCTCCTGTGCATGGCCAGACCTCCCTGAGAGCTCTCCTCACTTGGGGGTTTCTGTGCCGTGGGTGCCACTGCCTCTGTGCTGTGTTGCTGGTCCTGTCGCCTGTGGTGTGACACTCAGCTTCCGACTCCCGGTCCACACCGAAATTCCGCTCCCAGCTGGCAGCAAGAGCAGAGCAGGACTTAGGAACTGAGAGCAAGGGCGAAGACAGGAGGGCATTCCCACTGCAGCAGCGCAGGCAACTGTACAGCAAGTGTGCCGGCCACCCACACTGAGGACATCCTGCAGAAAGGGACCCCCATCAGGGCAGGCAGCCTCTGCCCTCAGGGCCCCTCTGGGTCATCACCACCTGGCGGGCCCAAGCCCCTTCCTATGCTAGCATTTGCTTCTCTGTGCCGGAGGCTTCCCTGAAGAGCCTCTGCCCAATGCGAGGCCAACTGGAAGGGCCAGGGGTGGACCCCACCCAGCAGCCCTTGACTGGTGACAGCTCAGACACAGTGTTCTGCCTGGAGCAGAATTGTGAGCTCTCTCACTTCCATTTTGGTCTGCCCAGCCCTGTGAAAATGGATTTGTAACTGTTGCAAAAGCCAAGCCACAGAACAAACACGTGAAGCAGAACAACCCAGTGGGAAGTTCCTGAAGGAAGCAGCACAGGCCAGGAGGGTCATGAAACAAAGAGTCACACTGTCATTTGCATGCACTCTCCAACCTTCTCCTGTATGAAACACTGTTTTATTGAGATATAATGCACATAACATAAAATCTGTCGTTTTGAAATATGCAATTTGGTAGTTTTCAGTGCGTTTACCATATTGTATAACTATCACCACTAATTCTAGAACGTTTCCATCCCTCTCGAAAGAAGCCTCATACTCACTGGCGGTCACTCACCATTTTTCCCAATGCCCAGTCCCTGGGAATAACAATCTACTTTCTTTTTCTATTGATTTGCCTATTTTGGACACTTTGTGTAAATGGTTCCTAAAACGCATGGCGTTAGTGTCTGGTTTCTGGCACCCAGCATACTGTTTTAGAGGTTCATCCACATCATAGTACTCGTCAGCACATCATTCCTTTGTGTGGCTGAATAATATGTCACTGTACGCATAGACCATCTCCTGTTTACCCACTCATCAGTTGGTGAGCATTTGGGTTGTTTCAAGCAAACTTTTAAGACACGTTCTTTACAAAATATTTTTGGAAACATCAGTATGAAATTGACAGCTGTCCTTTCTTGTTATTTTCCTTATTCTGAGATTAAATTCCTCTTATGTTTAAGTGTTTTTTCTTTTAAGAAATAGTGGTAGCCAGGTGTGATAATATGCGCCTGTAGTCCCAGCTACATGGGAGGATCCCTTCAGCCCAGGAGTTCGAGTCCATCCCGGACAACACAGTGAGACCCAATCTCTAAAAAGCAAAATAAAACAAAATAAATTTTAAAGTAAAGAAATGGTGGTAACTGTAGATGAAAGTTTTAAACAAAATGTCTTTGGGAGGGGAAAAAAAGAGTTGGTAACTCTAAATTGTCCCCACAGCCCTTTTCCTCTCCCCTGGTCTGGGGACCACGGGGCTGACGAGCTGTTGAGCTTGTGCAGCTGTGAGGGGGTGTTCACGTTTAATTCGAGTTTTCATGGCCAAGGTGTTTTCAGGAACCTGATCTAGGTGGAGAAGAAGGAGATCCCAGCCCGTGTGTGTCCTCAGCACGTTTCCTGGCTCCGCTTCTTCTCATCCCGGGGGGCTCCGTGCAGGGGAAGATAGGGGAGGGGGCGTGGGCCCGAGGTCCTGAGCTCTGGGAACTGGGGCTGCCGAGTCACCCAGGCATGGAGCGGTCAGGCCTACTTGCTAGATGATCCTGCTGGCCTGACCTGTGTGCCTTGTTCCTGCTGCTGACCCAGAATAACAAGAAAGGACAGTTGTCAACTGTATACTGTTGTCCTCGGCTAAGTTTATGTCCCTGTCATCTGGAAACGGGGGTTGGCGTTGGGATAGTGGGAAGGTGACAAGGAAAATGGCACAATTCAATGGGTTAAAAATGACAAACACATAGCGTTTATTATAACATTAATACAATAAAGCAAGCAAAAAATTTAACCACGTGAAAAGAAAGAAAAAAACACCTCTGTTCTCACCCTATCACTAATGGTACTTACATTTTGATGAAGTTTTAATTTGCCTAAGCATAAAAAAAAAAACAAAAACACTTTCCCCCCCCCTAAGAATTGTATGGCCTCATTATAGTAAAGATGTAAAGAAAAGGAGATAAAGAGGAAAAAAAAGAAAAATGATTCATTATACTACAACTCAAAGATAGCCATTATTATGCTGGTGTATTTCCTTCCAGTCTTTGTTTTTTCGTGATTATATTTTTCATAATTATATCATACACAATGTTGTGGCAATTTTCATATATAGTTTCATAACCTTTTTCACTGAAAATCATCAACTGAATTTTTTCATGCTGTTAAAAAGTATTTGAAAACATTTCATTGCTGTGGATCTTTTATTGAGTTTAAACATCCCACACGACCAGGGCGGTGGCTCACGCCCTAGTCGGCCTCCTAGTACTGGCCTCCCTCCTAGTACTCTGGGAGGCCAAGGGGTGAGGACTGCTTGAGGTCAGAAGTTCGCGACCAGCCTGAGCAAAAGGGAGACCCTGTCTCTACTAAAATTAGAAAAAATTAGCCGGGCATGGTGGTGCCTGTACTCCCAGCTACTGGGGAGGCTGAGGCAGGCGGATCACTTGAGCCCAGGAGTTGGAGGTTGCTGTGAGCTAGGCTGACACCACGGCACTCTAGCCCCGGCAACAGAGTGAGACTGTGTCTCAAAAAAAAAAAAAATAGATAAAATAATAAAAAAATAAACATCCCACATGAATACGTCTGTGTCCTGACTTTGTCACTCATCCTGTCCTTTACCTCCTTCATGATATCTCACAGCTTTAACACAGCACACCTTGCTCATAGACGTATGCAAATGCATCCATCAAATGGACAGTCATACCCTCCTGTTGGACAGGATTTTGCTGTCGTAATGACGCTGCAAAATGCCTTTTTGTAAGTGAAATGTTTCCTCTGGGTAAGTTCCTATAAATGGGTTTACCAGGTAAGAGTATGAATAATGTTAATGCTCTATTTAAGAGTCATTTTGCAGAACTTGCCTTTATAATTTTGTAGGTGTGAAAACAACTAGCAATGAACATTCTTTTGACGGAAAACTGGAAAGTACAGTAAAATGTTACTAGAACATTCAAAAGAATTCAACATTCAAAAGAATGTTGATTGCTGGTATAAGTAGACAAACAATAGAACAACAACAATGGAACCTTTGCAAGATACAGTCTTAGAATCACAGGTGACCCCACCAAACTCTTAGGGAGCATAGAAGACCCCAGGTGGGGGCAGCAGAAGGAAGTGCGCCCAGGTGGGCTGCAGGCTGAAGACGCCAGGTGGCCTCACAGGCAGGTGCTCACCTGCAGATGGGGCTGGGGTGTGCAACCCTGAGACAGCAGTCAGCACACACAGCTGGGAAGCCTCGAGGAAGCCAGTCTGTCAATATCCCTGGGGAACTGCAGAAAACCTGGACTGCTGCCCACAGATCCGACACTTATTTGCATTTTGCATCTTTTCCCTGCACCTCAATAGTCTTCTCTCAGGGGTGATTTTAAAACATTTTCTTCTGTGTGATTTTCTGTATTTCCAAATTGTCTTGTATGAAAATGCATGACATTGGTAATCAGGGAATAAATATCACTTTTTAAAACATTTTTTATTGTGGGAAAAATATATGTTTATATTAGGTAGTATAAAATTTACCTTTTTTTTTTTTTGAGACAGAGTCTCTCTCTGTTGCCCCTGCTTGAGTGCTGTGGCGTCAGCCTAGCTCACAGCAACCTCAAACTCCTGGGCTCACGTGATCCTCCCGCCTCAGCCTCCCGAGTAGCTGGGACTACAGGCACACGCCACCATGCTCGGCTAATTTTTTCTATATATTTTTAGTTGTACGGTTAATTTCTTTCTATTTTTAGTGGAGACAGGGTCTCACTCTTGCTCAGGCTGGTCTGGAGCTTCGACCTCGAGCAATCCTCCCCCCTTGGCCTCCCAGAGTGCTAGGATTACAGGCGTGAGCCACCACGCCCGGCCAAAATTTACCATTTTAACCATTTTTAAGTGTTTAGCGGCATTAAGCACATTCACAATGTTGTGCAACCAGCACCAATATCTATTTCCAGAACTTTTTTTCATCATCCCAAACAGAAACTCTATATCCATTGAACAATAACTCCCCATTCCTTCCATCTCCCTGGTAACCTCTATCTATTTTCTGTCTCTGTGAATCTGTCTATTCCAGGGACCTTATATAGTTGGAATAATACAATATTTGTCTTTTTGTGTCTGGCTTATTTCACTTAGCATAATGTCTTCAAGGTACATCCATGTTGTAGCATGTGTCAGAAGTTTATTCCTTTTTAGGAATGAATAATATTTCACTGTATGGATATAGTGCCTTTTGTTTATCCGTTCTTTTGTCGATGAACACTTGGGTTGTTTACATCTTTTGACTTTTGTGAATAATGCTGAACACTGTTTGAATCCCTGCTTTCAGTTCTTTTGGGTATATACCTAGGAGTGGAATTTCTGGATCATGTGGTAATTCTATACTTACTTTTTAAGGAACTTCCAAACTGTTTTCCACAGTACTTTCACGACTAAATGTCATTTAAAAATTTTATATTTAATATTGGTAAGATGTCAATACTACCCAAAGTGATCTACAGGTTCAATGCAATCCCTACCAAACTACTAATGACACTTTTTGTAGGAATAGAAAAATCCATCCTAAAATTCATATGGAATCTCAAAGGACCCCAAATAGCGAAAACAATCTTGAAAAAGAACAAAATTGGATTATAACACTTATGGATTTCAAAATTTACTGCAACGCTACAGTTATCAAAGTAGTGTGGTACTGGCATAAAGAAAGACATATAAATCAACAAATAAATATGGTTAATGATTTTCGACAATGTGCCAAGACCATCCAATGGGGAAACGACAGTCTCTTTAACAAATGGTGTTGGGAAAACTGGACATCCACATGCAAAAGAGTGAAATTGGACCCTTACCTTATACCATATACAAAAATTACTCAAAATGGATCAAAGACCTAAATGTACGAGCTAAAACTATAAAACGCTTAGAAGAAAGCAGAGAAAAAGATTCATGACATTGGATTTGGGAGTGATTTCTTGGCCGTGACACCGAAGCACAGGCAACAAAAGAGCAAATAGATAAACTGATTTTCATTAAAATTAATAACTTTTGTGCTTCAAAGGACACTGTCCACAGAGTGGAAAGGCAGTCATGGAATGGGAAAAAATAAATGAAAATCACATATCTGATTAAGAGATTCATATCCGGAACATATAAAGAACTCCAGCAACTCAACAACAAAAAAACAAGCAATTAAAAAATGGACAAAGGACTTGAATAGACATTTCTTCAAAAAAGATATGCAAATGGCCAATTAAGCACATCACTAATCATTAGGGAAATGCAAATCAAAATCACAAGGAGATAGTGCTTCAGAACCATTAGGAGGGCTGCTATAAAAACAAACAAACACAGAAAATACTCAGTGCTGGTGAAGATGTGGAGAAATTGAAACTCTTGTGCATTGCTGGTGGCAACGTAATATTGTGCAGCTACTGTGGAAAACAGTATGGCAGTTCCTCAAAAAATTAAACAGAATTCCCATATGATCCAGCAATTCTATTTCTGGCTGTATATATATACCCAAAAGAGTCGAAAGCAGGGACTCAGACAGATGTTTGCACGTTATGTCCACAGCAGCACCGTGCACACTGACCAAGAGGAGGAGGCCCAGATGCCCACTGACAGATGAGTGGACAAAGAAAATGTGGTATATCCGTACAACAGAATGTTATTCAGCTTTGAAAAGGAAGGAAATTCTGGCAGGGGCAGGGGCAGGGCAGTGGCTCACGCCTGTAACCTTACACTCTGGGAGGCTGAGGCGGGAGGATTGCTTGAGCCCAGAAGTTTGAGACTGCCGTAAGCTGTGATTGTGCCACTGCACTCCAGCCTGGGTGACAGAGTGAGACCCTGTCTCAAAAAAAAAAAAAAAGGAAGGAAATTCTGACACATGGTACAATACAGATCAGATAAGCCTTGAAGACTTTATGCTAAGTGAAATACACCAGTCACAAAAGGCCAAATACCACATAATTCCATTCCTATGGGGTACTTAGAAGAGTCAAATTCATAGAGACAGAAAATAGAATGGTGGGTGCTGGGGCCAGCAGGGAGTTGGTGGGGGAGTTAGAGTTTAATGGGGACAGAGATTCAATTGGGGAAGATGAAAAAGTTCTGGGCATGGTGGCTGGGCACGGTGGCTCACGCCTGTAATCCTAGCACTCTGGGAGGCCGGGGCGGGAGGATTGTTTGAGCTCAGTAGTTCGAGACCAGCCTGAGCAAGAGCGAGACCCCGTCTCTACTGAAAACAGAAAGAAATTACCTGGACAACTAAAAATATATAGAAAAAATTAGCCGGGCATGGTGGCACATGCCTGTAGTCCCCAGCTGCTCGGGAGGCTGAGGCAGGAAGATCGCCTGAGCCCAGGAATTTCAGGTTGCTGTGAGCTAGGCTAATGCCATGGCACTCTAGTTCAGGCAACAGAGTGAGACACTGTCTCAGAAAAAAAAAAAAAGTTCTGGTGATGGATGGCAGTGATGGTGGTTGCACACCAGCGTGAATGTACTGAATGGCCCCAGGACTGCACACTTAAAAACAGGTTAAAATGGTAAATTTTATGGCATGTGTGTCTTACCACAATAACAAAATATTTATCCATTATTTATGTATCTAATTTTTCTTTCTCACACCATTCTGACCTCTACGATGAGGTCCCCTCTTAGGAAGCTGCTGCCTTGCCAAGGCCTGCAGACAGCCAGCATCTGCCAACCCAGGCTTCCCCAGCTCCCTCCCCACCTCACAAGGAGTCTAGGTCCTGGGGACCAGTTTAGCAATCAGGAAGTGGAACTCCTTAGCTTATCTTCAACATCTTGCAAATGTCTCCAGTGTCTACTGTGTGCCAGGCACCCTATCCTTGTCATCCAGCTTGATCCTTGAAATAACTCTAACAGAAAACAATTATGATCCCCATTTTATAGGTGGTAAAACTGGGGCTCAAGAAGTTAAGTAGCATGCCCAAGATCATAGAACTAGCAGTGTGAGCCAAACCAGGTCTGCTGACACCTAAGCCCTTTCCAGTCCAGAGGATCTCAACTTACTCTGGGGGATACCTGAGAACGAACCTTCTTGGGAGTTAGGGAGTGAGTTCCCTGTCTCTGGAGGTGAGCAAACAGAGACTGGATCACTGATGGACAGGGGTGCAACACAGATGTCCCATACATCAGGTGAGGGTTTAGACTAAAGGACTTTAAGATCCCTTCCAGCTCTGAAAGACTGGATTCTGAGGGCCAGAGAGGTGAAGTGACTTGCCCAAAGTCACACACCAAAGACACAGGTCTCCTGATTCCTTATTTAGAATCCTGAGGAGGAATGATTTGTGGTAGGTACTCAATTGATATTTGGAATCGGTTAAGGACCCTAGAGACACAACCGTGAATTTATTCATTCAGCCAACGAGTAGTTATTATTTATTGTCACCTATGAGACCTGACAGACGGGTACCTTGGCAGGTGGAGAGTGAAGGGAAGCATGTTCCAGGTGGAAGGACAGCTCTCGTGAAGGCTTGGGGTGGGCGGAAGCACCGGGGCAAGTTGGACGGCAGTGGTCGAGGCCTGGGTAAGCAGTGCTGACATCTGGTTAAGAACTCGGGTCTTTGTGCCAAGCCTGGTGGCCCCTGAGGGCCCTGCCCTGACCATTCGTGACCGTGGCCTTCTGAGGCTGGATTGTGCGACAAGCAGGGGAGGGGTGGGGTGGGCAAGGGGGCAAGACGGAACCAAGGAAGTAGCATCGAAAACATGGCACATTTCAAATGGGTGGGATTCATTTCGCTCTTTGCCCCTGGTATATTTGTACCTCCCGGAAGCCAAGCAGTTCTCCTGCCCAGGGACTGAACAGGCGGATGCCGCAGAGGGGAAGCCTGACCCTCTCTCCCAGCCCCCACCTGCACACGCACGCCCTCCGCCCCTCCCTTCTCTGTTCACTCAAGCTGCTGTTTCTCCGCCCCCCGGGACGCTCCTGCCTCTGGCCTTTGCTCCGGCTGTGCCCCCGCCTGGAATGCTCTTCCCGTGGGAACCTACCTGGCTGGTGCCTCCCTCATTCAGCTCGGGAACCAAGGACCGTGAGGGCAGGATTTTGTCTGCTGTGGTCACGGCTCGGTCTCTAGGCCCCAGGGCAGTACCATGGACACAGCGAGTACTCGGCAAATACCTGCCGCAGGAATGAGTGGCTTCCGCAGGGGAAGCTTCGCAGAGGGAAAGCCTAAGTTCGCACTGCTCTGACCCCTGACCTCCAGCCTGTTCTCAGGGGAAGCAGATTCTCCACGTGTATCAGAGCTCTCCCGTCCACATGTATGTGTGTGCGGGAGGGCAGGCTGGGCAGGCGGGAGGTGTTCTCTTCTTCAGGGCTCCAGACCACCTCCCACGAGGTTCAGTGAGCACAGAAGGAACCCCTCTGTGCACTGAGCCCAGCGGCCTTCTACCACCAGCAACTTGCTGAACCCCTCCAGAAATCCCAGCAGGTGGCCAGAGGGGAAACTGAGGCACAGAGAGGGTAAGCCACCTGCCCAAGGCCACTTTTAGGAGGAGGCAGAGCCAGGACTGGATCCCAGGCCCACCTGGGGGCCCACACACCTGCTGTGCACTAGTCTTCGACAGGCTGTTGTTGCTTTGGGACCCCTTCTCCAAGGAGTCCCGTGGCATTGCCCCGGGAGCAATGTGGTTCCGAGCAATGTGAGGTCTCTCCAGAGGGATCTGGGGGCCCAGAGCAAAGAGTGCAGGCCTGCTCCACCCACCATGCTGCCTGACCCTGCAGAAGGCCGGCCACATGGAGCCTCGGTTTCCCCGCTGTGCAGTGAAGGCATTGCTGGGCTGATCACATCCCACTGGTTCTGAGCATCCTGGCGTTGCCTGTGACCGAGGCTTCTCCAAGGAGGAGGCGGTTTTTCAACAGGCTGAGTGTGCCTTTCTCCCTGGGCCAGGGGCTGGAGGCTTTGAAGGAAAAATAAGAATCGGGCCAATGCCTCTCAGGCCGCTCCCAGCTGCCCTGGAGAGATCCAGCCATCTGCCCACACCCAGCTGCAGGAATAGCTGAGTCACCCTGGCAGGGCCGCTCACCCCGAGATCTGAGCAGGCCTCAGCAGGGCTGCTGACCTCCTGGGCTGGCCCCCACCCAGTGCACTGGCTCTCTGGGAAGTCACTTCCATGAGAAGCCACTGGATCAGACAGGGCCCTAGGTCACCAAAATTGGGGGAAATCAGAGGCAGTCCCTTAGGACTGAGAGAGATAAAGGGGTCCTTTCAAGGGTGCCCTATGGTCACCAGCACTTCAGGCATAAGCAGGAAGTGTCGTGGGGCACTTGTTTTTTGGGTTTGACGTCAAGAAAGCAGCAGGTGGTTTTGGAGAGCAACGTCTGGTTGTTATGGGGAGGTAAGGGCCAGTCCTAGGCAGGGCTCAGTGGAGGCTGCAGGAATAACAGTAGAAATCACGGCCCGATGTTGGCTGGCCAGTGAGCCCTGTACTTCATGGCTACCTGTCCCTTGATACCCTTCCCCAGCCATCCGTAGGGCGCCCTTCTCAGGAAGGCCTCCCTGACCACCCGGCTGAAACGGCACCCGCCCCTGCCCCACTGGTTCCATGCTCCTACCACGCCCACATCCATACGCCTGGCTACCTCTTTACTGTTCGTTCTTCACTGGAACAGTAGGTCCTCAAAAGTGGCACCCTGCTCTTTCCTCAGGGCTGACAACAGTGCCTGGTGCATAGTAGGAGTTCAACAAACATATCTGAGGGGGGAATGTGTCCCGTGAAGTTTACCCTCAACAGTTTTTCAGAGAGGTTGTGTAACTGCCCTGAGAACACACAGCCAGAAAGAGGCAGGGCCGTGGTTTGAACCAGGCCTTCTCCTAGGAGTGGGGTCTTCTTGCTCCATGAACCTCAGAACGCCCTGCACCTGAGAAGTGGGGTTTGTGCCCTGTGGGAGGGCACAGCCGCAGGCATGAGCCCCTGGGAGCAGGGACCTAGATTTGGCAAATTCTGTGCTGTCATTGTAGCACCACAGAGGGTGAGCCACCCTCCCACCCCCTACCGTGTTCACACCTTCTTTAAGCCCTGGCTTAAGGGGCACTTCCTCTAGGAAGCCTTTCCTGGCCTTCCCCAAGCCAAGGAGTCCCCTCCTCCTCCAGGTGATCCTACTATCTTATACAAAATCCTGATCATGAGTGCAGTGGGGACACTGTGGGGCAGGCCAGCCCAGAGGAGGATCTGGATTCGCCAACCGCGGGCTGGAGACCCTGGGTGTACCACCTCACTCCTCTGAGCTGCGCCTCTCTCTCCCGGCCTAAGGAAGACAGGAGCACCTGCCCGCCCCGAATCTTACACTTGAGTTCCCTACGTTTCTGACAAGGATTGGCCGGGCTGTGGCTTGCACACCCCCAGCAGCTGGGGGCACTCTACTTCCCTAGGGAGACGCATGGCGAGCAGTGACTTCTAGCAGGTGTCTTCCTTCCCAGCCCGGCCTGGAGGATCCTTGGAACCTCAAGAATTGGAAAGTGCCATCTCACAATCTTGAACACGCAGGGCAAGTTGTTTTCTCCCTGAACATTGAGAGAGCTTGCTTGTTCTGGAAGACAAAGTCAAAAGCAGACTCCTTGTTGATGGAGTTATCTGTGTTTTGTTATCCGCCTTGAGCAGAAGTGGCTTTGGGGCACCCAAACAGCACTGATGACTTGTTGGCCTAGATAAATGTCAAATCCACACTCAAAATAGGCTATTAAAAAACACCTTGGGAGCGGGGAGATGGTTTTAGGGGTGGCCATTGTAAAACTGGAAATTATTCTCTTCCCCAAACCAGTTGGATTCTTCTTGTGTGATCCCAGCCAGATGGCAAAAAGATGCCACTAGGAGCAGTCACATAAAGTCTTACATGATTCAGGCTGGGTGCAGTGGCTTACACCTGTAATCGCAGCATTGTGGGAGGCCAAGGCAGGAGGATTGCTTGAGTTCAGGAGTTGGAGACAAGCCTGAGTAAGAGTGAGATCCCGTCTCTACTAAAATTAGAAAGAAATTAGCTGAACAACTAAAAATATATAGAAAAAATTAGCCTGGCATGGTAGCGCATGCCTGTAGTCCCAGCTACTCAGAGGCTGAGGCAGAGGATTGTTTGAGGCCAGGAGATTCCCGGGGCAACAGAGCAAGACTCTGAAGAAAAGAAAGAAA
>NW_012155974.1:504519-532399 GCF_000956105.1 Propithecus coquereli | reverse complement strand
GAAGGAAGGAAGGAAGGAAGGAAGAAAGGAAGAAAGAAAGAAAGAAAGAAGGAAAGAAGGAAAGAAGGAAGGAAGGAAGGAAGGAAGGAAGGAAGGAAGAAGGAAGAAGGAAGGAAGGAAGGAAGGAGTCTTAAATGACTCACCTTGTCTTTAAAAATCCTTCAGAGCTCAGCAAATGAAGCAGTTTTTCTTTTCTTTTATTTTCTTTATCCTGATGTCATTCTATTTTTTCTTAATTTTTTTCACATTACAGGCATAATATGTGTTTATGATAGATAGTATGGAAAATACAGTATAACATAAAGAACAAAACAAAAATTATCTTCCATTCCATCACCCAGAAACAACCACTGTTAACATTCCTTCCCTGTCCTCTCCTGGCACCCCCTTTCTCTCTCATCAATGGAGTTATACTTAAAAAAAAAAAAAAAGGACACCGTATCTTGTATCTCTTCTCCCCACCGGATCTGAAGGAGAGAGCTGTGAATGAGGTAGACAAGGTCCCACCCTTGTGGACCTCACAGTCCAGAGGGGAAACAGAAAATAAACACATAAATGAACATTCAGGTTGTTTCCAATTTTCCTCTGTTACAAACAATATTGCAGTGATTTTAGCCAAGTGTCTGAATACACACATGTTGATTACATTAGAATAACTTCCCAAAAGTGGAATTTATGACACAGGGTTTTTCCCATTCCATAAAAAAACTGTAATGATCATCTTTATGCTTATCTGTATTTATATTTTGTTGATATTATGTGTTAAATACCTCCTCTGCATGAGACAGCTTTCAATGATAGATCTATGGATTCTCTAGATCAGAAGGGATTTTACAGGTTTCTTGTCTAGGCTAACACTTAACCCTTCTCCAGCATCACAGCTTACATACCCCCAGGGACAGACAGCTCATTCCTTCCTCCAGAAGTTCATTCTATCTACATGGCTCCACTTCTGGGATATGTTCCCTTATATTGAAATAAAACTGGTCCCCCTGGGCTCCTGCCACTGGCCCTGGTCTTCAGCCTGTACAGTGCGAATCCAAGCCTCACCCCGCACCCAACCTGCTGCGCTGGAGGCCAGCTCCCTGTCCCCTCAAAGGCCTGTGCTTTACTCATGCTGCTTGTACGCTTCCACCCTGTGTTGAACTGCAGTTCCTTTCCTGGGACTCAGCTCAGGGACTGCCTCACCTTCCCCAGGGAGGCTTCCCTGACCACGCTTCCCGAGCAGTAGTGGCCTCCTCTGCACCTGGCCACTGTCCCTCTCTCCATTGAAGCATGTTTTACTGCCTGTCCCCCGCACCCGGCTGTGTGCCACTTCAGGGCCCTCTCTGCCTCCAGCAGGCACCGGATAAAACCTGCTGCATGAATGAGTGGAGGAGGGATTCCAGTGTTTGCATCTCTGACAAACTGCGACCTCGGCGTTCCATGTGTCTGATCTGGGCCCACCGCCCTCCACTGTAAAATGGACAAAATCAACTTCCTGGGGTTGTTAGTTCCCCCATTTGTTTCCTTAACAAGAAATGCTCACTGAGCAGGCCCTTCTGAGCTCCCACTGTCCTGAGAACTGAGGGCACAGGGCAAGCAGGACAGGCAGGTCCTGGCCCCCAGGGCACTCCAATTGTCGTGGAAATAGGCAAACAGTCACAGACTCCATCCAGGAGGTCTAGGAAGGACCTCTGCAGGTGCTGGGCAGAGAATGCCAGGGGAGCAGCCCAGCGTGTGGCCAAGGCAGCCACCCCAGGAAGGAGAAGTTCCAGCTGAGACCTGAGGGAGGAGGGCAATCTTCAGGTTCCAGGCCCAGAGACAGCAGGTGCAAAGGTCTGGAAGTAGGACAAAGCCAGGGTAACCCCAAAATTGACCAGAGATCCTGTGAATGGCCCTGGAATATTCATTCAATCAACATCCATTGAGCAATGGTGTGTGCCAGGCCTGGGGCTGGTGGTGGGTTCTAGGGACCCTGGGAAGGAACCAACCCCAACACTGCCCTGGAAGGCTGGAGGTGAGTGGAGAAGGTCAGGTGATTAAAATGCACAGGCAAGGGCTGCTGCCGAAAGAGAGAATCAGTCTCTCCTGCTGGTGTCCTTGGGCTCATTAATTAATCAATCCATTGAATCATTGCTTCATGGATTTATAGATTTATTTCTTCATTGGGCGGTTAGTTCATTCATTCATCTCACAATTCGTGATTGTGGCCCTCTCTGAGCCAGGCACTATGCTGGCTCTGGAGGATGGCATGAGCTAGACAGAGTCCTCCTTGACCCTGGGCAGCACATCCCCTAGAGGAACAAGACAAAGGATAAATAAATGGGAAAAATCAAACAGAGCAATGAGACAGAGCAAGAGGTCTTTGGCTGCAGATCCCCATCCAGGGAGGAAACAAGAAAACTTAGCTCAGGCTTGAAGGAGGAGGAGGACGCAGCCCAGGAAGAGCATAGGAACAGCCTGTGCAAAGGCCCGGGCCTGAGCGGACGTGGGGAGTTTGCATCTCAGAGGGAAGCCTGCTCACTCACCAGGGGGCCTGCGTCTGCCCAGAACAAATAGCCCGCTAATTTGAACGAGCTGCCCATGAAGAGGTGCCCCGGTCTCTGGCCACACGCAGTGGGTGCGTCTTCCTGGAAACCAGCAAAGCGCAGCCTCCCCCGCAGCTGAGGCCCGGCTGGCACGGCCTCCTCCCGGCTGTGCGGTGGCAAGAGAACAGGGCTGCTTTATGACAGTGCCACAGGATGGCGTGGGCAAACAGAAGGCCCAAGTGTGTCCAGGGTGGGCAGGCCAGGAGCTCAGAATAGCTCATTGAGCCCGTGGTGGCCGGGCCCAGAGGGAAGAAACAGGTCTTTATTACGGGGACACCCGGCACGGCCTGAGACGGAGGACGCGCCGCGAGGCCCGCCAGCTGCCACCTTCGTGAGGCCGGCCCCACACGATCCCTGTGCACAGACGCCGCGGTCTCAGTTTACAGTCGTCCGGTAGCTTGTCTTTCGTGGCGGATTTGCCCCCTGGGCTTCTTTCCCTCCTGCTTCCCCAGGACGGAAACAAACTTTTACATTTCCCATGAAAGGTGGTGGCCAGTGAATGACACCCTGCACAGCTCTGTGCTCCTCGCCACCTGAGCACGATGGTGTCCCAGCAATCCCAGGAAGTGGTTGCCTTTAGTGACCCCATCCTGCAGATAAGGAAACTGAGGGTCAGAGAGTGACCAGTGACTCAGCCAAGTTCATGGCTGGTGAATATGGAACAGGGATGGAGCCAGGCCTGCCCGTGCCCCAGGCCCGTGCGTTTCACCACCACGCTGTGTGTGTGTGGTGTGTATGTGTAAAACATGTTGTGTGTGTGAGGCATGTGTGATGTGCATGTGTGTATAATGTGTATGGTGTGTAGTATTATGTGTGGTGTATGTAACGTGCGGTATGTGTGTATGACATGTGTGTGTGATGTGTAGTGTGTGTGCATGTGTGTCACGCGGTGTGCATAGTGTGGGGGGGATTATGTGTGCATGTGGGCGTGTGTGTGCTGCATGTGTGTGTGTGAGTGTGCATGTGTGTGCCGCCTGCTTCCCTAGGGCACATCCGGAAACTCGACCCAGTTAGAGCACCCTGGTGGGCCAGCCGTGGGGTGGCCCGGCTCACCCCCAGCAGCTGGTGGGGAAACAGGCCCAGAGTCCCCTGCCAGTGACCCGAGCAGGGCGCCTGCTCCTCAGGGGGCATTTCCTCTGTGGCCCAGGGCCTCTGGGGGCTGGGTCAGGATGGCGACTTTGAGGGCCAGATGAGGAGCAGAACCCCAGGGGCCTCCGGGCTTGCAGTTCCTCAGCAGATCCACCAACGGTGATGGCCCCTCACTGTCCACCTACCCCTCCCCGTTCATCACCCCTGTGTCTTTCCCCTTATTGAAGACCTTCCTGGGGACAGACTCCAAGCCAAGGCCCTGTGACCTGCCTGCCCCCATCACTCCTGCCCCCTCCCAAGGCTCTGCTTCCTGGACCCTAGGCTGAACCCCACGCTGATCCCCAGGTGACCCCCAGGCCAAGCGAGTGCTGCATCCTGAGCTCTCCAGCCCCACATGCCTCTCTCCTCACCCACAGGACCCTTTTCATTGCAGAACGACAGCTCGACCATCTCACCCTGAGCTGCCCCCTTGCTAGGGTAGGGCCAGTGTTCCTGGTACTTTGGCTATGGAGCAAATTCATTAACCCACAGGTCCTGTGGGTCAGGAATTTGGTAGGACACAGAGGGGATGTCTGGGGCCTTGGGTGGGAGACTCGAAGGCTAGGGCTGGGATGGCAGGCCTCTGCAGGGGGCCTCGGTGCCTCTCCACGCAGTCCCTTCATGGGCTGGCTTGGGCTTCCTCACAGATGGTGGCCGGCGTCCCTCAGCGCGAGCGTCCTCGGGGTAGAGGGAGATGGAAAGGAGATCCAAGGGCTGGGCGAAGTGTCCAAGTCATGGTGTGAGGAGGGCACAAGGGATTGCAGCCATTTGGGAAGAAGCAATCTGCCACACACAGTGTCCCCAGAGCCCAGCACAGGGCTGGCCCGTATTCAGGAGACTTTTGTGAGTCCGGTGAGCTCACGGAGTCCCCACACAGGCTCCAGCTGAGGAAACTGAGGCCCGATAGCTGCAGTAATTCACTCCAGAGCCTCAGCTCCGGGGACCCTGGTCGGCCGCAGCACTCTGCCTGCTAGTGACCAGAGGCGGTGTGTCCAGGAGCACGAGGCCTGAGCGCCAGCCCCTCCCAGTGCTGACCGACCAGGAGGCAGAGCCCGCCAGGCCACTCTTGGAATACACGGACAGACGCTTGAAACTTGGCAGATTCCAGGCACAGAGATGAACGAGCATTTGTAGTGAGCATGTGTCCTAACGATCACACTCTGTCATCTGCTGCCCCCTCCCCATCAGGGATGTCCTTAGAGATCTCTGAGGTCACCAGGGGTGTGTGTGGTGCAGACTGGCCTGCCGCCTGCTGGGTGGACCTGGGGTGAATGGGTGACCACTGAGTGTAACTGCACTCTGGGTTACTCCCAGGGGAGTCCCCCAGTGGCTCCTGTGGCCCCAGGATGACGGCCACAGTCTTTAGAGTGGGAGTCTTGGAAGGCTTTGCTCACTCTGTCCTCCCTGTTGGCCGAGTCTGTCAAGGCCCCAGAGGTTCCTACTACCCTGAAGTCAACGGGAGTCCAGACCAACAGCCCAACGGCAGTTCTCTCCCTGCCTGCAGCTTGCCCTGGGCCCAGCCCAGTGCTCTTGGGGTTAAGTCTAAACTCCTCATTCTGCCTGAACCAGCCCCTCTTGCTGCCTCCCCATGGACTGGGCAGAGCAGGAGATGGGAGACATTAGGAAAGAGACTCGGACAAGCAGGGCTGTGTCTGGAGCCTGTAGAGCTGCCTGCCAGGGTCTCCTTGCATGAGGCTGAGAAGCCCGCTGGGAGGTAACTCATCCCAATGGGAGGGAAAGTCACGAAGGTCAAGTGTGGCCAAAGGCCAGCAGGCGGGGCTGGAGGGGAGGGGAGACCTGGGCGAGCAAAGCATCAGCTGCTTGGTCAGACCCCTGGCCCAGGCCCAGATGCCCAGACCTCAGGCTCCTGCCAGAGTGCTGCCCTGGGGGTGGCACAGGCTCATCCCCACGCTCCCTGCAGCACTGTCCACAGCAGCCCAGAGGCGGAAGCAGCCCAGTGGCCACTGACAGATGAATGGATACACCAAATGTGGTGCACACACCGTGGAATATTAGTCAGCCTTCCAAAGGAAGGAAACGTTGACACATGTTCCAACATGGATGCGTCTTGAAGGCATTATGCTAAGTGAGTCAGCCAGTCGTAAGAAGACAGATACTGTATGAATTTATATGTGGCAAATTTATGTTATGTGTATTTTACCATAATTTAGAAAAAAGAATACAAACTGATGGAACAGAAAAAATCAGTACCGAAAAAATAAGAATTACATTTCCAGCTTAAATAACTTTCTGAACAATTTTATAAAGCAGTAGTAGTGCTGGCAGCTGAAACTCAACATTTTCCAAACTACTCCTAATTGTCACATCACTAGCAAACACACACACGAACCCTGACAAACTCCATCCTGCTGGTCCTTATCTCAATTAATAGTGTAACAGGAAACAATATGCTAGAAAAAATCTCCCAGAAAGCACTTCCAAGCCTAGAGATTGTGGCCGATATTTGCAGAGGGAGGGGAGAGGCAGGAGTCTGCTGTTTTTTGTTTTTTTTTTAACCTGAGAAAACATTGAAATGGCTATTCTTGTTTTGCCAGTAGAAGTCTCAGATTGAAACAAACAAACAAAAGAAGCAAAATTATTCTGCACAAATGTACAAATAAAGTAAGAGTTTGTCTCTTTAGGTATAAAAAGAAAGCCCTACTTGAAGGCATTGTAAGTGTACCAAGATAGAAGAACTACTAGACCAGGTTCCCAGGAAGGACAGAGGCCTGGGGAGGTGACCTGATATTTGGGGCTGTTTCTACCTCAGGGACAACTAGAAAGAAAGGAGGAAAAGAGGAGCACAGAGCAGGTATGACAAAGGCATTTACATACGTCGGATGATATCAAATGTGCCTATTAAGAGACAGATGCTTGTCAGGCTGGACAGTAAGAATCAAGTTCTGGAGACAGAAGGGGAAGGGTACAGGTGGGAAGAAGATGACCCTCTTGTGCCCCGCCCCAGGGGAGGTGAGGAACTGAATGATGGGGGCAGCTGTGGGCATGGGGCACGCCCTGCCTCCCTGTCAGTGCCTGCTCACGCTAGTGTCCCCTTCATTCATTCAGAGGGGCGTCTTAAGCGCCTGCTCTATGCCAACGTGGTGCTGGGTGCCACGGATTTGTGGTGGGGAAAACAGAAAAAGGTCAGAACCCTTGCCCTTGTCGGGGGCACAGACAAACAAGGAAATAAATGATCATGCTCCTTTCCGGAGGAGACTGAGCAATGAGGACAGCAAATGGGGTAGGGGTGAGGGATGTGGCAGCTGTCTGCTGTCCCCGCCAGACAGGGCTCTCCCAAATGAGTACCCTCTCCCCCTTCCCATCCTCCTTTCCTCCTCTCCAAGCCCCATGCAAGGACAGCCCACTGTGCCTTGGGCTACAGCTGAGTCTGCACTCGCCCTGCACACTGTGAGCCCGGCAAGGGTGGACAGGATCTGTGGCTCTGCTACTCCGGTGCCCAGAGACCTTTGGAGGATGCTTTGGAGGCAGGTGCTCGATCAGCTGCTTTCAGACCTTTCCCCGCTCCTGTTGCGCCCCCAGGTGGGGTAGGACTGTTCCTGCAGCCACCCCAGACTGGCCCAAGCCCACAACAAGGAGCCCTCAGATGCCTCATGTATACCCACGGCTTCACAGACCCCCGCCGGGACCCTTGTAGTGAGCTGAGATGCTTTGAAGGGTTAATGAATAAAAAGGTATAATGCAATTATAGTTGCTAGGGAACTTTAATGAGTGCTATTTGCTTCTGTACAAAGCTTGCGGTTAGCAATTGTTAGAATTCAGGGCCTGATCGCCCTCCATGATCTGTGTTTAATCTATAACTTAGATTGTGCTTTACTTCAATGATTGTAATTTGTCTTTGGGTACCAGAGATCTGTGAGAACAGCCAGATCTCAGGACTCTGTGTCATTGAAATACTGATTGTACACTCTGCCTTTGTTTTCTTTGTTTTAGAGTACCTGTTCTATGGCACGTAGCCCCCCAAATTAGTATAAAATTCCTGTAAAAGCTAAAGACTGGTGCCACTCTCTTGTACTGCTTTTATGCGGGCAGAGGTGGTCGCTGGCCAGCTAATAAAGACTCTCAATTTGGCTCCATTAAATTCTCTCGTGGTCTGTTCGCGCCCTCCACACTACAACACCCTCTCTTCCCAGGGATAATGAAGATTATAAAGGAGAAGCTGTCATTCTCCATTACTGGGACCAATGATTTCAATCACTTTGGAAAATGTTTTCAAACAAATGCTTTTTAACCTCTTAGCACGTAAAAGTCTTTTTAGAAAGGTAGTTCTTCTAGAAGTTCTGTATCAACATCCTTAGGGAATGATTAAGAACTAGGCCCAGCCAGCCATGAGGCTCACCCTGTAATCCCAGCACTCCAGGAAGGTTAGGTGGGAGGATCACTTGAGTCCAGGAGTGTGAAGTTGCAGTGAGCTATGATGATGCCACTGCTCTCTAGTCCAGGTGACAGAGCAAGACTCTGTTTAAAAAAAAAAAAAGGTAAAGAAGTAGGAGTCTACAGGAATGCTTATATGGTATTGAACGAGTTCAGCCCCCAAACCTTGAGTTGGACCAAGTAGGATTGGGTGTTTGACCTTGTCACCCACTGGCCCATCCCGCTCCTGAGAGAAGAACCACGTCTTGTTCCTCTTTGTGTCCTCAGCCCTCCCGTGGCGCTTGGTTTCCTGGCAAGCCCTTGGGGTTTTGATGAAATTCCTGTATTTTCCTGTCTGTCTTGCATTCCTTTCGGGGTGCCTAGTTTTTGTCTAGCTGTTCATTCACTCAGCCATTCTGACAGTCACTTATTCAGCAGATATCTGAGTGTTCTAGGCACACACTACCTGCTTGCTGAGAATACAGCCAAGTCCACAGAACTAACATCCAGTTGTTATGCCTGGAGGAGGTGAGGCTGACAGTAATCAGATAATGACACAGACACTATTGCAAATTGTAGTACCATGGAGGGGACACACTGGGCATCTTCAGGATCAAGGTGAGGCTGGAGAGGAGCGACAAAGGGGGTAGAAGCCAGGTCCTATGGGGCCCAGCAGGCCATAGGACAGAATCCAGGTTTTATTCCAGTATAAGGAGGAGCTGATGAGAACTTCAGGCAAAGCCCTATATATCTGATTTATGGTTTTTGAAGACCCCTTTGATGGCTGTATGCTGTGTGGGGAGAGGCTTGGGGTGGGGAAAGAGAAGCAGGAGACCACTTAAGAGGCTGCTGAGCGTCCCAGGTGAGACGCCAGTGGCCTGGATGGGGATGGATGGAGGGGTGCACTTGGAATATCCTACAGGGGTGATGTTAGCTCTTACTATTAACTAGAGGTCATTCTAAGCCAAAGTCCTTAGAAGATATTGCTGTTAGAGAGTCCTCGAGAAGTTTCTGGTATAGGAAGTGGGGTGATGATGCAGATATGATCTGAGATGGGCACCACTTGCTTGTGACTTGTTGGTCTCACTTTCAAGGAGGGCTGATAACCTGCACTCCCTGCCTGGCAGCCTCAGCTTGTCTTTCTCCTTATTCACTTTCAGCAGCAAGAAAAGAATCCTTAGGAACTAACACTTTTCATCTTCCCATGCTGCCCCTTCTGACAGCTGTTTGGCCAAGCTAGTTTAAAACTTTAAGTTCCAGACCATTATGTTTTTCCTGCCAGTATGTCGCTTATGTTTCAAGAAATACCTGTTTTTATAAATAAAGTTTTATTGGCACACAGCCAGGCCTATTTGTTTATATATTGTCTATTGCTGCTTTTGCAGTACAAGGGTAGTGAGTAGTTGTGAAACCATATGGCCTACAACTCTCAAACAAATGTCTGGCCCTTTAGGAACTTTGCCCAAGATCAGGTAGCAGGTTCACACCAGGCTGATTCCAGTGTATGCCCTTTTGATGTGGCCCACGACTCCCATTCCTCAAAGTTCTGGCTTGGGGGAAAAGCCACAAGCTGCTCACTGGCTCATGAGTATCTAATTTAATGTATGTACATAAACTGACTCCTGAATGCCAGAGACTGCCTCTGGGCTGAGGGGATGGATGTCCTGTGGCCTCCTGAAACTCTCCTCAGTCACTGTGCTCCTGTGTAGGAGCTAAGAACAAGTGAATTGACTCAAGCATGATTGGTGGAGTGCCTCCCTCAAGCTCACTAGATCCTATCCCCACCCCCATTTATACTTCCAGAAAGTGGAGGAGCTCCAGATCCCAGCAGCAGAGATGGTCTGCAGGCTTCACCTAGGATAACATCTGGGCCTCCCCTATAGCTCCAGGGGTGGGAGCCCCTCTCCCAACTTGTTACTGACTTAGGAAGAGGTAGAAGGACCAGTTTTCCAAGATCCAGGGGGCCCTCTTGCTTCTCTAGCTGGTCAGAATTGGGTGGAAAAGGAAGGAGCCAGGTTTGAAGGTCGGAGTACCAAGGAGAGAAGGAGTGTCCTTGGCTCCTCCACCCTGTTCTTGAGAGAGACACATGACCTGCAACTAGTATCTGTCTTGTATTAGGCAAACCAGCTTCAATTCCCCATTCCGAACAAGACTATACAAATCTCTATTTAGAAATCTCAGAAACAGAGATTGAGTAGGAAGATTTCAGAACCCAGAATCCCTTAGAGATAAGCTGCACATATAGTCATGTATGTTAACACCTGAACCAGGACTTTTTACTTTTAGATTGCCAGAAAATTTTATGCAATTAGCTTTAAAAACCGTTAAGCTGAATATAATTCTCTTACTGGTTATTGCACTTTTAATTTTCTCAACCCAATTTACTTTTTTGAAGATAAACATCTAAGTATTATACACGCCTAATTCATAAAATTTTACCTTATAGCACACTTGTTGACTTATGCTTTCTGGAATTTAAGGTTTCTATTATGCAGATTATTAAACTTCAGCTTTAAAATTATTCTAACTTTTCATAATTTGCCCTAATTACCTACCTTTTAATATGAAGTGAAAAAATCATTTTAGCAATAAATATGTTATGTAAGGAAGCTATTTCCATATTCAGTGAATATATCTTTAGTATACTAATTACTTATAGCAGTACCCCGTAGCTGCTAAATATTAAATGTAGATTACTTTTTCTTTCATCTTTTAAATTCAAGAGTTCCTTACTTTGCAATCAATGAATCACCTGAATAAAAAACATAAATGTGCACAAAAGCTGTTTGAGATTACATTACCACAGGCTTCATTCACAGCTAAATGAGAGAACCTCCTCTATCAACCTCAAAGATCTGTAATGACACAAAATGACACAAAGGCAACCTAAGCTGTATGTGTATTTGGCGTCTACTACCTAGGACCCTTATAAAACAGATTCAAATCTAGATCAAAGCTTGTTGTTATCTGCAAGGGACCATTAAACCTTCCATGTTGTCAGGGTGAAAGAAAAAAATTCTAAAACTCACTCACATAACTGACTTAACTATCTGTTTCCAGGGAAAAGAAACATACAATGCTGTGAAAGGGCTATGGTTAGTTTTTCTCATCAGCCTTCTAAAGGAGGGACTCCTAAGCCACTTTTATCTTACTACTGAAATCATATGAACAATATATCTATTTTCAAACAAATGGAAAAGGAAATATATAAAGTTCTTTTCAGAAGGAAAGCTTTTCCTATAAAATTTAAAATTTTTATTATTATAAACCAAACACTGGCAACCACATACAGACATTTGCTATGGACAAACTGAGACTGTGAGGTCCAGACTTTCAAATACAACTTCAGAGCTAGTTGCAAAATTTCAATATATTTTCTCAGAATTTGTATAATTTCCTTCAGTTTACAATACATGCTATGTAAAGTTTAATATGATGCTAAATAATGTACCATTTACCCTAAAAGTAGGTCATAGAAAACTGAATGACTATTACGATTGAATAATAACAAGGCTTTAACGGCTTGTTTCTCTTATGACTATATAAACAATATAAATCTCGAAAAGGTAATACTGTTAGTTGAGTAGTAAAATCCATAAAAATAACAGTTCTGCCACAGCACACAAATAAGTTCATTCGTGTTGTTGCCCTTTACCCTCACCAAGCAGCTTTCAGGTTAGAATTGAAAGACCGGCTGGGTAGAGTGCGCCAGTAGTCTCAGCTACTCAGGAGGCTTAGGCCAGACGATCACTTCAGTCCAGGAGTTGGAAGGCAGCCTGAGCAACACAGCGAGACTCTGGCTCTATTAAAAAAAAAAATTGGAAGACATAGAAAATCTATACATTCTATAGGGAATAATGAATATATTGAGAAGTAGAGTTTGCAGAAAGGAAACTAAATATTTCGTACTCCAACATCATACATGCCTATTAATAGGATTTTAATTAACTTAATGCTCGAGATAAGAATCTCAGCTGGGGTCCTCTTGCAGGAGTGGTGAGACCACTCATAGCTGAGGTCTTTCACTGCAACAAGGGAAGTAGTCTTCCGTCCGAAACAAGGTGGGGGGTTCGTAGCCCGTTTGCTGCAGCCTCGAGGGGGACGACTTGTTAAAGAGGGAGGGCACGTTCATTGTGTGCAGGAGTTTTTTGAAGGCCCTGGGGAAAGCCCCCAGGTCGGCTTCGGCTTTGGTCACTTGCTCCTCCATCCTGGCCACGCTGTTGCCGATCATCCTCACGAAGGCCTCCAGCTTGTCGATCCTGCCGTAGATTCGCCTCATCTCGGCGGCCTTCGCGTAAATGCGAGGCACCCCCTCACTGACGACGTGCGACGAGTCGCCGCGAATCATGTCCAGCATGCCCACGAACTCGTCCACTCTGGTGAGCAGGTCTTCGAGGCTGGCGTCCAGGGCCTCGACCTCGGGCCGCGCCCCGGCCCCGGGCAGCAGGCAGGCGGCGTAGCCCGCGGCGGCGCGGCGCAGCAGCGGCAGGTCCCGGCCCGGCGAGCCGTCCTCCGCGCCCTCGTCCTCCCACGGCCCCGAGGCGCTGCTGTGGCTCTGGGACACCGTACCGCTGTCCCCGCTCCAAGCGGCGCCCTGCGCCTCGGCCTCTTCCGCCGGCCCCTCGCGCTGCAGACCGGCAGACCGAGCCTCCATGACCCACGGCCACCCGCTCTGCGCAGCGACGCTTCCGGCTCTGCGCACTCACGTCCGCGCGCACGCCCCTGCTTGCGGCGGCTGCGGGACGGTGTGCGAGCACGCGCACCCACTTTCGTTTCCGGCGTCCAGGCGCGCTCACGTTCACACCCAGAACTTAAGAAAAGGATGTAAGAGGAATACAGTAAAGCGCGTTAGGTCTTAAGTGTGCACATTGATGACGTTTTACGTATCCATACAACCCTGTAACCTCTTTCCAGATCAACACATTGAACATGTCCGGCACCCAAGAAGGTCTCTCTCCTGTCCCTCATTTCTTTTTGCTGCTTATAGTAAATAAAAGAGATAAGCAAAAGGAAGGTCTGTTGAGCACAAAGGGGTTGGACCTTGATGACTCCGGATGATTTTGAAAGTTCTTACCTTCTTCATACTGTAAATGATGTAAAATTAAGAAATCTTGCAAGCAAATATCAAATCTCAGGTACTGCCAGAAAAAACAAAGATGAAGCTGAGGTGTGTCTGTAAAATCCTTAAAACTCTCAGAAAAAGCAAAGATGGTGCCTCAGAGTAAGTACCATTCAGTCAGACTAATAGCTCCTTAAAGAGATTAATGATGTGCCTCACAGAATGTCTCCCTTGAACAGTAGGGTCTCTAGGAAGCTTAAGGCCTTGTTCTTCAGCATTGTCAGCAGAAGCCCAACATAAAGATGGGCTTTTGTCTAATGGCCTGGACCCCAATGAGATTCAAAGGAGAGCTACGAAGTTTTTAAGATAATTATATTGGCACAAACTCTGCAGATTGGACTCAATAGGACAGAGACAGAGTGAAATAAAAGGCCTTTGGACTCCCTTGCTCAAACTTCTACAAGCAGGAAGCAGACTGAGAAAAGGACTCATTAGCAAACATATGCTACCTTTCTAAAAAAAGTATAACTTAGCGTGAAACCAAGAGTCCAGATAATGAAGCTGAGAGTCATGGAGAATTATTCCTAGACTTTGAGACTGAATTGCAGAATTATTATGGACCGGTCACCTATTTGTACTTCCCATTTATCCTCTATTTTTTTTGAACAGTAATGTCTGTAATGGTTATCCTATGCCTGCCCCACATTGTATATGGGATGTGTGAGGGCAGATAACTTGTCTCTTTAGTTTCAAGGTCTACGGATTAAGAAGAATTATACTCCAGAAGCTAGATTTAAGGAACTACAGTCAGGCAGTCTCATCCACACCTGACCTAATTTAGAAGACAAAGTTCGGGACTTGAAGCTGATGAGATAATTAGATACTAATACATGAAACTACATGAGATTTTTTAAAGATGTAACTTTTGGAGGCCTTGAGTGGGGTTGAGTATGGTTTGCATGTTAAGAGAACATGAATAATTGGTAGTCAGAGGGCAAACTGTGATTGCTAGGCAGCTTCCAAGATGACCCCCAGTGATTTCTACCTTCTGGTATTCATATTCTGGTGTATTCCCTCCTGTTGAGTGTGTACTGGACTTAGTGACTTGCTCATAATAAATAGAAAAAGACAGAAGTGATGGTGTGTGACTTGGGGATTAGTTCATAAAAGGTTCTCTCCAATCACTTGCTCGGGGGAAAACAAGCTGCCTGGTTGTGAGTAGCCCTATGGAGAGAAGCACACACATAGCAACGAACTTAGGTCTCTTATCAACATCTAGGGAAAAACAGCCTCTTTCCAATAATCACATGAGTAAGACATCTTGGAAGTGGATTCTCCAGCCCTATTCAAGCACAGAAATGACTGCAGGTGACATTTGACTGTGACCTCATGAAAGATCCTAAGCTGATACTACATGAGATAATGCTATGATCTGAATGTTTGTGTCACCCCCAAAATTCATATGTTGAAATCCTAATCCCCAAGGTGATGGTGTCAGGAGACAGGGCCTTTGGGAGGTGATTAGGTCATTGAGGTGGAGTCCTAATGAATGTGACTAGTGCCCTTACAAAAGACATACAAGAAAGATCCCTGTTCCTTTCACTGTGTGAGGACACAGCAAGAAGGTGCCATTTATAAACCAGTAAATGGGCCCTTACCAGACACAGAATCTGCCAGCACTTTGCTTTTGGACTTCTCAGCCTCCAGACCTGTGTGAGAAATAAGTTTCTGTTATTTATAAGCTACCTGCTTTATGATATTTTGTTATAGCAGCCCAAATGCACCAAGATAATAAATGTTTGAAGTTGCTAAATTTTGGGGTAATTTGTTATGCAACAATACGTAACTAATATACTATTGAAGGCTTATACTACAATTGATTTGTTTTATATATTTATTCTCCTGCTGATGAACATTTGGGTAGTTTTAACTTTGTAGCCATTATAATAAAGCTTCTATGAATATTCTTTTATATGTCTTTTTGTGGACAGATGTGCTCAAAATCTCTTGAGTATATACTGAGCTGTCAAACTGCCAGGTCATAGGGTTAGCATATGTTTAGTCTTAGTAGATACAGCCAAATAGCTTTCCAAAATCGTACCAATTTACATTCCCATCCCTGTGATCTGAATGTATGTGTCCCTCACAATTCATACATTGAAGCCCAAACCCTCAGTGTGGCCATATTTGAAGTAAAGCAGTAAGTAAGGTTAAATAAAGTCATAAGGGTGGGGCCCTGATTCAATTGAATTAGTGAGACAACAGACAGCACTCCCCCTACCACCCTGCACAAGCACAAAGAAGAGGTCACGTGAGGACTGCAGTGAGAAGGCAGCTGTCTGCAAGCCAAGAGTAGAGCCCTAACCTCACCAGAAACCAAATTTGCTGGCACCATAATCATGGATTCTAGCCTGCAGAACTGTGAGAAAATAAATGTCCGTGTTTAAGCCACCCAACCTGAGCAGACTAAGACACTATCGAGAATGTATGGGAGTTTCAGTTGTTCCACATCCTCCTATCATCAGTATTTTAACACATTGACTGCCACACCAGAAAAAATTTTTTCCCTGGGGCCACAGTGTTTTATTACAAAAATAGAATAAAAACTTCTAAAATGAAGTGATTCTAATTTAATGAAAAATTTATTTTTTAATGTTTTCTGTGTGTTGAGTTATATGCAACTTGAAAAATAGTTGATGGGGCTCAAGGAAAGGAGACGTGTGAGTTACACATGCTTCATGAGGGCTCGGGCTCAAAACTAGCATGAGTTAAATACAACTCACATGGCGGTTAGTGTGTTAAATTTTAATCATTCCAGTGGATATATAGTGTTTTCTCATTGTGGTTTTCATTTGCATTTCCCTGTTGAATCATGAATTCAAGCACCTTTTCATATACTTACTTATTGGATTTGAATATTGTTTTTTGTGAGGGGCCAGCTCATGTCTTTTGCCCATTTTTAAATTGAGTTGTCTTTTTCTTATTGATCTGTAGGAATTCTCAACATATTCTGGATATGTCTTTTGTCAGATATATCTATTGAAAATATCTTCTCCCACTCTGTGGATTGCTTTTTCTTTCTCTTAATGGTGTCTTTTGATGAACATCTGCTACTGTTTTGGTGTTTACAAACTCTTTCATGTACATCATCTCATGATTGCCTTTTCCCACTGACAGATATTCAGGCTGGGACCACTGGTTTTTATTTGTTAGACTGGAAAACTGAAGCTCTTATGTGTGACACTAGTACAAGCAGGATCCTCCCAGACAAACGCAGATTACTACTACGGTGGCACTGGGCAACCAAGCCTAGAAATAGACTTCCTCCATTCCATAGTGGCATGAGGTTGGTGATCACAATCTATTTGTTAAATGATTATCAAAGCCACACTTACTGAGCCCACGTGATTTTCAGGCCCTGTGGGTGATGAGGACATAAAGGTGACCAAGACCAGAACCTGCCCCCAAGGGCCCTCCAGTCTGGTAGAGGTGCTTATATATTAGGGAAGAATTACATCTCTCTAAAGAACCCCCTAAAGCCCTGCTTGAAGGCTGCCGGAAAGGGCTGAGGATAGAACCAAAACAGAAGTGGCCCTTTACCTCGAGGAGCTGTGTGACTGGGTCTGGTGAAAACAGACCAAGAATTATTGACCAGAACTCAAGGCAAAAAGAGGAACTCTCCCCAAAACAAAAGTGTGCGAGTGAGCCGTGGGCAGTGCAGAGGGAAGAGCTCCGTCCCAGAAGGGGGGATGTGTGGCAGCAGGGACTGTGGACCCAAACTGCTCTGGGTTCAAATTCCAACTCACACGCACGACTTTTAGCCCGTTTTCCACCTAGCTTATAGGTTCCTCGTTAAGAGTTAAATGAATACAAGTTAACCTGAGCTTGTGCATGCTGGGATAGTAAGTGATGTGAAGCCAGCAAGTCCTATTCAAAAATGGGGAAACAGAATCGCTTTTATTTAAAAATAAAAAAAGTAAAAGCCCTCTAGAAGGGAAGCTCTCGAGGAGGAAGAGAAGCAAATACGCCGCCAACAAACCACTTCCACCTTCCAAGGCGGAATAGAGAACGGAGCGGGGCGGGTCACGGGGAAGCAGCAGGTGATGGGCGTGCGCGCGCCCAAAGACTGTTTACGGGCTCGCGCGCGCCCCCTCGTCCTGCCGAAGGCGTGACCGTAAAGGGGCTCGGCCATGTCGTGAAAGGGCCGCAAATACGCCGAGGGCGGGTGGACGGCGGTGAGTCCATTTTGTTCGCCGGTCTGTTATAGGTGTAGGGGGTGTTTCCACAGCAGTTCTGAGGCGGAAGGCTTAAAATTAAATGGAAGAAAACATTTAAAGATAATTCGGGAACACTTGACAGAGTGTGGGTCGCTTCGACTTCAGCAGGAACTGCTGATCCACCGTCCCCACGGCGTGCGAGTAAGAAGAACGTCGGTTCCGCGGTTCTGAAGAAGTGGCAGGAGGAGATGCGGCCCCTGGACATCGACGAGGTGGAAGCGCCAGAGGAAGTGGAGGTGCTGGAGCCCGAGGAAGACTTCGAGAAGTTTCTGCTTCCAATCATCAACGAGATGCGGGAGGACATCGCGTCTCTTATACGGGAGCACGGGCGGGCGTATTTGAGGACCAGGAGCAAGTTGTGGGAGATGGACAATATGCTCATCCAAATAAAAACCCAGGTGGAGGCCTCGGAGGAGAGCGCCCTGAATCACGTCCGGCATCCAAATGGGGACGCTGACGAGAGAGTGTCGGAGTTGTGCGAGAAGGCCGAGGAGAAAGCTAAGGAGATCGCGAAGATGGCAGAGATGTTGGTCGAGCTTGTCTGGCGAATAGAGAGAAGCGAGTCGTCTTGAAGGAGAATATCGCGGAAGGTCAGGAACGAGGGGGAGCCGGGTGGAAGTTTCAGTAGTTGCCATAGGCATGGTCAGACAGCCTCTTGTAAAAAGGGTGATTAATATTCTGGGAGCAAATCCTCCATTTTATTCCCTCAGAAATTGGTCATTGGGAACAAAATCGGGTTCAAGCTGCGTGCTAGTTTTGTTAGGTGTTAGTGTATTCTCTTTTTCTGTGGCACCTCCCTTTCCCAGTGGTAATTAGAGAAAAATGAAAGTAACTTAAGGTATGTTTTTTGTGGACCATAAAGGTCAATTCTAATAGGATAGTCGCCAGAGGTAGACCTGCCTAGGCACTAAGGGAGTTGGGGTGGAAACCAAAGAAAACCTAGGCCATAGAGAAAAATGGGAGAGAGTGAGAATGCAAGGAAAGAGAAACAGAAAAGTGTAAAGCCAGAGGCAATTTCCAGTTTTTTCTGGAAAGCAGGTATGTCAGAGGATCTTCTCTGAGAGAAGTGGCATTCTTGTGGGTGGTTAATATTTCTTAATGTCAGGGTATGGAAATCTGAGATTCAGTGTCTTGATGGTAAATTTCTTTCAATTGTACTTCAGGTTCACAGCTGATGGATTCTGGTCAACTGGTAAGGACAGACTGACACCTTGAGGAGACTGAAACAGCTTGCCATTTTCTCTCTTGTTTTGTATGTTTTTTACTCCCCATGTAACGGTCTCCCTGATGGTCAGTGGTTGATGACCTTGATAGGGACTTAGATCATCAAATGTATTTGGTTCTAGAAAGATAACTTTTGTAAGAGAAATGAGGCTTAGTCAAAAGTTATTTTCATGGTCTCATTTATTCTTGTGACTTTGCTGTGATTTTGAAATGCTGGACATGGCCTTGTATTTGGCTGTTACCTATGTGACCCGATTGTTTTTTGGAACTTTGGAGCATGTGCAAACTTGGGATCAGAATCTTCCACCTTCAGAGGTGCAGTGGAAGGCTCTGTGGTGCTTGGTTGAACCTGGCAAAGAGTGTGTGAATGAGATTGCTTTGCATGAAGTTGGGAAGAACTACAAGATAGTTGGAGACGAAAGATGGTTTTGTATATACTTTGGAAGTTCAGTTCTTCTGTGAGACGAAGGAGGAGAGCTGTTTTGTGGCACATTGTCTGATGTATATTGTGTAACCTGTCAGGTGAATTTATTTAGACAATGTGGCTGACCTCATATGACAAAGAAGTTTGAACAGGGAATGATGGAGTGCACTTCACTGTTGTAGTACCCTCACCCATTGCAGGGGCTTCAGAGAGACAATCAACCAAGAGCCTTGAGAGGCTGGAGAAAGGAAAAGGGATTATCAGGGCTCATAAAGCCTCTTCTAGTTCATCAGGGTGGTAGACCTGACAGAGGTTTGAGGTCAAAGTCAAACATCTAATTGGTGTTAATTTGCCTTGAAAAACAAAGACCTAAAAAGCCTTTTTTAAAAAAAATCTAGCTTTGTTCAAATGACCAAAGCTCCTGTGTGTGTTAGTAAAAGAATCATAAATAAATTTTTTTAGGTGGATGTTATTCCTTGAGTGTCATCATTGTCAAGTGAGGGTGAACTACCTGTAGTTTGTGAGCCTTTCAGCAAGTGTTTAACTATGAGGGAGAATTATTTGTGGAAGGTTCCATGGGGATGAGCTGACAGAACACTCAGTGTTTAAGAGAAACAAACCTTAGGCCAGCTTAAGCTTTTTGGCAGCTGAAGTGTGTTTAGTCGATCAGTGGGTATGTGATGGGCTTCATATCCTATCCATGGCGCTAGGAATACAAAGGTAAGACATGGATTGGGCAAAGGTGTGGGACAGAAATGGAAACAGAGAATTGCAATATGGTGTGCTTGAGTATCTTGTGGGAGCCTTGAGGAGGGAGTCAACCCTGTGCACAGGAGTCTGGGAAGGATTTTCAGAGCAAGTGACTTAACTGGGCCTTCAAAGCAGAAACAAGTGAAGGCATGTGAGGCACAGGGAAGAGCGTGAGCAAGAGCATTGTGAGTTCTAGTACGGGGGAGATGGCCAATGAGCTGGAATTTAAGGAGGAGGGGGAGTGGGAAGTTGTGGGAGACGAGGTGAAAGCAGCAAGCAGGGCTAAGAAGTCTTGGTTAAGGAGTTCATTCATCTTCATAAGCCTGTACTTTGGTGAGTGTTGTCTCACAGAGTGCTCCAGGATGCTCAGAGAATAGGCGTAGTGCAATAGCCAGAATTGCTAAATGTAATTCGATAAGAACAAATATGTGATCATAATAACAAATTTAGGTACATGTTTTGGATTAATGTATAAAGTGGTATTTTTAAAATCAAGTACCTGAACACAGAAAAATCATACTTACAGAAGCTGTTTCTGGCTGTGTTGCGGTTTCTAAAATCCTTGTTCATGCTCCTGTCTTTCTGGGTTCTTCAGTGGAAATGAGAAGTACTGCTGGGGAGACAGTGACATTTTCTGGTGAGCAGGGGAGCGACAGTCACATCTGTGGCTTAGAAAGGTTACTCAAGACTGCAGTGTATGGATTAATGGGAGTTCGAGTGGAGGCAAGAAGATAGGGGCTGGTGCAGAAGGCAGATGGGAATTGAAGGCTGAACTGGAGCCGAATGAGTGGGAAGGACCAGCGAGCGAGGCTTTTCGGGGGCCAAGACTTGGTGTCTTTCTGTGTCAGTCAGCTAAACTGCTGTAACAGTTCACCCTAAGTCTTAGTGGCTTACAACACCCAAGGTTTATTTCTCATTCATGTTTATGTATGTTGCAGGTTAGTTGCTCCAAGTTCTCCTAATTCCAGGACCTGGCTCAAGGAGCAGCTGCTCTTGGGATATTGTGGATCTGGATTAGGGAAGCTGTTAGTTACAAGTTACTTCACTGATTTAAAAACATGCTTTGGGGGTGAAAAAGCCGAATCCTAGACATACACATATATGCTATATACATATATGTGTGTGCATACATACTATGTATACATATATTTTCCCCTTGGTTAATTGACCAGAGATTATATTCATTTACAGGGTTGCCTTTCATTTCTTCAGTATCTTAGGTTTTGATTCTAAGCCTACTGAATCATTTTTGAACCTTAGCTCTGTGCAGAACATTGTTGTGACAGGCTAATTGTCTTAATCCATGCTGTGATGCAAATAAAATTTAGAGGCATCCAGGGTTTTGTCTGTTTCCTTCTTAGCTCACACATTTTTCCTTAATTGAATTGTATGTACATGGAATTTAAACATCTTCAAAGTCAGCTAGAAAATTTGGATTGGCTTCTGTCAGAAGCTCTGGAAGTCATTAGTCTGTCATGTATGAGTCAGTCACACCCAAGCTCCTCTCTGAAATCTGAAATTCTACACTCTTCCAGAAGACTTGGCAAATTCTCCAGTCTTTGTTGTGGCCCGATTGCAGAAAGAAACACACAGACACACACAAGACGTACAAGACTACAGTGCCCGATTTGGACCAGTCGCTTTATTATATACTTTTTCTATGTCCGGCAGCTACTTCCTGGTACGTGACTACCTTGGGCACCTTGAGGAAAACACATTTTCATTCCTTCCAGACGATTGCTCAGTGGAAGCAGATGTTTGCATCTTAACTTCTTTATCTCATTACCATATGCAGGACAATGAGTCGCCTTGGCTTGTTTGCAAGACCCCAGGCGCTTGGTTATCTGTCATAAAGCTGTCCGTCATGAGGAGTAGTTCCGTTTGTCCAACAGGCCGTGTCTGGACCTGTTGTCCTCTGGCCCCAAGGAGAGCACATCCAGTTTCGCTGACTCTGGGCTTAAGCCAATTTTTGCCCAGGAACGGTCCCTACAGTCTTGACTTGCATTGGCTGGCTGGTGATGACTGAGTCTTCAATAACGTTTTGTTTCACTACATCACAGAGTTTTTTCTGAAAACATTTTGAATGTCTAACATCCACATGGCTCAAAATACCACTTTTCAAGTCTCTGCTCAGATGTTATACCAGAAAGGCCTTTCTGTAACAGCCTGTTTAACATAGCACTGCCGTCGCCTGTTACTGTCCTTGACTTTTCTTCACGCTACTTGACGTGATTATATGTGTGTTGTCTGACTTCTCTCTGTAGAATGTAGCCCTGTGAGAGCAGGGATTTTATTCACTGCTGAATTCCTAGCACTTACACCAGGGTCTGGCTGACACATGGTTGGTGCCTAATATTCATCGAACGAATGAGTGCAAGTTAGGTATGTAAATTAGACCTAGTTGTGTCTGCTACCAGTGCAGATAACTGAAGTTACTGAGTGGACACTTTAGTGTCATTCTTGACATTTTCCTCCTCAGCAATGCCCTCCCCATCCCATCTGTCACTAAAGCAGGTTGGTTCTGCCTAGAACACACCTTGGATTCATATGCCTTCAAGCGTCCCTCCAAGCATCCAGTATGAGTCTTCTAACTGGCTTCTTCGCTTTCAGTTTTACTCCAGTCCTCTTCCTTCACAGATCAGGTAGAGCGAATTGGGTTATGTCAAGTCCCACTTGAAATCCTTTAAAAAATTCCTTTTGCGACAGATGTTTTTTATTTATTCATTAATATTAGCTCCTACTATAGACCAGGCTCTATTCTAGGTACTGGCAGACACAGCACTGAACAGACAGTCCAAAAATCCTGCCCTCTAGAGCTTCATCCTAGTGGTGGAGATACACACTAAGCAGGATACATAAGTGCTAAGGGTATTCATTCATTTATTCTACATAGGTGGTACATAGATATTCAAGAATTTCTGCCATCTCCCAGAGCTGTCTTATCCTGGTTTTCCTCAGTTGCTGCCCCAAATTTAAACCTCTTCGCTGGTCCTCTCCCAGTGTTTCATCCTCAGTGTTCCAGACTTCATCTTTTCTGACTTGTCTTCCTCCCACCTCTTTACAAACTCTTTCTAATACCGACTTCAACCAAAGTCTGGCTGTCTCTGAACAGCAGGCTCTGCAGCCTCAGTGTACAACTTCTCCGAACACTACTCAACTGTCTGGGTGAAGCCACAGAGAATATAGATACTGAGGTATGTTCAGGGCTGCAATTTTGCTAGGTGGTTGCAAATTCTTAAAAATGTGTGTGTGTCTATATCTGTATACAGTTGATTCTCATATTTGCAGTTATATAGAGTCACCATAAAGACTAAATTAGCAAACACTGATTCACTTCCCCTAAGGAAAATTAAAGGATTAGGTTCCTAACAGCCTCTGGCCACATTTTCATCAACTGACCAATATATAACATTGTTTTTAACCTTGTGTTTCTGTTTAAAGACACTTTATTTAACATATATTGCTGATTCATTAACTTTGAATTCAAAGGCAATACAGCACTATAACTCATGCCTCAACAAAGCGTATCTAACACACATTTTCTTCATAAGCCACTTCACAGCCTTCTTGTGCTTAGGAACACTAGACAGTGCGTCAGCATTATGCTTAGGGGGACATTTTAAGCAGCAAAAAGCACACAAATGGGAAAAATGTGGCACTGAGTAGACTGTGAAAGGGACTTTTTTTTTTTTTTTTTTTTTTGAGACAGTCTTTCTCTGGCGCCCTGGCTGGAGTGCAGTGGCATCATCATAGCTCACAGCAACCTCAAACTCCTGGGCTCAAGCCATCCTCTTGCCTCAGCCTCCTGAACAGCTGGGACTACAGGCATGCGCCACCACACCTGGCTAATTTTTTCTATTTTTGGTAAAAACAGGGTCTCTCTTCCTCAGGCTGGTCTCCAACTCCTGAGCTCAAGTGATCCTCCCACCTCAGCCTCCCAGAGTGCTAGGATTACAGGCATGAGCCACAGTGCCTGGCCGAAAGGGACATTTTTTAACAGCATGAGAACTGGAAGAAGAAGTTCGACTTGGACTGGGAATGTACATGTCAGACAAATAAAATGTTTTGCTGCCCTGCACATAGCTGCTAATGACCAGGAAAGCACTAAGAGTATTGATTGGGGTTGCAAATAAATTTTAGCAAGTAGGTGAATTTGCAAATACAAAATCCATGAATAATGACTGTAAACAACACACGCATGCGTGCACATGCACACACACACACACACACACACACACACACACGATGATATAGGTGTCCTGGTGGAGGCCATGGTGCTCAGATCAGGGCTCAAAGCCCATGCAGGGTGGAGAGGGCATCCTCACAGGGGAGCAGCCTGGCATGGGGTCAGAGCCCTCTGAGCAAGGTGAAGAGGATATCTGGCGGAGGGAGTTGTTCCAGTGTGGACAGTCTAACTTCCAGCAGTGTGAGGAGGACATCCATGTGGGGATGGGTCATGGGGAGGCGAATCTAGCCTGGGAAATCAGAGCCCAGGCAGAGTGAGAAGAGAGTCCCCAGGGGGGATTCTGGGGAGTCAGGGCCCAAGTAGGATGACGAGAGTACCCACACATGGGGACAAGCTGTGCAGCTTGAACAGGGAGAGAAGGGCATCCACAGAACAGGCCAGTCCTGCATATGACTCAGCCTGAGAGACAAGGGGGGTGTCTCTGCAGGGGCAGACTGGTATGGGGTTCAGAGCCTGAGTAGGGAAGAGGTTTCTACAGGAGAGTTGATGCCAGCAGAGGGAGAGGAATGTAAATAGAAAACTAGAATGGACCCTGTGGTATTGGGTTGAAAATGGAGGCATCCATGTGAACTTGTGGTGTTTATATACATGATAGATATAGAACTACAGGTGCGTGTATCTCTATGTATATATGTACACATGTTCTCTAGTTCTGTCTATTGAGGGGCTGGGAACAGTGACACGCTAGTAACAATGAGCACATGTAGTTCTCAGATCTTGGCTTATAAATACCATTTTACACTAAAAGGAACTAGGGCAGCTTGGAAAAATGGCCAATTCCAGAGCTAGGGCAAGAAAATGCAAGATGTATCTGGAACATCTTGCTGTGACAGAAAGCAAGGGTGTGTTCAAAGCATGTCAAAGGACACAGGAACCAGCTTAAACAGGCTTCCATTGATAAGATCAGGGGCAACTTGAGCATCAGAACAAATACTGATAAGTGGGGGATTACAACCCACTGAATAATATGGTGACGCAGGAGTTCACATAAATATGAATACATGAATAAATTAAATGCTCGCTGAGGAACAGAATATTTGCATAGTTTCAAAGTTCCTCTCTATAAAATACTTAGTAATTACAAAAGTGAAAAGAATAACTCCATAGTGGATAAGCCTTTGATTTGAGCAGTGGGAGCCCATTCAAGCTGGCTTCTGTGTCCTTTTGACATATCCAAGTTATTCTTTGAACACACCCTTGCTTTGTGTCACAGCAAGATGTTCTGGATACATCTTGTACTTCCCTTGCCCCAGTTCTGGTATGGGCCATTTCTCCAAACACCATGTTAATCAAGTGGTCAAAGTAAACACGATCAGTAATGGGACAAATTGAAATTGTGTGCCGTCTGATACGATGCGATGATTAGAAAATTGCATCACTTCCTGGATATTCTTGCCAAAGATACATAAACTGAACTGAATCATGAGGAGACATCAGACAGATTTAAACTGAACGAAGCTCTACAAAATAGCAGCTTGTACTCTTCAGAAGTGTCAAGGTCATGAAAGTCTAAGACTGAGGAACTATACCTGAATAAGAAGACCAAAGAGATATGCTAACTAAATGCAACAATGATGTTTTTTGCTATAAAAATGATCCTTTTGATTTCCGCACCTTCTGTGTGGCTCTCCGGCGGAGCCGAGCGCACTCTCCCTGACCTCGGCTGCGCTCCTTGAGGAGTGGTGAGTCTGCGGAACCGCAGCCATGACTGAGGCTGATGTAAATCCGAAGGCCTATCCCCTTGCTGATGCCCATCTCACCAAGAAACTATTGGACCTCATTCAACAGTCATGTAACTACAAGCAGCTTCGGAAAGGGGCCAATGAGGCCACCAAAACCCTCAACAGGGGCATCTCTGAGTTCATTGTGATGGCTGCAGATGCTGAGCCGCTGGAGATCATTTTGCACCTCCCACTGCTGTGTGAAGACAAGAATGTGCCCTACGTGTTTGTGCACTCCAAGCAGGCCCTGGGGCGGGCCTGTGGGGTCTCCAGGCCTGTCATTGCCTGTTCTGTCACTATCAAAGAAGGCTCACAGCTGAAGCAGCAGATCCCGTCCATTCAGCAGTCCATCGAAAGGCTCTTAGTCTAAACCTGTGGCCTCTGCCACATTTTCCCTGTTGACTCCTCCCCCTGAGGTTGTGTATCATACTGTCTGTGTTAGCATGTAGTATTTTCAGCTACTTTCTATTGTTATAAAATACTGTAGTACTGCATTTGGTTTCTGGAGTTTTGTATTGTTTTTGTTCTGTTTTACAGGGTTGTTTTCTCCCTTCTAACCCCTTCTACATTCTCTCTGCCATCGTTCATCCTTTTATCCTCCCTTTCGAAAAATGAACTGATGCTTAGAACAGATGTAAGCAGACTGGTGGCACCATTCAAAGGCAGGAAGAGCCAGGAGAAACCTTATGGAGCCAGGATAGAGATATGGTTCCAGCTCTCATCTGTTAACTTCCTACTGTGTGCAGGATATGATTCAAGTAAACACTATCCATTTTGTATCCCTTGTGCTTGACATATAGAATCATTCCTGTGTTAAAATGATCAAGGGGTTTTCTTTGCTCTCCAGGGGATTGTGTATCATTTGGAGAGGAAGCATGTGTTCTGTGAGGTTAGGCTTATGTCCAAGTGTCATTTACAAATGTACCCATGCTGTTTGCTTTTGGTAATAATGATGTTTTGTCCTTTCCCTCCCTGACCCCCGTCTGTACCCCTGAGGGTGGCAGGGCAGCAGGATTCTAGAGGTGCCCGGGTGAGTGAGACATGGGGCGCTTGACCTGGGTCTTGAAAGAGTCAGGAGTGTCAAGGGCAGAGCATCATCTGATGCTGGAACAAAGGATTCTAGGAAGATCATGGAGACCTGGCTGGTAGCTACAACAGAGATAATGGAGTCTAAGGAAACAACTTCTCTTTGGGGAATGGGGATTTCTTCAGTGGACACTTGGCCCAGCTCTGAGAGCCCTTACCAGCCTGTTGCCTGCCACAGTTGGGTCAGATACATTCTTTATCACATGAGAAGAGTGCTACTATGTCCTTCATTCTTGTGAGCAGCCTAATAAAGAAATATATTTGTATTCCAATTTAAAAAAAAAATGATCCTTTTGCTTTATAAAAGACATTATTAGAACAATTGGCAAACTTGAATGGGGCTTAAGATTAGATGGTAGTAATGTATTGATGTTAATTTTCTGACTTCATTGGTTGCTTCGCATTGTGGTTACACAGGAAAATGTTCTTGTTTGTAGGACATGCACTCTAATGTATTCAGGGGTGGTGGATCAGCTTATTCTTAAGTCATTCAGAAAAATAAAGTTCTTTGTACTGTACTTCTAACTTTTCTATAAGTTTGTGATTTCTGTAAGTGTCGAAATTTAATTCAGAATTGCTGTGCTTATGGAACAGTTAGGTAGGCCAAGGCAGGCCCATTACCCAAGGCATCTGACCCGGAGGTGGTGGAAATGTGCTGGCATTAGGTAGAGACCGGGCTTAGCCCGAGGAGCAATTCTGCAAAGCAGCAGCAGGAGGCGCTGGCGATAGCCCAGGAGCCAGGAGAGCCTCCGTCTCAGGTGGCCACCTGTCCTGCTGGAAAAACATCACAAATAAAGCTGGTGGGTTCAACCGGGAAGTGGCTGCTGCCACTCGTTTTTCCAGGCAGGACAGTGGAGAAACACTTGACTTGGGTTAAATATTTTTTTTTTTTTTTGAGACAGAGTTTCACTCTGTTGCCCGGGCTAGAGTGCCATAGCGTTAGCCTAGCTCACAGCAACCTCAAACTCCTGGGCTCAAGTGATCCTACTGCCTCAGCCTCCCAAGTAGCTGGGACTACAGGCAT
>NW_012155974.1:462857-504469 GCF_000956105.1 Propithecus coquereli | reverse complement strand
CCATGCCCGGCTAATTTTTTCTATATATTTTTAGCTGTCCAATTAATTTCTTTCTATTTTTAGTAGAGACAGGGTCTTGCTCTTGCTCAGGTTGGTCTCGAACTCCTGAGCTCAAACAATCTGCCCACCTCGGCCTCCCAGAGTGCTAGGATTACAGGCACGAGCCACTGCGCCCGGCCTGGGTTAAATATTTTGTTTAAAAAATATTCTGGTGGCAATGCAAGTGTCCTCCACAGATGAATGGGTAAGTCGATGTGGTGTGCGCACACAACGGAGTATCATTCAGCCTGGAAAAGGAAGGATATTCTGTCACATGCTATGCCATGGATGAAGCTTGAGGGCATCGTGCTGAATGAAATAAGCCAGTCACAAAAGGACAAACACTGCATTATTCCATTCATATGATGTATTAATAACTAGAGTCAAATTCATAGAAAGCAGAACAGTGGCTGCCAGGGGCTCAGGGAGGCAACAGAGAATTAGTGCTTAATGGGGACAGAGTTTCAGTTTTACAAGATGGAAAGAGTTCTGGGGATTGGTTGCACAACAATGTGAATATACTTAACACTACTGAACTGTACACTTGGAAATGGTTAAGATGGTACATTTTATGTTAAGATATCACAATAAAAAAAATGTTCCTTGATCTAGTAATCCAAAATGGAATCCATTTTTGAAAAATCATCTGAACTTAAAGCTTTATGCATGAAAATATTAATTGTAGCACACTTTTTAAAAACAAAAATAGCGAAAACTGTACCTTTAACAGTGATCAAATGATGGTATCCTCATTCCAATGAATTCCTTGCAGCCGTTAAAAAAATGCTATTTGGGCATAGCTTTTGCTCCATAAGGACCTAGATGCCAGGTGCCTGCCAGGGAGGTATGAACTCCAGAGAGGTGGCTGTGGACTTCTCAGAGGAACGGGATGTCTGCCTCCTGCTCAGAGGACCCTGCACAGAAATAGGATGGTGGCAGACCGTAGGAGTTGGATTACATTCCAACACAGATGCAATCTCCCAGTTGGAGCAGAGGAAGGAGCCAGGATGAGGTGAAAAGAATTCCCCTGGGCAGCCATGGAGTACGTCCCGTGGGATGAAAATAGAGACTCATGAGGGAGGGGCCCTGCTGTCTCCATGCAGAGAGGGCGGGAATGATCAGGGCCAGAGAAACCCCAGGCAGGACGCTTGAAGGAAGCAGCATGCTGTATTTTCCTACTCCTGTAGTCTGAGTTCTTAGTTGCTAAGCACAGAAATCCACCCTGGGTGATAGGTTTACCAAAGATGTCTCTTTAAGAGTCATAGAGAGCATAGGTGCAATTATGAGTTGTGGCTCCTATGACCCTGCTGCAAAACCTGAAAGAGGTTGTGCAGGTCCCCACCTCTTTGTGTCAGTTGTCCAATTCCAAGTCTGGGTGAAAATAGAGTCTGGGGGAGCCCAGGTGAGGTTCTTGCACGCCAGCTCTGAGCCTGTGAGTGAGGCCAGGAAGCGAGGGCTCTGGTGTTTGCAGCAGTTTCTGTAGGCTTTGCCTTCCCCAAAATTAATAAGCTGGGTGATTTTTCATTCACAAGATGATGACTAATTTGTTAAGCAGAGAGAAAAAGGAAAAAAAGATTCCACCCTGGTTCATCCTTTTGGTTCCCCCATTATTAACTTACTCCTTGCCCTTTATTTAAGTGCGCAGATGCCTCAGTGCCTCAGATCATTGTGTCCACCTCTAAGGGACACCCCTTTCTTCTATAGTGAAAATGTCTTCAAACATAGGAAGAGGCTTCAAATCCTGGGTATTCAAAAAATGATAGGAGTCCTAAAACCGGATCCAATTACCAACCTGATATCCAAGACCTCACCTGTCACTGTGGGCGCTTCCTGAAGCTAGTGTCATAAAATTGTACACCTGGGGCATGTGAGCAGTTGTTCACTGGTGACTCTAATCCTCACTTGTAATGTGTTTTTGTCTGTTACTGTGGGTTTTTTTTTTTGAGACAGAGTCTCAAAACTGGGGTGACCTCTGTCACCTCAGGTAGAGTGCAGTGGCATCATCGTAGCTCACTGCAACCTCAAACTCCTGGGCTCAAGAGATCCTCCTGCCTCAGCCTCCCGAGTAGCTGGGACTACAGGCACGCACCACTGCACCCAGCTAATTTTTCTATTTTTAGTAGAGACGGTGTCTTGCTCTTGCTCAGGCTGGTCTCAAACTTCTGAGCTCAAGCATTGCTCCAGCCTTGGCCTCCTGGAGTGCTAGGATTACAGGCGTGAGCCACCATGCCTGGCTTGTTAGTGCGCTTTATGGTCTTTTGGCAAAAATGGTATTGTATCATTAAAATATGTTACTTGTAAAAACATCATGTTTGGAGAGATGGTGGCGGGGGGGCGGTCCTGGGTTCAATGAGCAGCTAGTGACTGAATGCACATATGCGTGTCCCCAAAGCTCCTCCAGGACAGGGTGGCCATACTCAGTCAAGGGCTGGCACAGGCAGGCACTCAGAAATGGCCAATGAATGGATTCTTACCAACTGATCTGTCCACCGTCTCCAACTCTCCACCAGGCAGGCAATGAGTAAATAAATGACAAATTTAATTAGTGAATTGTTTTTTGTGGGGAGGAGACATGACGTTTTAAGGAAATAACTAGTTTCTTCAAGACCAGGATCATTTCACAAGTATGTATTAATCACAAGGACATCAGCGGGCTCAGCCCAGGGGAGTAATCACCAACAAGGACTTTCTGGAAGCCAGGGGCCCGCTTCCAGGCCCTGCCGCACCTCCGTCAGGAATCTGGATCTCTGGGATATCATTCGCATCCTGCCTCGAAGAACTTGTGACAGGCACATGTGAGCACAGCCACAAACATCATGAACTCACTGAAGTCCACCTCAGCATCTCCGTTGGCGTCCAAGTCCTTGAGCATTTTGTCCACGGCATCCTTATCCTTCCCGGTCTAGAGGAGGGACAGGCCTGGGGTCAGCAGTGGTTGCACCTGGGCAGGCCCTTGGCTTCAGCCCAGCACTGCTGTGGGGCAGAGGGAAGGCACCCGGGCTGGCTGCGCGTACCAGACACGTGGTGTCCCTGGAAAGAACTCGAGGGCTTTAAGAAGGGAGCTGTCCTAAGCTATGTGGCATGACAAGAAGTAACTTGTAATGTTTTTAGGCCAAATTTCAATTGTGTTGTGCTATGCAGGAGGGAGTTTTATTTTATTAATATTTTTTGTAGGGGATAGGCTTTGAATTTATAATGTGCTTGAAAATGGTGGTTATTCGCAGGAAATACATCCACTCGATATTCTTTGTGCACTGAGCTAGCTGCTTTACACAGCCTGTGACCTCACAACTACCAGGCAAGGAGGATGCATCGCTGTGTTACAGATGGAGACTGTAAGCCCTGAGGGCCCAAGCGACCCGGCTCGAGGTCACATGGGAAAAGGGAAAGCTGGGGTTGAGACCCACATGTGGAGGGCCCACAGAAGCCCTGTCCTCCTCTCTGCTCAGGGACCCTGACTCGGGGCGCAAGGTCGCAGGTCTTCTTTGACAGGGCCAGGCCGGCGGGGTCTCTGAGAGCCTGCTCATGTGACAGCAGATGCACGGTCCTCACCAAGGGACCAAGCACAACCAGTATGCAGAGCTGAGTATCAGCAGCAGGGGGCGCTGGCGACCCGGCCCTGGCCGGAGAGCTGCATGTCCAGTGGAGAAAACAGTTAAATTGGTTGGAAACGGATTATCTCACAGAGAGAGCCCCATTAATTATAGCATAATTTGTAATAACAAAAGTAAGGGGGAAAGTACGACTTCAATAGTAAACAAAGAGTGGTATGTCTGCGCCGGAATACCTGTGGCCATTCCAAGTGATGCTCATGAAGTCTGTGGCCGGATGGTCACATAGTATTTATGAAGACCCAGCTGTGCCAGGCGCTGGGCTGGGCATGGAGAAAACAGGCCACGAGGCCAGCCCAGTCCCTGCCCTCAGGCAGACATTGTTTCCTGACTGTCCTCATCTGGAGGGAGGGTTGGGGGTATGCAGGCACCTGGGCCTTCTGCTTACTCAGCCCCCGGAGACGCTGATATAACCCAAGTTAGGGAATCCCTGGCTTAGCCACTGTTCTCAAAGTGTGTTCCCTGGACACTTGCCCCTGCCCCTCCCCAGGGGAACATCTTGGGCCAAAATCCCCTGGGGTTAAATTCTCAAACTTTGATCATTGATCATTATCAGAACACCCTGTGCCCCAGGCACAAGTTCCCAGCATGGGGGTGTGTGTTCAATGAGTGTCAGAGTTTGAGAATTTATGCTGTGATGTTAAGTTCAAAAAAAAGTTAAATTGCATATAAATTAGGATTTCACATCATTTTTGCACGGGGAGGAAGCTGGGAGGGAGAGGGAGAGTCCAGGGGGAATTTCTTCTCTTCACATTTCTATATTTTCACATTTTCTACCACAAATAGAACTTTATTTTAAAAAGATGTCTTCACAGCATTCACATTTAGGAAATAGAAACACAATGTGCAAAAGTGCTTAGCGTCTTTGAGGTGATGCTTGCATTTCCAGCTGTGAGTGCCAGTATAGGTAGAGCCCTCAGAGGATGGTGGGCAGACTCTGGGGGGCCAAGTGGGGAGGGGAGGGAAGGTAAGGGAAAGGAGTGGAGAGGTGACACAGAGAGGGAAGGCAGGGAGTGGAGCAGTAGAGGGCCTAGGCCACCTGGTCGGGCCTTGAGGGCCTTCTCTGTGGCTGCTGCCCAATGCAGGAGCCCAGGGGAGTCTGCAGCTCTGGGCAGGCAGGCGCCAGGCTGGGGCCTCCTCCTGTCCTCATTCCCTGTCAGTCCCACTAATACCAGGCGACAAGGCCTGGGACTGGGAGGAAGGCAGGCGGGTAGGCAGTGGAACAGGGGTGTTGTGGCCAGCAGCCTGGGAGAGGGACAGCAGCAAGGGCCCAGCACATGGCCCTGCATTCCATTCCATCCCCACTCACCACTCAGGACGGAGTCCCACTCTCGCACCCGGGCCCTGCGGGCAGAGAATCCTGGCCACACGCACACTGCGCACCAGGCTCAGCTCCGTGCTTCGGGATCAAACTGACCACGCTCCCTTGCTGCTCAGAGGGCTCAGGCGTCCCCTCCTTGGGGTGGCGGGTCCATATGTTGGCCAGGCTTCGAGGGCCTTGCAGGATCCGCCCTGCTCCCCCTGCAGGGGCTGTCCCTCTGCCTCCCCGACCTTCCTGCTGGCCTGGCCCTGCGCTCACCTCCAGGAAGCCGGGGAGCTCCTTCTCCATCAGCGCCTTCAGCTTCCCCTTGGTCAGTGTCTGCACATTGCCCTCGCCGCCTGCGTACCGCGCGAAGACGTCGATGATCATGCTTATGGCCATCTCCAGTTCTGCCATGGTACTGGATGCGGGCCCACCTTCCTCCCCGGGCTGCTGTGGCCAAAGAACTATCCCACCGGAGGCCTCTTGGCGCTTTATGAGGCCGGCCTCATGTTGACATAGAGGGAGGGACACACAGGGCTGGAACAGAGAACAAACCCTGCCCCTCCCCACATTGCAACACTCGGTTGTGATGAAATGGATGATTGTGACTTTCTCTCTGGAACCTTCCTCCAGCCAGGCCCAGCACATGGGCCGCCTCGGGCTACCCTCACTTTGCTGTGCTTGCCAGTATCTGAGGCTCATCACAGTCACAGTGGTGACACCATCCCTGACGCCCCTGGGAAAGTGAGCGCCTGGGCAGCGTGTGGAGTGAGTAGCAGCGACTGAGCGGCTCCTTCGTGCGGATAGCAGCGTGCGCTGGCACTTGGTGGGCGGGCACCAGGGTGCCTGTGCGTGAGCGGGTGCTGCGTGGGGGTGAGCACGGCCGTGCTCCTGTCGCCCCTTCTCAGACACCCTGGGCTGTTCAGGGGACCTGCTTACACCTCAGTCCCACTCGCTCCTCTCCCGTAGTTGCCGAGGGAAAGCTTCCCCGTTGCCCTCCACAGGTTCACTGAAAATCAGTGGACAAAAGGCAGATTAATAGGAGAAAGGGCACAAGTGTATTTAATCACAGTTTTATGTAGCACGGCAGCCTTCAGACTGAAGATCCAAAGATACACGGGAAACCGTCCATTTTTATGTTTAAGTTCTGCAAAGCGTGGACAGCCCTGCAGAAATGTGATCGGGCTAAAGGGCGTGATCTCATGCCGAGGGACTCGGGGAGCCCAGCAAGGCCTGTCTGGCTGAGTCCTCCTCGGCCTCTCTGGGCAGCGTTCTTCCTTCTGGCTGGGGGACAGGCCCCTCTGGTGTGGGGCTCTTACGACTTCCCGTCACACAAAGTAGGTCAGAGAATTTCTTTATGGCCAGATTTTACACAGAAAGGAGGGGGAGTTGGGTGGTATTTTTAGTTTTATGGCTGGCTTTGGGGAAAAGGGGTTCTGGTTGCTATGACCCGCCTGAGGAAGCCTCGGGGGAAAGTGAGGGACCACAGATAGGAGGGCAGGGGAAGGTCAGAGGGAAAGTTTTGAAATCGAAGTGGTTAGCTGTTCATTGTTGGCATGAACACAAAAGAAAGGAACGCCTGGCTAGGGATCACCGAGCACCCGCCTTTGCCAGCGCCTGGCTCCACGTGGGGGAGGCTAATCCCCAGACCAGGTCTTCATTCTGTTCAAAATTTAGCAGCAATTGCATTTAACTAGAATACCAATTTCTTCCCAAAAGGAGAATGTGAATTGCTTTATGCAAAAAACTTTCTTTATGTCTCTGACCAGGTTGGGGTCATTTTTCTTCCCACCTTCCAGGTTTGGGCACTGTGGGCTGCTGGTGCCAGGGTCTCCTTTAAGCAGTGAGGCGCTGTGGGGTCCTGGGCTGACGTGAAGCACGAAGCAGCAGTGCAGGGGGCTGCAGGATCTGGGCGGATTCTGTCATGTTCCGGGGCTCGTGGCACCGGGGGCTGGGAATGAATGGCTGCTGCCGGCTCCAGGATGGACGCTGGGAACAAGGCTGATTTGGGAAAGAAAAGCTCTTCTTCCCTCAGCAGAAACAGCCCCAGTTCCAGCTCCCCCGCAATCATCTAACGACTGGTGTCCCCTCCCAGGACAGAGGGCGGGCCTGTGGGCAGCAGGATGGAGAAGGCAGGGCCTTGGCCCTCACCTGGGGCCCTGCCCTTAGGAGGCCCCAGGCTCCCCCTGGAGCTCCTGGCCCCTCTCCTGGGCTCCAGCACTGCCAGTCTGGCTGCTCCAGACATCCGGGCACTGGCCAGAGGAGGAACTCAAATTGCAGGTTTTCTGCATATTAACCTCGGCAAACAGGAGCCCCTGAAAGACAAAGGGGGCCCAGGTCATCCCCACAGGGAGGCCCAGGGCACCTAAACCAGGGGGATGGGCAGGCAGGAAGCATTTCCAGTGGGGTCAAGAGGTTTCAGGAAAACCATAAGGTGTGTGATGGGGCAGGCAAGCCTTGGCCAGCCCAGCCTGCCCTGAACACGACATGTCATGGGAACACCTCTGGAAATGGCTCTTCTGTACTCTGGAGTCTGGGTCAGATGAGGTGCTCTGAGAAGGACGCCCATGCTCAGCAGACGCGGCTCCAGGCCCAGCGCAGAGCTCAGGCCAAGCCGCGTGGGTGCAGCAGGTTGGCCTGAGCCATCCAGGCCCTGCGCTGGACAGCGGATGCAAGACTTGGGTCCTGGTGTTGGGGGTTCCCCAGCCAGAGAGGGGTGCCGTACACATGGAGGAGGGAGAAGCAGGGAAGCTGGGAGGAAGATGGGGTACATGCTGGCGGGCTGGAGGGACCTGGGCCATGAACAGGGGTGGAGGATGGAGTGGGTGTGGAGAGGGAGCTAGGCCTGGAGGAGATGGTGCTGTGGGACGTGGGACAGCAAAGGAACAGAGGCACAAAGAACCGTTACTCTGGGGAAAAGAGAAGTTGGGATGGGCTGGAGGGGTGAGGGGGGCACCGGCTGGGAAAGGCCCTGCAGGCTGGCCCGCTCGGGCCCACGTGGATGTGACCCCAGTCACTGAGAGACCCTGGGCAAGGAAGAGCTGGCTCTGTGGGGACCCCACCCACATAGACCAGCCCATTTCCAGGGCTGGCTGGGCTCAGAGTTTCCCAGGTGACTCCAGTGTATAAGATCAACGGTCTGGGGGATTTTCAGCCTGGAGACACAGGGTCAGACTTGCCATTTTGAGGCCCACTCGGCAGCTGGTGTGGGAGGCTGGTGAGGTGCCTACTGCCACGCCAGGCAGGGTTCCTGCAGCCCCTGCCCTGAGAAGCCCCAGGAGCTGGCGGAAGCCTCGGCAGGGAGCAGGGAAGTAGAGGAAGAGGAGGGGCCTCACTACCTTCTGATGCAACCTCCACACTTTGCAGAAGGGGAAACCGAGGCTCAGAGCAAGGAGGCAGGTCAACGGCCTGGGCCCCTTCACGCCTGCCCACTTGCATGTCAATGCACAAACAGTTCCTGGGTCAAACCAGTTTTCCCCTCGATAATGTCTCAGACAAATATTTGATGAGGGAGAAGGTTGAGAGAGTTGAGGAAATGAGTTTCTCAGGGACCAGCTGAACGAGTGCCAGGGGTCATGCACCATGTGGCCGTGAGGGCAGGGGCCATGTCTCATCTGTGACAGAGGCCCTGAGACCCAGGGGTGGCCACTTATAGACCTTTTTCTCCAGGCTGGAAAGCTGAATGGTGCAGTCTCCCAGACTCCCTTGCAGCTAGGGGGCCCACACCACAGACCTGGTCAGATGTTGCGCTGAGGGCTACGCGAGGCCCGCCGGGCTGAATACAAAGAGAAGGCCATTAGCCCTACTGCCTTCATCCTTCCTGAGACCTGGAAGTGACCTCCGGAGAAGCAGCAGCTATGTTGTAACCACGTGGATGAGGCTGTGACGGATTCCTGTTGCTCGTGACTGAGAGTATCCCAACTGCTTGTGTGTGTTTCTTAGGGGCTGCTGTGACAAAGTGCCACAAACTAGGTGGCTGAAAACAACAGAAATTCATTCTATCACAGTTCCGGAGCTAGAAGCCTGAAATCAAGGCATTGTCAGGGTTCGTTCCTTCTTTGGGCCTCAGAGGGAGAATCTGTCCCTTGCTTCTCTCCCAGCTCTGGTGGCTACCACCATCTTTGGCATTCTGGGCTTGCAGCCGCATCGCTCCAATGTTCACCTCTGTTGTCACGTGGCCACCTTCCCTCTGTGTGTCTCCGTGTCTCAGGACACCAGCCATGATGAATTGAGGGCCCACCCATCTTATTACATTCGCAACGACCCTATTTCCAAATAAGGTCATTCTGAGGTTCTGGGGAGGACACAAATTTTGGGGGGACACTGCTCGACCCAGTACACTGGTGCAGAGCTCGGTTATGCCACCCAGTTGCTTGACGGTGAACAGCCTGACATTGTAGAAAGACGTAAGTTGACTTCAGTTTGGTCCCTGGCTCTGTCCTTTATTTGCTCTGTGGCACCTTGGACAAGTTCTGTGACCTGTCAGAGGTCCTGTGACCTGGTGATAATAACCGTTACCCTGAGAGACGGGGAGACTGAGAGGTGAACACGGCGCAGAAAGATCTGCAGTGGAGCGTGAGGAGCACCTTGGGGTGTCGGGAACCGGGGGCGCTCAGACGTTCTCAGCTCCTTCCCTGCGCCAGGCGCCCTAAGGCGAGGTGCTGCGTCGGGTTCATCCTGCCCCTCAAGGAGCTGCCAGTCCAGTCTAGGACACTGAGAAGCAGCAGACAATGACAGTGCAGCATGACAGTGGCATGCCAGAGGCCTGTGGGAGCCCTAAAAGGGACAAACCCAGCCAGGGAGATCAGGGGGGCTTCCCAGAGGAGGTGGGCTTCAGGTGAGACTTGAAGGAGCAGGTGTTAACTGCCCAAAGGAGCTTATTTATTTATTTATTTTGAGACGGGGTCTCACTCTGTCGCCGAGGCTGCAGTGCAGTGGCACAGTCACAGCTCACTGCAACCTCCAACCCCTGGGCTCAAGCGATCCTCCTGGCTCAGCCTCCTCACTAGCTAGGACTACAGGTCCATGTCACCATGCCTAGCTAATTTAAAAAAAAATTTTTTTTTAGAGATGACATCTCACTGTGTTGCCCAGGCTGGTTTTAAACCCCCAGGCTCAAGCGATCCTCCCACCTCAGCCTCCCGGAGTGCTGGGATTACAGGCCTGAGCCACCACGTCCAGCCAGGGGTTTATTTAGACGAGTGGTCTTCAGAGTGTGCTCACCAGGCCAGCAGGGTCAGAATCCCCCCGAGTTAGAGACCTGGGGCAGGGCCCCCAGCTGCAGGAGAGGCTTGGAGAGCAGCTGCACACACCTTCTAGGTGGTTCTGACGGGCGCCCCAGTGTGAGAACCACTGGCTAGACAAAGGGAGGGCGCTCTCAGCAGAGGCAGGAGCCTGTGCCAGGGACGAGTTGGGAGAGACCACGGCAGGGGCGGTGGCAGAAGTTCAAGGACGCAGCTCAGGCTGGCAGGGCGGTCAGGGAGCGGCGTAAGGAATTTGAGTGTCTCCTAGAGCTGGGTGTCTGCCATCCTGGGCCTCTGCGAGCTGAGTGTGGAGCGGCTTTGGGGATGGCAGCGAAATATTAAACGTTGGCAAAGGGCCCGGATAGGAAAAAGGCATCCACCTCTCAAAGAAGATGCAGCAGGTTGGATAGTGACTCCCGACCACCTCTTTGGGCCAGAGTTTCATGTTCCACAGCCCCCAGATTTGGGGGGCCCTGCTGTTCCTACCCTCTGCTCACCCAAAGGCCTCCTCAGGACCACACCTTAATACATCTTTGTTGAGGCGATTTCTTTTGTGAGTCAAGATTTGCAGGTGTCCCTGCTCTTAATTCAAGGGTCTTTCCTCAAGTCAGTGCCTTTCTTCCCTGCGCTCATAAGAATTGTTAGTGATTTAAAATTTTCTGAACTAAGGAAGAGTTAGAAAGACAAGAAGGCAGTGTTCTAAAACAGTCCAAAAGTTCCGTTTATATGAAATGCTCCAAGAAGACAAATTAGAGGCCAGATCTGGATTCGGGGGATGGTTCCACAAGTCTATAAATTTATTTAGAAGCATTGTGTTATACCCTGACAATGGGTGGGTTTTATGGTATGTAAATTATCCCTTGATATGGCTATAAAAATATGTGAATTTCAAAATTAAAAAAAAGACTTCCAGGTGACGGGGTATGGGAAAACCCATAACAATCTGAGGGTGACTGAGTGAAGTCCAAGGCAGGAGGAAGAAAGTGCTCTTCCTCCTTTGAACACCTTTCACGTGTTCAAACCCAGGTCTGACTCCAAAGTAACGTGTTAATGTCCTTCAAATGTCTTCCCTGGGCGGATTCTCCAGGCACTAGCATGAATTCTTACCTGTGACCTTCATTTTAAGCAGAAGCACAAGGAGGTCTCAGGAAGTGTCCAAGTGGTGGCAGCAACCTGAGTCCTGCCCCGGGGCACAGGGTTGCCGGGTGCGGGCACGTGGCTTGGGGTGAGGAGACTGCGGCCTGCCTGGCCTCAGCCCCACTGGGCCACTGACTCACTGAATGACCCTGGGGGAGTCCCTTCCCCCCGCCAGGACCCCTTTCTTCATCTGTAAAATGAGGGATTCAGATGAGGTCAGCTCTAGGGCTCATGTTCTCAAGCCGAGCTGCCCACGCTCCTTGGCGTGCACAGCGCATGCTCGGTGCACTAGAACACCCAGGATTTTTTTTAACATTTCTGTTTAGACTGAGAAACTCATGAGGATTGTCAGGAGAAGCAGGACCCCATGGTGAATACATGGGGTCTCCAGCCAGCTCCTGGCAAGATAGCACTCCGACCCCACCGGCGGCCATGTGGTGGGGGCCCTGCCCTGCAAAAGCCGGTCCCGGGAGCCCAGGAAGGCAGGGCCTGTTTGAGAGCGCGGAGGGAGAGCCGAGAGACGGCAGGAGGGGGCTAGGCCCTGAGCTGGTCTCCGTGAAGCCTGAAGTCAGCACATCCCCCCTTTGCAGCCTCCACCCTCACAGCAAACCTCCCAGCCCTGCCAGGCCCGACCCTCTGGTGTGGAGTGGGAGACCCCACGCCTGGGGCAGACGGACTGGGTTTGAGTGTGCCTCTTCCATGTACTGGCTGAGGGCCTCTCTGAGCCTGGTTTTCTCATCTGTAAAATGGGATGAAGTATCTCCCACCTCCCATGGGTTGTCGTGAGAATAGGCAGAGTTTGGCCCAGAGGCTGCTTGCTAGTAGCTATGATGGTTAACGATCTGTGTCCACTGGGTTAGGCTATTGGGCCCAGTTGTTTGTTCAACCTCTAGCCTAGATGTTGCTGTGAAGATATTTTTTAGGTGTAATTAATATTTAAATCTGTGTATTTTGAATAAAGCAGATTACCTCCCATAATGTGGGTGGGCCTCATTCAATCAGTTGAAGGCCTGAAAAGATGAAGATTTCCAGAAGGAATTCTGCCTCAAGACTGCCACATAGCCTGCCTGCCTGTTTCCAGCCTGCAGAATTTGGGCTAAAGACAGTGACATCAGCTCTTTCCCAAGTTTCCAGCCTGCCCTGTAGATTTTGGACTTGCAGCCCCAACGATCGTGGGGCCAACTGAGTAAATCATCTCTCTCTCCGTTGTAGGTAATGTTCTGTTTCTCTGGAGAACTTTAATACGGCAGCCACTGGACTGAATGCAGCCCGTAGATAGATTTTATTGGCTAACATAGTGTTAAAATAAGTTACTGATGTTCAAAAATAAGATCTCAGCCCCCAAGAAGTGGATTCCTAACTTGGAAATCAGACAATTTGACCTCACTGGGTATCCTTGCCTGCTACAGCAGGACAGCCAAGCCCCTGCCACTCCCCTGCCTGGCACCAGGCTGGCCCGGAGGAGGTGGCGTGGCGCCCTGTCCGGGCCGACCCTGCAGCCCATGGCGCAGGCAGCGGGGGAGGAACGGGAGGAGCAGGTGAGGCCTCTGCTTCCTCACCCGCCTCAGGAGGACGTCAGCGCCAGGGGCTGCACGTCCGCCCGCCCGCAGGACAGCTGGGCTGGAGGAGCTGGCTCGGGTCTGGGGCCCAAACAGAGCCCACGCGTCCTGTTCCCTAGGTTGGCCTGGGCGGTGCGGCCCCCCAGGGCAGCCCTGCCTGCTCAGGAGAGGGGCGGCATGGTCTCCCGCGCTCACCAGGACAGCAGCAGTTGGTTCTGGAGCGCGAGGCCCGGAGGGGACACCGCCTTGTTACCTCTGCCCCGTGTTCTCGTCCACAGAGAGAGGCTCGCACCTGCCTTTTGGGAGCACTGTGGAGACCCTGAACAGAGCGCACAGGATGTTTTTCCTCACGTCCGGCTACTGTGACCCCCTCGGTGCTTGTTCCCGAGGGCGTGTGGACAGACCTGGCTGCCCAGCGACCCGCCTGTCTTCCTTTCCACCGCATCAGGAGGAGTCAGAGAGCCTGAATGTTCTGAAGATGGTTAAATACTTTACCTTTAATCTTTATTTAAAATTTTTTATATTATGACTTTGTTTTTTTGAGACAGAGTCTCACTCTGTTGCCCTGGCTAGAGTGAGTGCCGTGGCGTCAGCCTAGCTCACAGCAACCTCAAACTCCTGGGCTCAAGCAGTCCTTCTGCCTCAGCCTCCCAAGTAGCTGGGACTACAGGCATGCGCCACTATGCCTGGCTAATTTTTTTCTATATATTTTTAGTTGGCCGATTAATTTATTTCTAATTTTAGTAGAGGCGGGGTCTCGCTCTTGCTCAGGCTGGTCTCGAACTCCTGAGCTCAAACAATCCGCCCGCCTCGGCCTCCCAGAGAGCTAGGATTACAGGCGTGAGCCACCGCGCCCGGCCATATTATGACTTTTATTAGTTTTTAAATGCTGGGAAATGTGAAGAATAAAAAGAAACGGAGCCTGAGCTTCCTGCTGAGACGACTGTTGCTGAATGTAACAATTCAATAAATAATGTGGCTCCTGAGCAGGTTTAGACAATTCAAGCAAGAGTATAAGGCGCCCGATGACGCTGAAAACCCTGCCCTCGGCCCCCAGCCTGGGAGACTACTAACATTGCTGCGATTCCTTCCAGAATATTCTCATGCGGCAGCTGCTGGGAGTCAGTGCTGGTGCGTGTGGAGGTGAGGGTATGCCTGCTTCCTTCCCTTCCAGGCCCGTGGGAGCCATGGCCGCTGGCCCCTCCACTCTGCAGCGTGCTCTTCCCCCCGAGCCCTCCCCAGGGGCTGCCTGGCCCTTCTCCCCCTGGTTCCCGGGAAGGGCCTCCCTGTCCACCAGCACTGCCCACGCTGCCCCGCCAGTGCCCAGGGAGCTCTGCAAAGGCCGGGTGAGTCCAGCCCACCTGAGTGCCCAGAGCCCAGGGCAGGAGCCCTTTCCTGGAGCCACAAGTGGAGTCGGCAGATCTGGCAAGGGGAGCCTGAGGTTACGGTAGAGGCGAGGGCCAGCATCCTGCCCAACTCTGCCACCGACAGCCCGTGGTGCGCTCTGCAACCAGCCGAGGAGGATTGCTGGCTGGGTGCATGGTGTAAATAAAGCTTTATTTAAAACCAACCAAGCACCAGACAGGATCTGTCCCCTGCTCACCATCCCACCCTCATGCTCCAGACGCAGCACCTCGGCCTTCCGTCATGTCAGATGACATGGCCCCACTGTCCTCCAGCTCAAGGAGAACGTTTGCTGCAGGCTTTAACTGGTTCCCTGTATCCACCTAGTGCCACTGTGAGAAGTTCGACGAGGAATGGTGTGCACTGGGACACATGAAATGCTGTTTCTGTACCTAATGAGCCCTTCAAGCGTTTCTTTCTCCACTATTCTGCCAATGGGCCACATTGTATCACTGGACTTACTGAGGCCGAGTAGCCCTGGCAGAGACTTCACAGCATTGACTATCTGGCTCCTTTAAGAATTTTGATCCCTGGTCTAGGGCAAAGTTTTCGCCAATCGTCACGGTCCTGTTCAGTCCAAAGGCTGGACTTTGAAGTGTTGCCCCAGTTCTTGGGCTCCGGGCTTGGAGGAATCACAGGCCTTGGCCCGCATGAGGGAGAGAGATGACAGACAGCGAGTGCGTGTGAGGAATTATTGTAAGGGAAGTTTAACGGTGCAAAGCGAAAGACGTTTCCTAAGGGGAAACGGGTCTGTCTCTGCGAGTGAAGACCCTAATTAACTCTAGAATTTCTCCCTTTATATGCTAGTAGTTTATGTTGATGTAGAGGTCAATTATAATTACTTAAAACTATATGTCACGGGTTTTGGGGAGTGAATTTTTCCAGGTATGGACATAATTTAAAGGTTATGTTCCAGTCATTCCTTTCTCCTATACGTGTGATGGGGAAAGTCACTGTTGATTGGGTTTTTCTATTTTCTGATTGGTGGTCACTGTTCCATGGTTTAATCACCCCATTCTTCAAGACTGAAATAACTGTTTCCCCTGGTTATTCTACTGTAACTATTTCCTTCTTATTGTTCTTCTTTAACTGTTTCCTCCTTCTTGTTTTTCTGTCCCTCTCATTCCATCACCTCTCACTTGTTTTTCTGTGCCTAACACAATCAGTATCCCCAGCAGTTCTGGGAGGAACACAGGCAGGGACTACCATGCCCATTTTATCGATGGGGAGAGTGAGGTTCAGAAAGGTCTGGTGCTTCTCCCAGGGTCACACAGCTCATAGATGCAGAAGGCATAAATGGAATTTATCTACTCCTCCCACCCGTACCAGGGCCAGACCCAGGATATGGGAAGAGCCGTCCAGCCCTCCCCGCTCCAGCACTGCCCCCCACCCCCCACCAAAGACTCTGAGGTGCTCTGGATGGCAGCTGGGAACATGTTCCTTAACAGGCACCCCCCCTCCTCCAGCCACGGTGACTAGGCATCTTGGGAGGGCTGGGCTGGCAGCACCCGAAGGAGATAGTGAAAATGCTGGGAAACACCCTCCTCTGACTGGTCCCTGAAGAAACTGGTTCCTTCTCTTGGTGAAATGGACCTGAAGGTGAGTCCTCCAAGTGGACCTCATGGAGTCCAAGCAGCACGTGAAACGTCCTCCCACAAGGCCGCTCCCAGGCGTCTCCCAGATGGGGCATGGTAAGGGTTCTGAGTCCTCACCCACCATCACGTGTGCCTCAGAAAAAGCTGGAGAGGCCTGCTGCCGTTCTGAGCGTGGGGGCAAGATTGCAGCTGTCACCAGGGCTGCCCTTGGGGCATGGGAGGAGGGGTGAGAACAGATCCACAGATGCAGCAAACCCAGGTCTCTGTGAGCTCAACTGAGGCACGGCGTGACCTACCTTTGGTTACGGACCGCACCTGCCTGCACACCTCCGCATGCAGGCACACCTGCTGGGCAGCACCGGGACAGGCTGTTGAATGGTGGCGAGGCCTCTCGACTGTCAGCAGATGTCTGTATGGGGGCTGGGGTTGGGCTGGGGGGCAGCCAGTGGGTGAAGCCTCATACCTAGGGCACCAGCGCCACTGGGGGAAGCCATGCTGTGCCTTCTGCTTCTTGTGTAAACTTTTCAGGCTGCCTCCCAGGGAGACACTGGGGGAAAGGGCCCATGGATCAGGGCTCAAACCCATAATCATCCACTGCATAACCTTAGGATACATTGGATCGCTCCAGGAGGGAGAGGGACCTGAGGGGCCAAGGAGGGGTTGGTGGGATAGGCCAGCATCCAGCCTGAGGAGGGCTGAACTGTGGGACAAGCTGTGAGGGAAACCTAAGCTGGGGTGCCCCAGCACTTGGAGTTCAGGACTCTTGGGGAAAAGCAGAAGGGTGCTGGGGGCTGGGGAGAAGGCATTTGGGCTGTGGTTGCAAAGCTCCCAAAGGAAATGTTCTAGAAATGGAATGCCAGTTATGGTGCCCCTCTGGCTGCTGGCTTCAGAGAAAACTGGGGGTGGGGGCGTATGCTCACTGACTGACCACCAGGGCAGGCTGAGCCACTTTGAGCTGTGCAGGGTGAAGAGGGAGGCGGACCTGGAACAGAGAGCTGGAGGGGGGCCCCCTGCTGCCCCATCTGTCCTGCTGCACCAGGTCAGTCCCATCGGTAGGTCTGTCTTTCCATACCATGCACCGTCAAGCAAAGAAAGGAACTCTTCCTTGAGCTACTCCCACAGTCACCCCATTTCTCTACCCCACATCACAACAGAACTCCTGCAAAGGTGCTCCACGTTTTCTCTCTCCAATTTCACCACCTTTTAGCTTCAGTGGAGTGTCCCAGTGAGAGCACTAACATGGGCAAAAGCCCTGAGGCCACCACGTGCTTGTCACAGTCAGGGAGCAGCACAGCAGGTGAGTGAAGCGGCGCCGCGGAGACTGCAGAAGCCTGCATGCTATGCACGCTGCGGCCTGCAGTCCAAACTCAGGCTCCATTCCAAGGGCCAAGCATTGGACTGACGGCTGAATTCTCAATAGTAGATGCCGGAAGTTAGTGAGACAGTATCTTAAATGTACGAAGAGAAAACACTTCTCAAACTAAAATTATATATCCAGCAAAACTATCTTCCAAGAGAGGGTAAACAAAACAGAAGAAGTTCACCATCATCACTCCTCACAAAAGGTAGTTCTAAAATATGAATTTCAGGGTGAAGGCAAATGATCTCGGACTAGATGCAAGAAAGAATGGTGGGCAAAGAAAATGATAAATAAGTAGGTAAATGTAAATTAAAATGGATTAAATAATGCTGATTTCTAATGTACCAGCTTAAGAAAAACCATTAGCATGTAAGAAACATTTAGATCCTTGTATTTTAGGAGGGTAAAGACATTAAATTTTGGCTAGGCACAGTGGCTCACACCTGTAATCCTGGCACTTTGGGAGGCTGAGGTGGAAGGATTGTTTGAGCCCAGGAGTTGGAGGTTACAATGGGCTATGATCACAACACTGCACTCCAGCCTGGGCAACAGAGCGAGACCCTGTCTCTGAAAAAAAAAAAAAAGAATTTTGGTAAGATAATTATGCATGTTAAAATTTTAAGGATAATATAATTCAAGCAATAGAAAAAGAGTATGTAACTTTTAACTAGTAGAAAGGAAAACAAAGAATTAAGCTCTATTCATCCATAATAATGCAAGAGAGGAAAAAAAAAGAAAATGGAAAAAGCAGAAGAGGTCAAAATAAGAAGGTAAAATAAAGCCAAATATATTAGTAATTACAATGAATGTAAAATGATTAAATTCTCATGTTAAAAGACAAAGATTGTTGACCTGGATAAAAACACTAAACCAAACAAAATCCAGCTGTATGTAATTTACAAGGGACACACAGAAAGACTGAAAATAAAATAATGGTAAATGATTACCAGGCAAAAAGAACCAACCAAAAGAAAGCTGAGATAGCTTATATTAGAAGCAGACAAAACAGACTTTAATGTAAAACATATTACTAGAGACAGAGGGTCACTATATAATAACAGTTTCAATTTAACTGGAAGAAAGTACATTTCTAAACTTGTGTGCACTTAATCATATAGCTTCAAACTGTCTAAATAAAAAAATGGACAGACCTACAAGGAGAAGTTGACAAATCTATTGGAGTAGGTGAGTTCAGCAAGCTCCTCTGGGTGGCTGACAGCTCAAGCAGATAACAGGGTTGTTTTTTTTGTCAGACAGGGATGACTTAAGGGACCACATTAAGGAAATTTTCATTCATTCTTCTCTGAGTCTTGAAGTATATGTGCAACATGACTGCGGGAGTTAAGAAACATGGAAAAAATGTGTCCAATTTGCATGACGCTGAATAAATGATAAGCCTGAAGGGTATTATCTAATTCAAGTTCAGGATGCCTTTGACTACCTGAGAATTACATCATGCATATCACCAGATGACCATGGCAGGAGAAGATCAAAGATCAATTTCATTTGTCCGGCAACTGTTTTCCAGTTGGAGAGAAGGTCTCAGGGTATCTCTGGAACCCAGGGATCTTCTGCTGGCTAGGGAGACTCTGAGTTCAAATACAGGACCTATTTGGAAGTGCTGGTGTGACTGTACTAGAATTAAATTCCAACACTGTGAAAGGGCCTAAGACACCTGTCCTCAAAGTGCTGCCTCACAGGGCAAGGCTAAAATTATCCAAGAGGTGGCTGGATACTTTATGTGAATCCAAGTCAAATGCAATGTCAGGGCTCCAAGAAAACTGAGATAAGACCCAAGAAAACTGAGATAAGACAGTGCAAATCTATTATTTTATGGTGGCCCAAAAAGAGACACTCACTTACCCAAGGCCACAGGGTGAGTGAGCAGTAGTGCCAGGGGTGGAACTGAGCCCTGCAGACTGAAGCCATGCCTGGTGTGCCACCCACTGTCTGGTATACCTTCTGCAGAGCCAGGAGATCTTCCTTGCCTGAGCGTCTTCCCATCCTCTGGACTCAGACACCAGATATTGCCCTTGGTTCCCAAGATGCAAAGTTCATGAGCTTAGTTGTTACCATCATGGCACCCAAGATCCAAACTGCCTTCATTCAAGGGGTCAGCCTAGCTGAAGAAACACAGGTATAATATCCCAATAGCATTTTCGGCAGTTCTCTGCTGAGAGGATGGGGGCCAGTCAGACTGGAACCTCTACACACTCTTCCCCTTGCCCACCTCCCCACACGCCTTCAGTCATGTAACATGTCTGTGATCCCTTTGGGAAAGAGCCTTCCCTACTCCCAGCCCCAATCCCTTTCCTCACTCTCAGCACTTCTCACCCAATGGGAGCAGCTGTTAAACTGGCATCTCACCCACTAGAGTGGAAGCTCTCTGAAGGCAGCAACTGTGGAGGAGTGTGGCTAGTGTCCAGACCAGGCCTTAGCATATATTAGGTCTTCAATACATATACAGTGAGTACTAGAATGAATGGAGCAACGACTCCACTGCCAGGGGCCAACTCCCCTGGTGCCCCAAGGACCTAGTACATTGCTGGCAAAACATTGGTTGAATGAATAAATGAACAAATAAGTAAATCCATCCTGTGAAATCAGCTGGTGTCCAGAAGACATCTGGAATGTGGGACACAAGTGGAGGGCGGATGCCTGCATTCAGGCCCCCTTACCTCACTCGGCCGAGGGATGCCTCACCTCTCCTCGGCCTACACAGGCTCAATCACGGAACATCCTACGAGGCCAGAAACTCAGTTCTGTGCCTGCTGCTGCAGCCCTCCCCACAGTGGCCAGCATTTCAAACCGTTGTTTAGAAAACCGCCAGAGACTTGGCTGCTGGGAGAGAAGAGGTAGGTGGCACGAGCGCTGATGTCATGGAAAGAGCTTTGGCATCAGTTGAACTGTCCTGGGGCCTTTCTGAGGGTTCTTCCCCCAGTTCAAGTTCTCTCACCTAAACAATGAGGATCATAAAATGACCCCCGTAGGCTAAGTACCTAATCCCAAGTGGATTCTTGTAATACAGACTTGGTTTTTCATTTTTACATACCCAATGTCCTGATATTGGCCAGGACTTTTAGGACTTCAGCTTGGGATAACAAAAGAAAGAAGGTCAATTCATGCTGTTTCCTTTTTGGCCCCTCTGAGTGGTCTTAGAATTTGACCTATTCCATCCTACTCATATCCTAGAGATTGATTTCCTCTTGGTGAGTTTGCTGAAAGCAAATGTAACAATCTCAATGATCATTTGAAAAAAATGTATTTCTTTTAACTGAAAGCATGCTTCCCTTAACAGAGACGCCATACTCCAAGATGGAGACTCCCAGCGAATTCCCTTACCCCCTGCCCTTCTCCATGTGACGCTGCGGCACAATCATCCGAGGTCTGGCCTCTGGGTACAGCCAGGAAAGGGACCTGGGGGAGGGTTGGGGCTTCTAGAGAGGTGATGCCGACCTCAGTCCTCAGCCAGCCCAGCCCTGCTGTCCACCGTGGCTCTTGGGCATTAGTCATTGGTTAAGCCACACACAAGACACACCCTTCCGATGCTGATAAACAGAGTATGGACTTGAGAGTGCAGGGTCGGGGGGGACCCGAAGCTGGTGGCTGTGACTGTAACACTGACAGACTCTGCAAGGAGACAAAAGGAGTTCAGGCAACAGAGGCAGGTCGAATCCTTGTTTCCTTTCTGCACAATTACAGCAGCGATGCTTCCAACTTCACACTGTTGCCCCAACCATTTTACATAACCACACATCAGTTTTCCTAAACCACAAAGGTAAAACTGTTGACCTGCCCAAACCTTTCCATGGCTTCCCACTACTCTGCTTCTCAAAGGTTCTCAAACAACCCTTAACCTCAGAGGACCCTGATACTCAAAGAGTGGTACCTTGACCAGCAATGTAAGCATTACCTGGGAGCTTGTTAGAATGCAGAATACCAGGTTCTTAACTATAGGATCAGACTCTGCATTTTAACAAGACCCCAGGGGTTCGGATGCACTTAGTTTAAACAGCACTGTTCCAGGGGCATAGTTAGAAGCAGCCACAGGGTGTGACTTCTTTGGGCATTGGTATTTCATTTTAAAAATTAAAAATAATTCCCATCAAGCATTCAAATAAGTTGACCATTCAGAATGCACCAAGACATCCCTTGGCACCAGGAACTCTACAGCACTCTGAGGCAACGCCACCCCCACCCCCCAGAGCACACAGACTGCAGGTGGACATGCAGAATCAGGTTCAAACCCTTCAAAGTCATGTGAAGACCTCCACAATCGTGCCTCCTGCCTCCTTCACTGCCTCCCGTTTCTAATTTAATAGGGCCCCCTTTCACTTTCGAAAGTGTCCCCGTTTGGTTGACAAATGGTACAGCCTCCCTAAATGGGTGCTCAGTCAGGAGCCACAGAGCGCCACCGAACCCTCTCACAGCCACAGTGGCTGCAGCGCCTTCCCAGTGCAGTCCGCACCATCACCACGGTTGCCTCCCACTCACTGTCAGGTCTCAACGCAGTAACTGCTGCCTCTTCACAGATGGTCAGCTCCTGTCACTCCTCCGCTGGAAACCCTCCACCGGCTTCCCATGTCACTGCAGTGCCAGCGACTGCTCATCTGACCTCCGCGTCCACTTTCTCCTTACACTGCGGTCTCGTGCTGCCTTCACTTCTTCGCCCTGGTTGTTGCACCTGCCTGGAAGGCCCTTTCCCTAGATGTCCGTGTACATTCCCCATGCTGGTCCTTACCCAAACGTCACATCAGACATGTCATCCAACCATCCAAATAAAACAGCAACCCCTGCCCCCAATATCCTATCCCCCAATGCCTTGGTTTTTTTCCCACACAACTTACCACTATCTGGTTGATAAGTATAATTTTTTTCTGCTTTCCTCATCAGGGAATTATTTACTTATTTAACCGACAGTTACTATGGCCAGACACTGTTCTAAGCATCCTCCTAATATCAGACCCAACTGTATACTTTGTTCACTGATGGAGCCCCAGCATCTGCAGGCACTCAATTTGTCATATCAAAGACCAGCATTGGGAGTACTGCATGGTAATTATGTGTTTACAGACCTGTCTCAACTCCCAGGATCGTCTGACAAATTCCTGGTGCCTAGCACAGTCTGGAGCTCTGTGGTCACAGTGAATGCTAAGTTCACTGAAAGAATGTCAGCTCTCTGAAGGTTGGGGCCAGACCACACGACTCACCATGCCCCCATCTGCTCTGAGATCTGCTTTCTTTTCCCCCCTCCTTCAGATCAAACCTCCCTCCTGGCTACAGGCTTTGAACACTTCCGAAATCAGAAGCAATTCACTTCTGTTTCACAATGACCACAATCAAGGAGAAATTTTCATTCTGAAAAGTTTATTTACCTTATCTTTTCCTGGCCAAGTCAATGGCTTTGGTCATTTGCACAAAGATTCTAAAAATTGGCTTTCAGCATTTGTTTTTATAAGCAAATGAACTTTATAACACATTATAGCTCTAATCTCAATCCCTGTGATGCCTGGGCTCTGATGACCTAGGAGGGACATTAAGTCTGAAAGGTGCCTCCTATCAGTGTGGGGACCCCATGACCTTCCCCAGCATAGCCTGGCCCCTGAAGAGGTCACATGCATTTGTGGCAGAGACTGTATCACAACAAAGAAGTTTACTCCCAAATCAGCAAATACATGTACCTAGAACTCATCCCAATTCTAGGTTGTTCATCAACCAGGTTACACGATGTGGTCAGTTAACAGGACAGAAAAGTTACATTTCTGGAAAAAAGAGAAAAAGAAAAAAAGAAAGAAAAACAGCTCTCCTTTGATCTGGACTGCAGAGGTCCCACAATTCATACATCGCCTCTGTTGACGCCCAGATGATGTCCTCTGGGCTTTCTCAATCTCATTCAAAGTAGTTACATCCGCGATTTGATTGGTGTTTGGGTTCTTGCTTTGGCAGCTGCAGCCAAGTAGCGTCTTCTCACTTGCAGGACTCTATCTAACCTCAAGTGTCCTCATGAGTCCCCAAATTCCAGGAAGCACAAAAAAATAGCAAAGCACAAGGATATATTTCCAAACTTTAAAAGTACCATAATATCACAGTAACAAATATGACCATGTAGCAGCTTACATTCTAGGCCATATTCCTTTATGTAAGAGCATTTAATTAAAACCTGTCATTGCCAAACTGAATGCACCTATTAATCAACGCATCTGACTATCTTAGAATAAGTCATGCAACAGGATGGTACTGGAAATTTAGTGCTTAATGTGAAAATACAGACAGAAAAATAGGGGAAACAAAACGAAAGACACTCTTGGTTTCAGCCTGTCCAAGCAGCCAGGCCTCCTCATTAGCTGAACCGAGTCTGCCAGTCAGCAACCTGAAGTACATGTGGGGGAAATTTATCATCACAACATAAATTCTGAGTCTAAGATATTCTCATCCGCCCATGCACAATGCTACCACCTGCGGTAAGGTCATCTGAAGTGCTCCAATCTCTTAACAATATTCACACGTTTCTAATATGTACTTCTGTTTCACACTTTATCCCTCCCCCTAGTAAATGAGCAGGTCTACACCCTGCCAATACTTCATTATGAGTGGTCTTTACTTTTCCCAACAACATAAATTATTTTCTTCTAATCACCAACATAGAAACAGTGAAACTATCTAACTATGCGAAGAGCTTGGCAGGGTTCTGCGCTCCCTTCTGCTCAGATCTGCCCCCGCGCCACGCATGCTCAGCGCTGATGCCTTCGATTCGGAGCATTACTAACTGCTTTCAGCCATCAAGCCCCGGGGAGGCCCGCCGGCTCCCGCGCTCTCAGTAACACTCGCAGCCGTCGATCTGCCGGTGCAGCTCCACGATCCTCCTGCCCATGCGCGCCGCCTCCATGGCTTTCTTCTCCACCTTGGCGCACAGCTTCACCACTCTCTCCTCCGCCCGCGCAGCGCGCGCGGGATCCACGGCGCTCTCCTCCGAGGCCTCCACCTCGCTCCTGATCTCGTCCAGCAGGCTCTCGATCTCCATCAGCTTCCTGCGGGCCCTGCCGCGCGCCCGCACGTGCTCGCGCTCGAGGGCGGCGAGGTCCTCGCGGCCCGCGCCGAGCGCGGGGCTCAGGAGACCGCGCAGATCCTCCTCGGGCTCCCGCGCCTCGCCCACGTCCGCGGGCCGCATCGCGCCGGCCCTCCCGCCCTGGGTGCCCGCGTCGGGGCGGCGACCAGCAGCGTGTGCCTGAGCTCGGCGGGGACCTGGCTGCCACTAGCAACACTACCAGCAACAGGTCCCTCGAACTTTTCGCAGCGAAGACAGTATCCAAAATGGATTCGCAACAGTCTGCCCGAGAACGGCTACTTGCGGCCTTTTTACGACACGCCGGCGCTCATTTACAGCCGGCGCTGGTGGGAGCAAAGTTTGGGGCGCCCGCCTGGGTGGCCGCGCACGCGCACTCTCGTGCACCCACGCATGCGCACACCCACGTCCCCGCCCGTCTGTGCCACGCCTGCCTCCCGGGAGGGCTTCCAGGGCTGGGGTCCTAACACTACTGGGGTGTTAAAGTTGATCTCCCTACGCTAGTTTAATAAAATAGCTTACCGGGATGGCTCTGTCTGTAACAGCGGTAGGGAGGCTTAACATGACTAGCTCCATTTTGCTTGTGACTGCTGTGGTAATATTCTTCAGGTTAAAAAGTGTCAACAGAAAGGAGCCCAAACTCTGTAAAATAATCTGAAGAGGTTTATTCTGAGTCGAATATGTGCAGTCAAGAAGCCTTGAGTAAGTGGTCCTGCTGCGGGGTTACAGTTTGGTAGGGAGACAGCAATTATATGTAAAGTCGTAAGTGAATACATGAAAGGCGTACATTGGTTTGGCCTGAAAAGGCAGGGCATCTCCAAGTGGGTGCTTACAGGTTGTAGGTGGGATTAAAGATTCTTTAATTTATAGTTGGTTCAAGAAATGAAGCTTTGTCTAGAGGCTTGGACTATTTTAAGATAAGGAAGTCTGTTAATCAGAGACAAGCCACCAGACATACTGGACATATACCAAGACTCAAGTGATCTGTTAAGTAAATTGATGACGTGAATGTGTGGTTTAAACTTTGTCTTACATGGCCTTAAGCTTGTTAATGATTTTGTATCTGATTGTTAATAAAAAATAACTCCCAAAGGGACAGGGCATAGCTAGGCTTATTTGACCTCCCTTTTCCTCATGGCTGCCAGCTCAGCTTTAAGAGTTCTTTTGGGGGGTGGGGTGGGGAGGAGTCCCTTTGGCCAAGATGGGTTCCATTCAGTTGGCAGGAGGGGGCTTAACATTTTAGGGGGCTTAACATTTTTAGTTCACTTCTGCTTAGTTCCGCATGTTGGCCAGCTAGTTAAAGGAAGAATTTAGGTTTTAGTTCAACTCTAGAAGAAAGATAACCATCTCTTTCCAAAACTACCTACCAGGGAGATAATGAAAGTATGCACACAGGTAACAATGCTGTGTTAAAGATTTATAGGAACATTGTGAGCTGACCTATGTCACCCACAGTTAACTGATCAAGAACAAAGAGGTTTCACAACCTCCTTGCACGCTCAATTATGCCCAGATGTTTCTGGTAGTGGGTTACCTCCTGCACCCTGTTCCCCCACCCCTCGCCACCCCTTTCCTGTCTCTTCCCTTAACATAAAAAGGGGCTTAAGGTTCTTACTAAGTAAGATGATTCTTTAGGATGTTAGTCTGCTATCCTCTTGGTTTGCTGGCTTCCTGAATAAAAGTCACTTTCCTTGCCCCAACACCTTGTCTCTCAACTTAGTGGCTGTCATGTGGCAAGTGATATGAGCTTGGACTTGCTTACATGTCCCCAGCAGTGCTCCGAGTACTTAACATTCTAAATCATGAACAACCAAATCAAATGGGCACTGTTAGAATCTCCTAAGGCATGAGCCTGGCCCGGGCAGATATTAAGCATCTACTACATGTCATTGTGTCTAGGCTTATTTATTCTGTGTACCTGTAGCAGAAAATATTGAGGGAACTGTCCTTGCTCATTTCGGGGGTCACTTTCCACTTCTATAAGCCACTCTGCAGTCCTTGCAAATGGCCTTGTCCAACTTCAAAGCCAGCAACAGCATGTCGAATCCTTTTCATCCTTCACATTTCTCTGACATCCCTTTTTGCTTCCAGCCAGAGAAAACTCTGCTTTTAAGGGGCTTGCTATGGTTTAAGTGTTTGAGTGCTCCCAATATTTGTATGTTGTAAACTGATACCCAAGGTGATGATATTAGGAGGTGGGCTCTTTGGGAGGTCATTAGGTCATGAGGGCTTAGTGTCCCTATGATGGAGGCCCCAGAGAACTCCCTTGCCCCTTCTACCATGAGAGGACACAGGGAAAAAATGGCCTTCTATGACTCCAGAGTGGGTCCTCGCCAGATCTTGGACTTCTCAGCCTTCAGAACTCAGAGAAATACATTTCTGTTGTTTATGGGCTACCCGGCTTATATTTTGTTGTAGCAGCCTGAACAGACTAAGACAGGACTCTTGTGATTAGATTAAGTGCTCCCCCAATACCCTCCCTTTTGCAGTATAGTGTAGCGTAAGGACAGTAGTGATACTAGAGAGCTGGGACCATGGGACGCTGTCTTGAAATCCTGCCCTCCACAGGCTCCTGGGATTCCTGACAGCGTGAGCTCATCTCATGGCAGCCAGATGTGACTAATGTAGCAGAAATTGAGTCTAAAGACCTAAACAAATCTCAAAAAGAATGGTCTGGCTTTTGGTATGGATGGAATGGAATAAAATACATGGAAACCCACAAAATTTTTGAGGTAGCCATATTAGCAAAAATGCTGCCAGCCTGGGCAAAAAGAGACAGAGACTACTCAAAAGGTGAAGACGTCTAGACTCCCAACTTCCCACCAGCAGAAGGCAGGCTTAGGAGCCAAAACTGGCACATTTTTCAATGTCCTTTTCTGAAATGGTCACAGAGTGTGATGGACAAGGAAGAACATGTCAGAGCACAGACAAGAGTGCAGAATAGTGGGTAGGGCAGGGCTTGGCAACTATAGCCTCTGAGCTAGGAATGGTTTCCACATTTTAAAGGAACAGGAATATCTGACAGAGACTGTGTGGCCCACAAAACCTAAAATCTTTACCATCTAGATTTTTACAGAAAACGTTTGCCAACCCTGCACTACTAGACCACTTCTAGGTTGCAGAAGCAAGCCTAATCAGTCAATGTTCCCTATCCTTAAAGTAGAGGACCCTGGCAATATTTGCCACACAGACTCAGATCTGCTCCAGGACTGCTGTTTTCCCATCCTCCCATTACAAATGTGCCTTAACCTTACCCTGTCTCACCACTGTATGTCAGGTCTATGTGGGCAATAACTTGTCTTTTTTAAAAGCTTGTAGGTTTCTGGACTGACAAAAACTGTATTTAGACCTGACGTGGATCACAGGTCCTGGGTTCTTGCTTGAGGCCATGATTGGAAGAAATTTGTGTGTGTGTGTGTGTGTGTGTGTGTGTGTGTGTGTGGGAGGAGGGTCTTTGGATGGGGTGGGCACATTTTACATGAATAATTGGGACGATGGGGACAAATTGTGGTAGATTGTGTAAAGGACCCATTCCCCACCCGTTCCTGCATCCATGTCCTTCACCTTGTGTCTTGCTTTGGCCAATGAGAGGTTCACAGAGAGGACACAAGCACAGGTGTGAAACAGGCTAATACAGTGGGCTCTTTCCTCTGTGTCTTGGCCTTTGCTGTGAGAAGAACAGGCTGGGTTACCCACTGACCTCAGGAGGATATGAGAGAAACACGAAACCGAGCTGCCCCAGCAGGCCCAGCCTAGACTGGGCAGCCCACAGGCCATTCCTAAGCCCAGCTCGGACCCTCCAGCTCCCAGCCAAGCTGCAAACCATGAGGAATGTTTATTGTTGCCACTGAGATTTAGGGTGGCTTATGCAGCAAAAGGCAACTGATGCCCTTAGGGGAGATTATAGTCCCGGATATATTAAAATGACAAATTCCTTTCCTCCATGTTTTTATGTCTCTGTCTCAGGGAAGGAATCTCACCTAAATGGCCAGACGTTTTGGATTTTCTCTTTAGAAACTTTGACCTGAAGTATCTTCTTCAGTAAATGTATTTACCCCCGTCTGTATGTCCAAAATCTGTTCTTTATCCTACTTCCCACCCCTTTTGCATCCCACACCCAAGTTTCTTGTGTGTCCTGTTTTCCTGGATGTCACAGCACCATCATTATAGTCACTTTTAATATAATCACTCCATGCATTTTTGTGATGTTCCTGAGTAACTTGTACATTTTACAATCAAGATTGTTTTGTTGTCGACAGCTGGAGGCTACATCAGACTCTGAGAAGAGTGGAGATGGACAGAGGTAATGAGGGCAAAAGGAACAAAGTTCTTGATGTCACCTTTCCAACACCAGGCAGTTCATGCTGACCATCTGCCATCCACATCTGTGAACTTAAAACCCCTTTGGCAAAAGTCTTCCATTAAGCGCTTAATGATGGCACAGGGGACCTCTTTTACACAACCAGCAGTGTAAAGACATACAAAATGGAATTTATTTCCGTCAGAATTAATTTAGAAAATCTGAGTAAGTTCCAAATGCTCTCCATTGAACACTTTATACATAAAATATCTGGTCAAACCACATTGTTTTTCACTTAACCCACATTACATAAATAGTCTAGGAATAATAAAAAACTTATTATTTATTTCTCTGAAAAATGTTGATTCTGGGCCTGACAGAATTCTGGGCCCATGCCAAAGGCAGCAGGCGTCATAGAACGTCTGGAGAAGAGCCAGCATGGGAAGAGGGAGCAGTTGGAGTGTGAGACGCGTCCGTGGCCACGATGACAAAGGTGGTTTCCATGCCCACTGCTGGGTGGGTGGCGCAGTAAAAACTGTTGTGTGGCAGGTTGTATTTTCAAAAAATGGCCACAGTACAATTATTGACATGACTGCAGTCACTGCCTTATTTCAACTTCATGAGAGGGACCTGAAGGAAGAGCCCAGCTGAGAAGGGACAAGGAGCCAGGTGGCAGCAAATCTGGGTGACGAACAGAGAAAGGAATTCCACATTCCACAGGCCCCTCCTGGATGGACTCAGGGAAGAGCAGGTTCGCAACCTCGTGGGGCCTATGGAGGGTCAGCACACAGACAGGCTGTCAAGCGGTGACGTGTTACACACCCCCTTCGCCAGCCTAACCCTCAGGAGTGACACCTGGGGACTCCTGGGGCATGCGAATTGCCTGGGATTGTTGAGTTGTGTGGCAGCCAAGTGTGCTGGGGCTTCTGGGACTGTCATCGAAGCACTGCTGATAATGGGAAATAGGCCCAGGAGGAAACTCTGCATCTCAGCCTGCGTGTGTGTGTGTGTGTGTGTGTGTGAGCGAGTGTGCATGTGAGAGTGTGAGAGTATGAGTGTGTGCAAGTGCATACGTGAGATGTGAGTGTGAGTGAATGTATGTGTGTATGAGTGTGAGTGTGCATGTGTGTGAGTGTATATGAGAGTGCATGTATGTGTGTGAGCATGAGTGCCTGTGAGCATGTGTGTATATGTGAAAGTGTGTGTACGTATGTGTGTATATGAGGGTGAGAGTGTTATGTGAGTGTACATGTGAGTGTGTGTGAGGGTGAGTGTGTGCATGTGTGAGTGTATATGAGGGTGTTATGTGTCTAGGTGTTGTATGTGTATGTATATGAGAGTGCATGAGGGTATTATGCGTGTGTGTGCGAGGGTGTTGTATGTATGTGTGTGTGAGTGTGTACGTGTGTGAGGGTGTATTGTATGTATGAGGGTGGGGATGTACGTGTGTGGGTGAGTGTTGTATGTGAGTGTGTGTGAGGGTAAATATATGTGTGTATCTGTGTACGTGTGTGAGGGTGAGTGTTGTATGTGTACGTGCCTATGTATGTGTCTGTGTACGTGTGTGAGGGTGAGTGTTGTATGTGTACGTGCCTATGTATGTGTCTGTGTACGTGTGTGAGGGTGAGTGTTGTATGCGTATGTGCCCGTGTGTGTGTGAGGGGAGTATCTATGTATGTGTCTGTGTGCGTGTGAGCGTGTGAGGGGCGTGAGTGTGTACGTGTGGGTCTGAGGGGAGTGTCCTGTGAATGTCCAGAGGGCCGCGACCAGAAGCCTCCTGCCCGCAGGGCGCTGGGACCGGTCCCCCAGCAGGGCAAGGGCTGGGCTGGGCAGAGGCTCCTGAGCCCAGCCCGCACTGGGTCTGGAGGACAGCTAGCCGCTGCGGGGCGGCGTGGAGGGACGGGGCTGCGGCCAGAACGCCAGGACCAGGGCTAGGTCCGGCCTCCCAGCCACCCGGCAGCGAGCGGCCAGGCCGGACAGGAGCCGATGGCGCCCGAGGGCAGCGAGGCGGTCAGCGCTCGGGGCGGACGAGAGGCGGGAGGGCGCGGGACGCAGGGCAGCCCCGGGCCTAGGGCACCGCGGGTATCCGCGCCCAAACGTCCGCCGGCCTGCGCGCAGCCTCGCCTTCGGCAGGAGTCTAAGCAGTCGGGGCGAGTCCGAGTCCGCCCTCCGGCGGCCGCGCGGCGCCTGCCCCGCCTCCCTGGGGCTGTCTGCCCTCCGCCCTCCGCCCTCCGCCCGGCAGGACGGCGACTGCTGGCTCATCCTCATAGCCCCGGAATGTGCCCCAGGCCAGGACACACCTCCTTTCTTCTTGGAGACCGCCAGGAAACACCCGCTTTCTTCTGGTCCCCCAGGCTGGCGCGCGGTGACGTGATCACAGCTCACTGTAGCCTGGAACTCCTGGGCTCAAGCGACCCTCCTGCCTCAGCCTCCCCAGCAGCTGGGGCTCTAGGTGCGCGCCACGCCCGGCTAATTTTTAAACAAATTTTCTGTAGAGCCGAGATCTCGCCACGTTGCCCAGGCTGGTCTCCAGCTCCTGGGATCCCGCGATCCTCCCGCCTCGGCCTCCCAGAGTGCGGGATTACAGGCTCCAGCCACCGGCCGGCCGTTGTTATTATTATTGTTGTTATTATTGGTCTATTCTCTTCACTACTGTAACCGCAGTCAGCTTTGGCGGATTCCTGGGGCCCAAGAGATGGAAAGAGACGCAAAGAGCCCTAGAGCAGGGGGCTCTTCCTCTATGAAGAGGGTGGGCTTACAATAAAACCGGAGGACCCCACCTGTCAGGGCCTGTTTCCAAAGTCTGCTCATTTCCATTTGTGGGTAGTAAAGCAGATTATTAATTCAAGGTATTCTCATCTCTGGAGGTTAAAGCAGAAAACTCTGCCCTTGAAAACTATTGTAGTAGTGAATAAAATATTAAGATAAACATCTGTTTAAATGCATTGCTGGGGGGTGGCAGGGGCAAGTACGGAATCCTTAGTGGCCAAAAATGAAAAAGAAAAAGCAGGTATTCCAAGGATGCGTGCATTCAAAACAGCCTTTGCTCTGGAGGTGTCTACAAACCTTGGTGAACTTGAGCAAGGGACAGTCTAGAGCTTCATAAAGTTGGCAGTTGTGGAGGACACATGGCTCAGATTGCCTTTCAGGAATGAAGGTCTTACTGTCCCAGCTGCTGAGTTAGCCCCAAGCTGGCAGTCACCTTCAGAGATCGTCCTTCCTGAGGCACCTGCATTCAAGGATTGATCCACACAGAGATAAAGCCCCATCCTCTCACCCCCACTAGGGGAGAGCTCTGAAGGGCCATTGAACCTGCCTTAGGTATATATTGCTGCATAATAAATTTCCACAAAACTTAGAAGCTTAAAACAATAAACATTTATTATCTTACAGTTTCTGTGGGCCAGGGAGCTGCTCATGGCTCAGCCAGGTGACTTTGGCTCAAGGTCTCTCATGAGATTGCTGTCAGGCTGTTGGCTGAGCTACTGCAGTCTCATCTAAAGATTCAGCTGGGATGGTGAGGCGAGATCTCTTTCTAAAAACCACTGTTGTGGTTGTTGCCAGGCAGGCCTCAGTCCCTCACCACATGGGCCTTTACACAGGATTGCTCTACAGTATGGGTCAGCTTCCCCGGAGGGTGGGCAATCCTGAGAGGGAGAGAGGGTAGCCCAGATGGGAGCCACAACACCCCACCACTTCTGCAGAATTCTGGTCAGCAGGTGGTAGGGATTGCTGAGGCCATCTTAGAGGATGCCTCCACCTGGTCTTCAGAGCTCCCTGGAGAGTTGACTAAGGCTTCCACTGACTCTCCACCATGGCTGGACATCTTCCTCACCCCATCCTGTTTCTTTCCCTCCCTCCCACAGGTGTGGCCCAACAGCACTCACTAACAATTCTCCTGCTAACCAAATGACATCTTAGAGGATGTTTTGCTGTGACAGAGTCTATCTAGGGATCAGCAGACTGTGGCCCACCCCATGGACCAAATCCATTCATCTCCTGTTATTGTGCAGTTTTATTGAAAATACAGCCACGCCCATTTTAAAATGTAACATCTATGGCTACTTTCAAGCTATTAAATGCAATGGCAGAGTTACGGCAGAGATCATATGGTCTAAAAGCCTAAGACATTTGTCATCTGGCCCTTTACAGAAAAAGTTTGCTCACCCCTGATCTAACAGAAGACAATCCCATAAAGCTGCTACCCCAAAGGCTACATAAATGTGAATATACCATTTCCCTGATCAAAACCCTTCCATTGATCCTACTTTCTGTGCTCATATTACTTTTTTATCAAAGAATTTTAAGGACAAAGGAAGTAGAAACCAGCATTCCGGGGAACAGGTACAGGAGTGGCCACTACAAATAAGTGTAGTTTCATGGCTTATGATCCAACCTGCCAGACTTGTGCCAACTGCAGAAACTCACACACCAACCCTGAACCCCTGGCCTTTTCTCATGCTGTTCCCCATGCTTAGAGTATCCTTCCCACTCTTCTCTGCCTTGAGTGATTGTGCGCATCCTTCAAGAACCCATGTCAAGAAACACTTGTCCTGAAAAGCCTTCCAGATGTCTGCACCCCCTGCACAGCTGACACCCTTCTCACCCTCCATGTTTCCAAACCACAACATATGCAGGTTTTTTTTTTTTTTTTTTTTTTTTGAGACAGAGTCTCACTCTGTTGCCCGGGCTAGAGTGCCATGGCGTCATCCTAGCTCACAGCAACCTCAAACTCCTGGGCTCAAGCGATCCTCCTGCCTCAGCCTCCTGAGTAGCTGGGACTACAGGCATGCGCTACCATGCCCGGCTAATTTTTTCTATATATTTTTAGTTGTCCAATTAATTTCTTTCTAATTTTAGTAGAGACGGGGTCTCGCTCTTGCTCAGGCTGGTTTCGAACTCCTGAGCTCAAACAATCCGCCCGCCTCGGCCTCCCAGAGAGCTAGGATTACAGGTGTGAGCCACCGCGCCCGGCCAACATATGCAGTTTTGAAGACTAAAAACCTTAAAGTCATTGGTGGGTCTTTTTTCTCACACTATATTCCCAATAACAGATTGTACTTAAATTGTACTTACTGATCCAGCAATCCCACTACTGGGTATCTACCCAAAGGAAAATAAGTCATTTTATCAAAAAGACATCTACATTCAAATGTTTATTGCAACACAATTCACAATTGCCATGATGTGGAATTGCAAGTGCCCATCAGTTCATGAGTGGATTAGGAACTGGAGACCATTATCCTAAGTGAAGTATGTCAAATATGGAAAAACAAACACCACATGTACTCTCTAATAATTTGCAACTAATTGATGGGCACACATGGGCACAGAAAGAAGTAAAAGTTGTTAAAAGTCAGCCAGGCTGGTGGCTCAGATCTGTAATTGTAGTACTCTGGGAGGCCGAGGTAGGAGGATCCCTTGAGCTCAGGAGCTAGAGATCAGCTTGAGCAAGAGCGAAACCCCATCTCTACCAAAAATAGAAAAAAATTAGCCGGGCGGAGGCTGAGGCAGGAGGATGGCTCAAGTCCAGGAATTTGAAGTTGCAGTGAGCTATGATGACACCACTGCACTCTACCTGGGGAGACAGAGTGAGACTCTAAAAAAAAAAAAAAAAAAAAACCCGCTGGAAATCAAAAAGGTGGTTGAGGAGGGGTAAAAACCTACATAACAGGTACAATGAACAATATTCAGGTGATGGGCAAACTTATAGCCCTGACTAAAAGCATTATAGAGCTATCCATGTAACGAAAACATTTTACTCCCTTAATACTTTGAAATAAAAAATTAAAACCAAAAATAAATACATTGCAGTGTGTCAGGCACTATTGTAAGAGCTTCGCATAGTATCAACCCATTTAATTCTCATCAGATCCCTGTGAAGCAGGTACTCTAAGCATACCTATTTTATAGATGGGATCAAGTGAGGTAAAGAGACTTGCTAAAGATGACAGTCTGTAGTGGATCTCAGCTTCAGTCGCAGCCTGGGCCACGGCAACCTCACCTCCCCCAGCATCCTGCATCTTCCGTGCCTACCAGCATTGTGCATTTTATTACCCACAGAACATGTCACCATATGACATATTTGTACATGTTTTCTGAAAGTTCTCCCCTCCACTATTTTATTTCAGAGCAACACTTGGCATGCAGACACCCCTGATAGAGTTAGTGCTGCCTGCATTTGTGACACTGGGCGTGCTTCCAACTAATTATCTTCTCTCTTCACCTCCAGGTCAGGTCTCTGTACTCCTCCTCCAGGGCCGGAGCACATTGTGTAGCCAGCCAATGCTTGTGATGGCATGTGCTTCCAGCCTGAACTGTGCCCATGTATCCCTCACCCTAACCTCTTTCAGTACCTGGGGATTCCCTGTCCTTCCCAATTTCAGCCACAGTTTACCACATTTGATGACAATGACAATGAGGCAGAAACTACAATCCTGAGAAACATGCTTTATTATCTTTTTTCCTGGCAAAGTTTAAGGGCTTTGGTTTATCTGGATAAACATATGTAATACCTGAGTTTTTAGGTCTTACAATTTTCCAAGCAACAATTATTACAGATAGTGTTTTAACCTTGGGTCTCTATCAGGTCTGCCATTCCAGTGGGTGTAACCAGGTAACCTGTGGCCTGGGAAGAAGGCCCACAGCAGTCAGCTCCATGATTCCTTCCCCAGGGCGTCCAGGCCCTTTGCAGACTTCTCTCCTTTTATGCCCAGAAGGGTGTGAAAGGTGCAAGGGAGATCGTCATGACACTGAGCCCTAAATCAAACCACAAACAAGATATATGAAGTCAACCATATTTAGGTTTCAAGTCAAATTAGACCTAGTTAGGTTGTCCAAATTCACCCGGGAAATTACATAATTTGTATCAAATAACACTTAGCTTCAGTGGAAAAATCTCATTTGTTCTCACGGAGAAATGAAAAGTTCCAAACTGCATACAAAGCCATATTCCAGCCCCGTTTCCCAAGGGCATCTTTCAGTGGAACAGGTGGAGCTCCTTCAATGACCTACTGTTTGAAGACTGACACAAGTGTCTTGCTTGTCCCAAAGTTTCCAGCAGTGATTAGTTCCACATGACACAGCAAAATGCACAGAAGCAGCAACATGTAAAAACATCGAGAAATCCCAGGAATATAAAGTACAACCATCTTGTCAATTTATAATCTAGACTCCAATTTCTTTGAGACTCTTTCGCAAACAAAAATTCTTTCCAGAACTGGATATAATGGCAATCCATATCCACAAAAAAGGGACTTTTTTTTTTTGAGACCGAGTCTCACTCTGTTGCCTGGGCTAGAGTGTCTGGCATCAGCCTAGCTCACGGCAACCTCAAACTCCTGGGCTCAAGCGATCCTCCTGCCTCAGCCTCCCAAGTAGCTGGGACTACAGGGACTCACCATCACACCTGGCTAATTTTTTTGTTTCCATTTTTAGTTGCTTGGCTAATTTTTTATTTTTAGTAGAGATGGCAGTCTCGCTCTTGCTGAGGCTGGTCTCCAACTCCTGACCTCAAGTGATCCTCCTGCCTCGGCCTCCCAGAGTGCTAGGATTACAGGCATGAGCCACCACATCTGGCTCATTAGGGACTTAGTGTTATGCATGGAAAGACATGTACAGAAAAATAGAAAAGTGAAAACAAAAGGTTCTCAGGTTTCACATTTTCCAGGATGTCAGTTGACAGAAGTCGGCTGGTGAACATCATGGACAGCCAGAAGGAATTTATAATCAAGAGGTTGCTTGTGAGAACTGCAATGAATGCTCAGCATATAGGACTTGGTCCAAACTCCGGCACTAAGAGACTTGGCCCAACTCTGGCATGGCTTCTAGCAGCTTGAGGCTGCCTCCCCAGGATAACCCCAACGCCCCTTAAAGTGCCTTCCTGGGAAAGTTCAGCCTGCCAGGAAAATCTACTGTTCGTTCCAGCTGAAACGAACCTGATGATAGGGAGATAGGCCCCTGGGCCCTCTTTAAGAGCAGTTACTTTAGAAAGCTTGCAATTACAAGTCCTTTCTCTGCCCTTTGACATGTACATTTCCGATAGTGCCTCCTCACAGATCTGAGAGCTGGCTCCTTGAAACGCAAACATGCAAAGAGATAACTCTCATTCTTGCTCCCAGTCCCTGTGGGAGAATAAGGGCCTACTTGCTCCAACTTGCGCCACTTCTCCTGTCATAAAGATAGGACAGGTTTGTTTCTCTTCTGGATAAGCACTAACTAGCAAGTCCAGATGGCCTAGACAGGTGGATCAAACCCCACTTTTCCCCTTCAGTACCTTTCCCCAGCATGCCCCAACCTTGAAAAAGTCTCTTGCCTTTTGCTTTGGCACAGCTAAGTTCAGTTCACACTGGGCTCTCTTCCCTACTGCAACAGTCATTACTGAATTAAATCTATTGTGAACTAGTGTCCAGTTTTCCTTATCTTTGACACCTGCAAATCAGAAGCCACTGTCCTGGGGTGAAAACCACAATTCCACAAGCAGAATGTCACCTCTGACAGAAAGGTTCAAGTGAAATACTCCAAACTCCTAGCAAAATTTAGAAATATTCAGCCAACCTGGGCAACACAGCACGATTCCCTCTCTAAAAGAAAATGAAAATTTAGAAATATTCAATAACTCTGTTTCACATTTTTGAAATTTCACTCTCTTCCTGGTATTTGGCTTTATGGCCTAGAGTTTTCTTTGGTTTAACCCCTTAATGACATGGAACTCTACAACCTTTATTGTTCTACTACTAATGGCCTCTAAATTTTTTTTAAGAAATAAAATTTTTCTCTAATTACCAATGTAAAAAGGGCAAAACTAAGTGACGACCCCAAATAAGTGACTGAGGCAAAGATCTCAGTTAATGGAGGTTTATTAAGCCCAAATTTGAGGATACACCCAGGAAAAACTCAAGCCACAGACCACATTTGTGATTTTTTTTCCAAACAGGAATTTGGTAACTCAGTATTTAAAAGGGAAAGAGCGTAAGAAAAAGGAGGGGGGTGGGTAGTGAGGCAAATAGTTACATCTTGTGAGGCCCAGGAAATCTACATTTTACAAAACGGTCAACATTTGAAGAGAAAAAGGGAGTAAAAGAAGAATCAATTTGAAACTGCCCTTACAAGTTAATAAAGGGGTGCAAGGCAAGAGCTGTGGTGAGGGCCTAGCTAAAAATAAGGCACACTCCCAGCTAAAAATAATGATAATAATTAGCCACTGTACCCCCGTCTGCTACTCTGGAGTCACATAGATGGTGGTCATAAAGATTCTTAGCTTTCTCTATAGATAACATCTCCTTTTCGAAACCTAGCGGTAGTTTTTGAGATATCTTCCAGGTCCCACATTCCAGTGGATTGGCTGACTCAGACCTGCGGCCCATATCAAGGAACTAACTCAACTGGTCTTGTGACTCCCCCACCCAAGAACCTGGTTCTGCATGCCACTGCATTGGTTGACCAACCCAGGCCCATGGCCCATACCAACGGACTGATGGTTCCGCCCGAACCCACCCAGTTAGCAAACCTAATTGCCTAATCGTTTGCCTGCCAAACCATTCTTAAAAAATTCTGTCTTCCAAATTCTCAGGGAGGCGGATTTGAAAAATTCCTCCCATCTCCCCGCTTAGCGCTATGGGGAATTAAACTTTTTCTACTGTAAACCCTGCTGTCTCAGTGCATTAGCTTCCTCCTGGGCAGCAACAAATTATGCAACTATACATGGATGGGTGGAGGAATGACAGATCTCACTTGTCCCTATTCTGTACCGGGGAAGATAAGCTTGCAATCAACATTGTCATTGTGGAACTGAATAGATGTTAGTTTTAGGAGCTAAAATCAGACTGCAGACCTAAAACTATGATTGGCATGTCCTTGCTTATGGGAGGACGGTAAAGAATTTAGGTATCAATGATCTGTGGGGACAGTCCTTGTAGATACCTGAAGCCTTTTATTTTTCCACGTGGATCTGGCTAATGCATATTAGTAACAGCTATTCTTCAGAAGGGAGTGTTGCATGACAGCCTCTTGGCTTAGCATAAGGAGTTGAAGTGGTCCCAGATTTTCATTTTCTTTCACATAAGTCAGGCGTGGTGGCGTGCACCTGTAATCTCAGCTGCTCAGGAGCGGTGAGGACTCTCCAGAAGTTAGAGACCAGCCTGGACAACACAGCGAAACTCCGTCTCAAAAAAGAAAAATAAAAAAAAACAAAAAAAGGAGCATTACTAACTGCTCTCAGCCATCAAGCCCGGGGAGGCCCGTCGGCTCCCGCGCTCTCAGTAACACTCGCAGCCGTCGATCTGCCGGTGCAGCTCCACGATCCTCCTGCCCATGCGCGCCGCCTCCATGGCTTTCTTCTCCACCTTGGCGCACAGCTTCACCACTCTCTCCTCCGCCCGCGCAGGGCGCGCGGGACCCACGGCGCTCTCCTCCGAGGCCTCCACCTCGCTCCTGATCTCGTCCAGCAGGCTCTCGATCTCCATCAGCTTCCTGCGGGCCCTGCCGCGCGCCCGCACGTGCTCGCGCTCGAGGCCGGCGAGGTTCTCGCGGCCCGCGCCGAGCGCGGGGCTCAGGAGACCGCGCAGATCCTCCTCGGGCTCCCGCGCCTCGCCCACATCCACGGGCCGCATCGCGCCGGCCCTCCCGCCCTGGGTGCCCGCGTCGGGGCGGCGACCAACAGCGCGTGCTTGGGTGGGGCTGAGCTCTGTGGGGGCCTGGCTGCCACTAGCGACAGGTTCCTCATGCTTGTTTTTTGTCTTAATAAAACTTTACCCTCTAAAACTTCTAGCCCCCGGACCCCGAAGGCCACACCCAAGATGGCCGCCCAGCCGTCAACCAGCGCTCGGCTTCTTTGCAGCCCCTTTCGCGACAGACCCGGACTCCTATTCGGCCTCGCCCCGTTACGGCCACGCGCGCCCCCGGGCGGGGCAGGGTCTCAGGAGGGCTCCCGGGCCGCGCAGGCGCAGTCTCAGTCGCGCGCCCCTGTCCCTTGTCCGCAGCGCCTCGCCCGCCTGGGCTGTGAGGTCCGGTCTTCAGGCGGGGGCCGACGCACGGAGGGAAGTCCAGGGCCTGGGTTAACACCGAGTTGCAAGTGATTTTTCCACAGCGGAAATGGACGGTTCCACCGAATGCTGGCTGCCCCTCAGCCCTTCTCCGCCTCGCCGGGGAGCCCGCGGGGTGGGTCGGCCGGGCGGGGAGGTGTGCGGAGGCACAGCCGTTACCCGACGGCGGCCTTCCCAGGAGAGCTGTTGGAGGGCAGGGTCTGTGTCCCCACATCTCTGCGGGCCGGCTCGGTGCGATCAGGGAGGGGAAAGTGGATACGTTCACGTTCCTGGCGGTGGCCCACAGACTCGCCAGCGGTAAAGCTCGGGAGACCCAGCCTGCGCAAGTGCCACAGGTTTAAGACTCAGTCTTCCAGTGGTCAAATCGAGCCGGTGGTCCGGTTCTGAAGACCTGTCACTGTCACTGAGAGGATACAGTACTTGCTAAAGCCCCGGCAGGTGTGAGTGGTATTGCTGCAATTATCAGTACACTGCCCTGTGCGGCGGTGGAGGGCAAAGTGTCGGAGTGACGTAGATCCGGGATTCGAACATTAGCTTCGCAAGCTGCTGGCCCGGAGACTTCTGACAAATCAGATAACAGCCTGAGATGGCTCTCTCAGCCTCAGTGTCACCACCTATGCTTAGTGGTGTTGGGTGCCCTTACCTTTTGGAAGGTGTGGTGGGCAGAATGGCCCCCATAGGTGTCCACGTCCTAATCTCTGGAACCTATGATTATGTTATAAATTACATAGCATGTTTTGCAATAAGGAATGCATCATATCATGTGGCAAAAGGGACTTTTGCTGAGGTAATTAAAGTTAAGGGTCTTAAAGTAAGGAGATTACCCTGGATTATCCAGGTGGGCTCAGTCAATCACTGAACCCTTAGAAGGGAAGAACGAAATCTCAGAACCAGCAGGTGGCTGTGTGCTAGCACGAGAGAGAGGCCTCTGGGAGCTAAAGGTGGATCCCAGTGGACCACCAGCAAGGGAACAGGACTTCAGTCCTGCAGCCTCAAAGCACTGGGTTCAGCCCGCTAAGGCCAGACCGTTAACACCTTGGTTTTGGCCTTGTGAGACCCAGACCAGAGAAACCCGCTAAGCCAGCCTGGACTTCTGACCTTCAGAATTGTAATTTGTTGTTTTGAGCCGCTAAATTTGTGGTAACTTGTTACAGCAGCAGCAGAAAACTTGGAGCTTAGTCTGCAGAACATTTACGTGGTGTTAAGAGAAAGTCAGTGGTGAGCCCAGGGGTGGGTGAAAGCTTTCCCCTGCCTTGTTCGCCTCAGGGCTTTCTTTTTATACATTTTGGATTCTGGTTTTTTTTTTCCCCTCCAGGGTGTTTGTTGCAAATATCTTCTCCCAATTGAGGCTTGACTGTTTTCTAAAAAATGGACTTTATTTTTTAGAACAATTTTAGGTTTATAGAAAAATTGAGAGGATAGTACATTGTGTGGCTCAACTTTTCATTTTTATTGTGGTTCCTTTGATCAACAATATTTTAGCTTAAAAATTTATTGTGGTAAAATATGCATTAACATCAACTTGCCATTTTAACCATTTAAACGTCCAGCTTGGTGCACAGTCACATTGTTGTGCAGCCATCACCACCCCCCAGCTCCAGAAGTTTTTCATCTTCCCAGACTGAAGTTCTGTCCCCATTAAACACTAACTCCCTACTCCCCCTCCCCCAGCCCCTGGCAACTACAATTCCACTTTCTATCTTTATGAATTTGACTGTTCTTTTATAAAAATTGAGGTAAAATTCATGTAACATACAATTAACCACTTTAAAGTGGTTATCACAATTAAGTGATACTTAGTGTATTCGCGATGTTGTGCAGCCACTAGCTCTCTATAGTTTCAAAACATTTTTGTCATCCCATAAAATGTCCATATGTGGGGGGAGAAAGAATTCTCAGACAGTGATTAGGATATGCAGAAGTGAAAGTTTATTTTCCAGAGAGAGATGGGGGGGG
>NW_012155974.1:460601-461902 GCF_000956105.1 Propithecus coquereli | reverse complement strand
AAAAAAAAAAAAAAAAAAAGAAATTTATTTTCTTGTTAGCCTATCAGCAGGACAGTTCTTTCAGTACTCATTTAGTAATCACTGTATATCTCGCCTTTCCTTACCCCTCAGCAACTACTAATCTACTTTCTGTCTCTGTGCATTTACCTATCTGGATATATCATATGTATTAGTCCGGTAGGCTGCCATAACAGAATACCACAGACTGGATGTTTTAAACAACAAAAATTTATTTTCTTACAGGTGTGGAGCTTAGAAGTCTGAGATGAAGGTGCTGAGTTGGTTTCTCCTGAGGTCTCTCCTCTTGGCTTGAAGATGGCCTTTTCTCTATGCATGTACATCCCTGATGTCTCTTCCTCTTCTTATAAGAACACCAGTCATATTGGATTGGGACCCCATCCTTATGATCTCACTTAACCTCAGTTACCTCTTTAAAGGCCCTATCTACAAATACAGTCACATTGGGGGTTAGGGCTTCAACATGTGAATGATGTATACATTTCTGTCCATAACATTATATAAAAAGAATCATATAATATGTTTTAGTTGGCATAATATTTTTGGGGTTCATCCAAGTTGTAGCATGTATCAGTACCTCATTCCTTTCAATGGTTGAATAATATTTTATTGTATGTGTATTCCATAATTTGTTATTCATTCATCCATTGATAGCCATCATTTGGGTTGTTTCCACCTTCTCAATATCATGAATAGAGCTGCTATAAACATTCATGTTAAGATTTTAGTTTTGATGAAAACAAAACATCAAATTTTCTTTTATGCTTTGTTTCTTTTTTATCTTGTTTCAAGAAATCTTTTTCTACCCTGAGGTTATGAATATTTTCCTTTATAGTCTATAAAAGATTTGGTGTTCAGTTTTTCATAATTGTGGGTTAATCCATCTGGAAATGATCTTTGTGATGTTTGAGGGCAGGTATCTAACTGCAGTTTTTCCCTCATAAATAGCTACAGATGAGTATTTTATCCATTCCTTCTGGTCTGCAGTGTAACATCTGTCATGTGTGGAGTCTGTATTTGCTCGTGTGTCTGGATCTGGGCTGTCTACTCTGTTCCGTTGGTCTCTGTGTGTTTCTGGGCCATGACTACATGGAACTAATTACTACTGGCTTTGTAATAAGCATAGATATTTGGTAAAGAATGGCAAATCTCCCCACCTTGTCCTTCAGAAACGTCCCGGCTCTTCTGCTTGTCTATCTAAATTTTGAATTAGTTTTTTTTTTTAAGTTCAACCAAAACAATCAAAACAGACCCACTTGATGAGAATTTTTTTTTTTTTTTTT
>NW_012155974.1:459734-460466 GCF_000956105.1 Propithecus coquereli | reverse complement strand
ATAAAATGTCCATATGTGGGGGGAGAAAGAATTCTCAGACAGTGATTAGGATATGCAGAAGTGAAAGTTTATTTTCCAGAGAGAGATGGGGGGGAGAGAGAGAGACAGAGATGAGGGGGGGAAAGAGAGATGAGGGGGAGAGAGATGAGGGGGAGAGAGATGAGGGGGAGAGAGAGGCCCTGACAGGGAGGCAAGAAATGTCAGGTGGGGAGGAAAGTTGCTTGGTATTTTTAAAGGGCGAAAATGGCTTTTCCCCCCCTCTGCTTCAGCAGACTGATAACAAAAGCGGCTGTGAGATGTCAGGGAGTTCTTTTTTTATTTTTATTTTTCTATGAGGCTGGGTTATCTGAGTCCTTGAAATCTGTGTTTTTTTGGCAGGAACTGAGGCAGAGAGCTGGAGCAGGGAGGTTGCACCCCTACTGTCTGCTCAGGAACTTTTTCAAGGCTGTTTAAACAATATTCAAAAAACCTTTTTACAGGCAGTGAATTTTTGATTACAGTCCATTAAATAGTCTACCCTTTCCTCCCCTCTCCCAGAAACTTTTTTCCCTTTTGGAGGGTGAATTGACCAGCTCTGGCAAATATTAATGAGGATTTATACTTTCTTTAGTTTTGCTCAGCTTCTTTTAATTGCTGGGCAAACATCTCTGTAGGAGAGATATTCATGTTACTAACCTTAGAGGCAGGATTTATGCTACTCTAAGTGGCTACCAGTTAGAAATTTATTTTCTT